>NC_048302.1:132136155-132355712 GCF_013100865.1 Trachemys scripta elegans
TAAAAAGCAACAGAGGGTCCTGTGGCACCTTTAAGACTAACAGAAGTATTGGGAGCATAAGCTTTCGTGGGTAAGAACCTCACTTCTTCAGATGCAAGTAATGGAAATCTCCAGAGGCAGGTATAAATCAGTATGGAGATAACTAGCAGAGCACCTCACTCTCCCTGATTGAACTAACCTCGTTATCTCCATACTGATTTATACCTGCCTCGGAGATTTCCATTACTTGCATCTGAAGAAGTGAGGTTCTTACCCACGAAAGCTTATGCTCCCAATACTTCTGTTAGTCTTAAAGGTGCCACAGGGCCCTCTGTTGCTTTTTACAGATTCAGACTAACATGGCTACCCCTCTGATACTTAGTTTAAGAAGTATCTCAGAAATGCTGACACACTCCATGTGAAGAATCAATTTAAGTCCCCTACACAGCTCTTCTGGAACTTCTTGCTCTTGCAAGGAAGGAGAAACAAAAACTGAAACCACCAAAATCCAAGTGCCTCCAGTGTGCAGATTTTTGCTAAGTCAATTATTATTATTTGAGTAATATTTACAATTAGGGCTGTAAAGCACTTAAAAAAAATTAATCGTGATTCATCGTACGATTAATCGCAGTGTTAATAATAGAATATCATGTATTTAAATATTTTTTGGATGTCTACATTATCAAATGTATTGATTTCAGTTATAACACAGAATACAAAGTGTACAGTGTTCATTTTATATTTATTTTTGATTACAAATATTTGCACTATAAAAAACAAAATAAATAGTATTTTTCAATTCACCTAATACAAGTACCTTAGTGCAATCTTTATCATGGAAGTTGAACTTACAAATGTAGACTTATGTACCAAAAAACCGCTGCATTTAAAAATAAAACAATGAAAATTTTAGAGCCTGCAAGTCCACTCAGTCCTATTTCTTGTTCAGCCAATCGCTCAGACAAACAAGTTTACATTTGCAAGAGATAATGCTGCCCACTTCTTGTTCACAATGTCACCTGAAAGTCAGAACAGGCGTTCTCATGGCACTGTTGTAGCTGGCGTTGCAAGATATTTACATGCTAGATGGGCTAAAGATTCATATGTCCTTTCATGCTTCAACCACTATTTCAGGGGACATGGGTCCATACTGATGATGAGTTCTGCTCGATAACAACCCAAAGCAGTGCAGACTGACCATATGTTCATTTTCATCACCCGAGTCAGATGCCTCCAGCAGAAAATTGATTTTCTTTTTTGGTGGTTTGGGTTCTATAGTTTCCACATCAGAGTGTTGCTCTTTTAAGACTTCTGAAACCATGCTCCACATCTCATCCCTCTCAGATTTTTGGAAGGCACTTCGGATTTTTAAATCTTGGGTACAGTGTTGTAGCTATCTTTAGAAATCTCACATTGGTATGTTCTTTGCGTTTTGTGAAATCTGCAGTGAAAGTGTTCTTGAAATGAACAATGTGTGCTGAGTCATCATCCGAGACTACTATAACATGAAATATATGGCAGAATGTGGGTAAAATAAAGCTGGAGACACACAGTTCTCCCCCCAAGGAATTCGGTCACAAATTTAATTAACACATTTTTTTTTTAACCGGCGTCATCAGCATGGAAGCATGTCCTTAGGAATGTTTAGCTTATGCCCCTTCATGCTTCGGCCACCATTCCAGTCTGTCACATAAATACCTTGCAGTGCCAGCTACAAAAGTCCCATGTGAACACCTGTTCTCACTTTCAGGTGACGTAAATAAGAAGAGGGCAGCATTAACTCCTGTAAATGTAAACAAACTTGTTTGTCTTTGCGATTGGCTGAACAAGAAGTAGGACTAAGTGGACTTGCAGGGTCTAAAATTTTGCATTGTTTTGTTTTTGAGTGCAGTTACGTAATTTAAAAAAATCTACATTCATAAGTTGTACTTTCACGCTAAAGAGATTGCATTACAGTGCTTGTGTGAGGTGAACTGAAAAATGCTTTTTGTTTATAATTTTTACAGTGCAAATACTTGTAATCAAAAATAATATAAAGTGAGCAGTGTACACTTGGTATTCTGTGTTGTAACTGAAATCAATATATTTGAAAATGTAGAAAAACATCCAAAATATTTAATACATTTCAATTGTTTAACAATGCAATTAAAACTGCGATTAATTTTTTTAGTTAATCGCATGAGTTAACTGCCATTAATTGACAGCCCTATTAACAATACATTTTAATAGCAAACTAATGGCATTTCAGGAAATGAGCACTGAAAATTTAGAAAATAAAAAGTGATCCCATTCTAAGCCAGATGGCAATGAAATGCAACTGAGCCTTGGTGCCTGAGTTCCTGCTTTCTGCCTGTATTACTGATTTCACTATTAATGTGGGTTTGGGACCTTTGTGTGCAAATACAATGTTCTTGATTTAGTGGACAATGTTTCTTGTTATATAGGGAGCAGTTCGGGTGAGCCCTGTGCCATCCCATTTTTACTTTAAGAAATATGGTCACCCTAATGTGCTGGGTCTTGAGCTCAGCTCTCTTTGAGATGGGGGTCACAATCAAGTTATTCCCTTCACTGTCTATCTCTGATTTCCCTCCCTCCTTTCTTCCAACTCCCCCGGTCATTCTGCTCAAACAGCAGCAGACTCCACTAACCTCAGATTAAATTTAGCATTGTGCTGTAAATCCAAGAGACCAGCCAAGAAACACCCATATTTGACTGGGAGGAGAGGTTATCCTGCACACCCAAAGCCAGTTCTGATCTGATATAGAGACACCCCTCTGTCCCATGGATGTCATTGTAGGCTGCTCAAGACATTCTGCTTTTTCCCAGGCCATACATAAGATGGGACTCATGCCCGAACTTGGTAGGTCACTTAGTAATGAAGACTCAGCTGGGACACATGTTTCAGGACACTGATGAAGTGGAGTAGGAGGGTTGAGGGGGGGTCTCTGATGCATTTTCCTGAAGGATGTTCCCAAAACTGATGCTCCATGAAAAATTGCATATGTCAGTGTTCTGCTTGGTGATTTAGCTTCAGTCTTGGTTTTCGTCAACAGCAAGACGGGGTGACTCTTCTGAGAGTGATTTGAACTCAAAAAGTAATCACACCCACCTGATCCCTAGTGTGGACCATATCATCTCCTATAGACTGCTTTCAGACTGATTGCTCATTTTATGGCCATATTATCCCCTATGTATGTTTACTACCATATAAGACACTGGAAACATGGTGAGGTTATGTCCATCATATTTTAGTGGAATTTAAAGATGTGTCCATATATTTTTTCTCTCTCAGGGTCTCTTTATAGTTTTACAATAACATCAGGTACATTTATGTTCTAGATAGAGAGCAAGTGAAGTGGAAGTGATTTGCTAAAGGCAGTTGCAAGTGTTTTGCTCTTTCATACCTTTCCTAAAAATGTTTGTAATTGCATACTTGTTGAATTAAGTCTTAATTTAAAAAAAAAAATTTTTTTTGTTTGCTTGCAGGGGACACCCTTAGAAAAACCTGTATGGGATCCTAAGAACTTACGGATGGATGATGTACTTACGATGATTAAGGTAAGGGAAAGAGTCACTTACTTTGGCATCACCCAATTTCCCCTCTTCTTGAAGCAGGTCTTCGGATTTAGAAGGCAAATTATAGTGGTTGCTTTATTTAAAATTTACTAATAATCAGAGGTGGTATTTGGGACACTGCTAAAGTGCTAACTTGTTCTTAGAAATGTCCCTTTAAATGGAAAAAGAATTGTCTTGCATTTTAAGAATAACCTGGAACATAACATACAATGGAAAAAATACTACTTTCTCTTAAGGATAAGAAGAAGCTCTTTAAATTGTAAAAACTTTTATTTGAAGAGCTCGGTACAGTAATTTTTGTTCTCTTGAAACTAAGTGGTTGAGTTTGCAATTCAGGTTCTCACCTGTCATTTCAAGCCCCTAAGTAGAATATATTTTATTAGTCTATTTCCATTATGTTGAAGTGCTGTGGTCAGCTAGTCTGTCCCCAGATGCCATGGTAGGTACAGAAGTGTTGCCATTGCTGATTCGTTAATTAGATACAGAAGGATTCTTGTTTTGCTGAAAACATAAATATACTGGGCAAGGATTTGAAAATCAAATATAAATGGACTCAGGCCTGACATTTATTTATAGATATTTTTGGGACACTCATCACTGTAGGAATTTGTGTCTTGTCTATATTTGCACTTTTCAGAAAGCTTCCTGTGTTTCCATTCTGCCACTGGTAGCTAAAATGGAATGTGGACAGTGCACTTTTACCACCACGATCTGTGCAGGATTAGGCATCATAACAGTAAAACACCAGTGCCCTACTCATTATTTGTATTGTGGTAGCGCTTAGAGCGTCGATTTGTCCCAGGCTCTGCGCACGCACACACACACATAAGCTGGTCCCTGCCCTGAAGAGTTTCTTGTTGAATTAGACAAGATAAGGGGCAGGAGGGAAAACAGACAGAGGGGAACAGATTTTTTTTAATGTTACATAGGTTCGCTGGTGGTAGAACTCAGGTTTCCTGATTTTCATGGTAGTGCTCTATCCACACTTCCTGTTCTACATTAGTTCTCTTACTGTTGCCACCTTCTGGTGGAGCTGTACTGGAGCTATTGTAGAGACAGCGAGAATTACCTTATATATGTGTTGGACAACCAACTTACATTAAATTCTTTGCAAATAATCCACTAAAAAACCCCAGCAAACATGAAATACCGTAGTGAGATTAGAAATACAAATTGCCAGTCAAAAAACTATACCAAATATAGTAGTTTAGAACTTTTTTCCTGATATTATTAGGATTCACTGATACTGTTTGGCACTGTACAAGACAGAGGGCTAGAAACAGACACCCCTATTCATCTTGAGTAGTACTCTACTCCATGAGGAGTCCAACAGGAAATTAATGGGAATCTATTTGTGAGTAGGATATTCTGGAAAGCAAGGAAGGGTGTTGGAATCTGGCTCTAAATGAGAACACCTCTGTGTGCAATCTTTAGTGAGATTATTAGGCTGAAGTGTTATCACTGCAATGAGGGACAGTTCACACCACTTGGAGTTACAGTTTCAGTTTGTCTGCAGACTAGAGCACAGAAACACTGCACCGCTTTACTCTTGGTTCATATTTTGAAGGCTTTCTTAGCAACTGTATGAGCTAGAGACTTGGATTCTGGGACTTAAATGATTGGGAAGTGTCTTGGAGAGCAGAGGTAGGCAGGATGTTCCATGCATGGGTGGTGGTATGGAAGAAGGTATGAGGGATATATGTGTGGGCAGGAATATTAAATCCAGACTTGTTCTCCAGTTACACACAATGAATGAAAGGAAGGATGGCTATCATTACCTACCTTCTTTGGCATCCTTTCTTCTGATTTCCTTTGTCATATGCAGCTCACTTAGCCATGACTAGAAGGAGATGATTGAGATGGGCAGCACAATGTGTCATGATGTTATGTTGCAGAGATTAGACTGCAATCATAGAAACAGGTAATTGGTTTCAGAGTGCTAGCTGTGTTGGTCTGTATCAGCAAAAACAACAAGGAGTCCTAACAATTTATTTGGGCATAAGCTTTCGTGGGCTAAAACCCACTTCATCAGACGCGTGGAGTGGAAAACAGGTCATTGTCTGTCTGCCAATAAAGAATTCTTTTTGATGCTCTAGTTTTCCTTGGCTGAATGTTCCACAACCTAGAGATCTCACCATTAGGTAACTTCTTCCTGTTATTCAGTCTAAATGTTTCCTTGCTCAATATCATCTCACAACTCCTAGTTATCCCCCCCCACTGACCACCCTACATGAAGGCTCCCCTCCCTCTCCCGCACCCACTTGGAGTTCAAACCCTCCAAATCCCAAACGTGTAGATAGTTATTAATTCTTCTTGTCCCGTATGCATTGCTTTATCACTCTAGACATATTATTTAAGTCCAGCCTCATTCATCTTTTTTTTGCCTTTCTCTAAAGGCCCAATACAACTTGCACTGTTGTCCACAGAAAGACTGCCATTGCCTTCAGAGTGGTGATCAACCTCTAAATTCCCACCAATTAACATCATTCCTGTCCAGAGGTACATGCAAGTGAGATAGAAGGCATGTATGCAAGATTTCATGCGCAGGCACAGTGCTGCATTGTGGGCTGGATTTTTCCCTCTTACATGCATGCAGCCCAGTTGACTGCAAGAATGAATCATAAATGAACATTTGATCCAGTGTGTCCATTCTTCACCAGTGCAAGAAAGCTGCATGCTGTAAAACGGGTGATGTCCTTTGGTAACACCAATGGAAACAGTGGGTTTCATAGGTAGTATTAGCTCACTGGTTGGTAGTTGGAGGAAGAGATGGAAATTCATGTTCTGACGAGCAAATGATTTACAATAGGTTTGTGGCTCTTAAATATATTTGCACTTCTTGTTTGGCTTAGGATAAGAGCTGTGTGGAATGTACTTGAGAAAGAATTTGCATGGATGATTCCTTTCACAAAATGAACATCTGTATAGGCATTCATGCCATTTTCGGTAGTATCTGAGCATCCATAAGATGAGTCTATATATGGTTCAAGCAGTGTCTAGAAGATACCATGTTAAAGCCCATTTGGTTATCCTGCCTCTTGGGAGAGGTAGTCTTTTTTGATGAAGTTAGATGAAATGCTAGTCAGTAGCTACAATCAAGGGTGTTTTCTCTGGTATAGACAGCACTCTCGGTACATATGGAGATATTCAGATATGCCTCTCATTCCTTTAACCTCGTCCACAGTTGTTTGGTTTGCAATAGTGCTCAATTACATAGCTGGAAAGAATGATTCCCTCCACTGCAGGAATTATTGGATGAAATTATATGGCCTGAATTACATAGGAGGTTGCACTAGATGACCATAATGTGGTCCCTTTTGGCCTTAATGTTCATGAATCTGTGATGCTTAGCTCTTGTCAGTTGCTTGATGCGAAATACCCCAGTATTCCTTTAGAGGCAGTTTCTTTTTGTAAAATTATTAGTTTAACACACGTTAGCTACCAAATAGCAAGTAGCTGAATTTTTCAGGCAAACCATAGGCTGAAAACTGTTGATCCAAGTTGTTCAGTGAATAATTATGAATAATGAAACATCCTCATAAATAGGAAAAGGTCACCTAGACCCAAAGGTTTCTTTTACACACACACACAATAATAAAGCCTGTTCATCAAATTCTTGGTTCAGCTCAGCTCTAACATACACACTGGTTATGGTGAAATTTAAGCTGAAGCCAGGGGATTGAATAAACTAGTTATAATATTTATCACCTTTGTGGCTAGACATAAGGAAGAAAAGAAAAAGAATGAGTGGACATCTGGCTTAAACAAATGCTACAGGTTCATATCAACTAATCACATGTCCATCGTCTGAAAGGTTGACTTTGACAAGGAGACTTCCCCCTATTTTTATAACTTGCCATAAGAATCAAATGCCATATGGAGACCTGGGAGATGGGTCGGAAACAAGAAGGAGTGTGGGCTATAATGGCAGAGAAAGGAGGGTCAGGGCAAAACTGGGATGCAAGATCGAACCAGTATCTCTCAGATGCCTATACACAAATGCAAGAAGTATGGGTAATAAGCAGGAAGAACTGGAAGTGCTAATAAATAAATACAACTATGACATTGTTGGCATCACTGAAACTTGGTGGGATAATACACATGATTGGAATGTTGGCGAGGATGGGTACAGCTTGCTCAGGAAGGATAGACAGGGGAAAAAGGGAGGAGGTGTTGCCTTGTATATTAAAAATGTACACACTTGGACTGAGGTGGAGATGGACATAGGAGACGGAAGTGTTGAGAGTCTCTGGGTTAGGCTAAAAGGGGTAAAAAACAAGGGTGACGTCATGCTAGGAGTCTACTACAGGCCACCTAACCAGGTGGAAGAGGTGGATGAGGCTTTTTTTAAACAAATAACAAAATCATCCAAAGCCCAAGATTTGGTGGTGATGGGGGACTTCAACTATCCGGATATATGTTGGGAAAATAACACAGCGGGGCACAGACTATCCAACAAATTCTTGGACTGTATTGCAGACAACTTTTTATTTCAGAAGGTTGAAAAAGCTACTGGGGGGAAGCTGTTCTAGACTTGATTTTAACAAATAGGGAGGAACTCGTTGAGAATTTGAAAGTAGAAGGCAGCTTGGGTGAAAGTGATCATGAAATCATAGAGTTTGCAATTCTAAGGAAGGGTAGAAGGGAGAACAGCAAAATAGAGACAACGGATATCAGGAAGGCAGATTTTGGTAAGCTCAGAGAACTGATAGGTAAGATCCCACGGGAATCAAGACTGAGGGGGGAAAACAACTGAGGATAGTTGGCAGTTTTTCAAAGGGACGCTATTAAGGGCCCAAAAGCAAGCTATTCCGCTGGTTAGGGGAAAAAAAAGACCACCTTGGCTTAACCACAAGATCTTGCATGATCTAAAAAATAAAAAGGAGTCATATAAAAAATGGAAACTAGGAGAGATTACGAAGGATGAATATAGGCAAACAACACAGAAATGCAGGGCAAGATTTGAAAGGCAAAGGCACAAAATGAGCTCAAACTAGCTACAGGAATAAAGGGAAACAAGAAGACTTATCAATTCATTAGAAGCAAGAGGAAGACCAAAGACAGGGTAGGCCCACTGCTTAGTGAAGAGGGAGAAACAGTAACAGGGAGAAACAGTAACAGGAAACTTGGAAATGGCAGAGATGCTTAATGATTTCTTTGTTTCGGTCTTCACCGAGAAGTCTGAAGGAATGTCTAACGTGGTGAATGCTAATGGGAAGGGGGTAGGTTTAGCAGATAAAATAAAAAAAGAACAAGTTAAAAATCACTTAAGAAAGTTAGATGCCTGCAAGTCACCAGGGCCTGATGAAATGCATCCTAGAATACTCAAGGAGCTAATAGAGGAGGTATCTGAGCCTCTAGCTATTATCTTTGGAAAATCATGGGAGACGGGAGAGATTCCAGAAGACTGGAAAAGGGCAACTATAGTGCCTAACTATAAAAAGGGAAATAAAAACAACCCAGGAAACTACAGACCAATTAGTTTAACTTCTGTGCCAGGGAAGATAATGAAGCAAGTAATTAAGGAAATCATCTGCAAACACTTGGAAGGTGGTAAGGTGATAGGGATTAGCCAGCATGGATTTGTAAAGAACAAATCGTGTCAAACCAATCTGATAGCTTTCTTTGATAGGATAACCAGTCTTGTGGATAAGGGAGAAGCTGTGGATGTGGTATACCTAGACTTTAGTAAGGCATTTGATACGGTCTCACATGATATTCTTATCGATAAACTAGGCAAATACAATTTAGATGGGGCTACTATAAGGTGGGTGCATAACTGGCTGGATAACCTTACTCAGAGAGTTGTTAGTAATGGTTCCCAATCCTGCTGGAAAAGCATAACAAGTGGGGTTCCTCAGGGGTCTGTTTTGGGACCGGCTCTGTTCAATATCTTCATTAACGACTTAGATATTGGCATAGAAAGTACGCTTATTAAGTTTGCACATGATACCAAACTGGGAGGGATTGCAACTACTTTGGAGGACAGGGCCATAATTCAAAATGATCTGGACAAATTGGAGAAATGGTCTGAGGTAAACAAGATGAAGTTTAAAAGACAAATGCAAAGTGCTCCACTTAGGAAGGAAAAATCAGTTTCACACATACAGAATGGGAAGAGACTGTCTAGGAAGGAGTACGGCAGAAAGGGATCTAGGGGTTATAGTGAACCATAAGATAAATATGAGTCAACAGTGTGATGCTGTTGCAGAAAAAGCAAATGTGATTCTGGGATGTATTAATAGGTGCGTTGTGAGCAAGACTGAGAAGTCATTCTTCTGCTCTACTCTGCGCTGGTTAGGCCTCAACTGGAGTATTGTATCAGAGGGGTAGCCGTGTTTAGTCTGGATCTGTAAAAAGCAACAGAGTCCTGTGGCACCTTTAAGACTAACAGATGTATTGGAGCATAAGCTTTCGTGGGTGAATGCCCACTTCATCAGACGCAAGTCTGGAGTACTGTGTCCTGTTCTGGGCACCGCATTTCAAGAAAGATGTGGAGAAATTGGAAAGGGTCCAGAGAAGAGCAACAAGAATGATTAAAGGTCTTGAGAACATGACCTATGAAGGAAGGCTGAAAGAATTGGGTTTGTTTAGTTTGAAAAAGAGAAGACTGAGAGGGGACATAAGTTTTCAGGTATCTAAAAGAGTGTTATGAGGAGGAGGAGAAAACTTGTTCACCTTAGTCTCTAAGGATAGAACAAGAAGCAATGGGCTTAAACTGCAGTAAGGGAGGTTTAGGTTGGACATTACGAAAAAGTTCCTAACTGTCAGGGTGGTTAAACACTGGAATAAATTGCCTAGGGAGGTTGTGGAATCTCCATCTCTGGAGATATTTAAGAGTAGGTTAGATAAATGTTTATCAGGGATGGTCTAGACCGTATTTGGCCCTGCCATGAGGGCAGGGGACTGGACTCGATGACCTCTCGAGGTCCCTTCCAGCCCTAGAATCTATGAATCTATGAATTGTACAATCTGAGAAATATAGGAGCAAGAATAGAGCTGAGTGAAGCTTCTTCGGTGGCTTATTCCTTCTCATTAATGACACTAGAGTTGGGGAGAGAGCTAGAATAAGCTGCAATAAACAGGAGTGATGTCAACACAGAAGTGTTTATTTTGAGAACTGTTAACTAACAGAATTGTATATTTTAGGCTTCAGCATTAAATATAACCAGTAGCCTAACGTCTGTGCCCTGGAACAAATGTTTTGGTGTCGTGTCTACATTAGAATTTATAGTTGTGTTTAATGCTTCTGAATAAAAATGTAAGTGTAGATCTACTGAGCAAATGGGAGGCAGTGGGTGGCAAGGTGGTGGTTTGAGATTAATGTTGTTTTTTCATGCCTAGTATGATCTGGTAAGCTGTCAAAGGAAGTGGTGAAAAACCTCAACTCTGTTGGATGCATTTAAAACCAGACTGGACAAAAGTCTGGAAAATAGACTGAAGGGAATTATTCTTTTGCTGGCTTCTGTGCAGGAGGAAATCGATGATCTTCCCCTCTCTCATTTATGATTCCTAGAGAGACAAGGTGGGTGAGGTACTATCCTTTATTATACCAATTTCTTTTGGTGAAAGAGAGAAGCTTTCGAGCTACACAGATATCTAGCTTGTCTCTCTCACCAACAGAAGTTGGTCCAATAAAAGATATTACCTCGCCCGCCTTGTCTCTCTAATATGTGGGACCAAATGGCTACAACAACACTGCAAACCATGTCCTATCATTTTAATTTTTGTTGATTCTTTACGCTTGGTTCACTTTCAGCAGAGCAGTGAAAAGTGGCCTTGCTGTAAATGACTCCGGCTCTGAGGGGATGTCTGTATCGCAGTAAAAACTGGTCGTTGTGTCTGAGCCTGGGACAGTGGACTCGGGCTATAGAAATAAAAATCACAGTATAGACATTCGGGCTGGACCCCTTGCAGGCTCTCAGGGCCTGGGATGGAGCCCAGACCTGAACGTCTAAACTGCAATTTTTAGCCCTAAAGCCTGAGCCTCGTGAGCCCAAGTCAGCTGACTGCAGGATAGAAGTATCCTGTGGGTATGTTTGCATTGCAGTTAGGCACCTGCAGCTGGCCTGTGCCAGCTGACTCGGGCTGCGGGGCTGTATAGCTGCAGCATAGACTTCTGGGCTTGGGCTGGAGCCCAACCTCTAGGACCCTGTGAGGTCAGAGGGTCCTGGAGCTCAGGCTCTGGCCGAGCCTGGAAGTCCACACTGCAGTTAAGCAGCCCTGAGGCCCGCAAGCCTGAGTCAGCTGGCTTGGGCCAGCTGTGGGTTTTTAATTGCAGCATAGACATACCCTGAGTGTCTTGCCCCCTCTACAGTACTAACATTTCAGCCAGTGACTCAAAGAGAGACTGGTCCAGTGGTTTGGGTGCTAGCTTGGGACTTGCGAGCTCCAGGTTCAGTTCCCTGGCCTACTACAGACTGCCTGTGGACCTTGGGCAAATCATTTTTGTGTCTCTGGATCTTCATGCCTCCCTTTGAAAATTGGGTATAATAGCACTGGCCTACCTCAGGGATGTTGAGGATAAATACATTAGCAGCCAAGTGCCTCAATCTTTAATGTAATGGGGGCCAAATAGGTACCAACGATATCCAGATAGACTAGTCTCCTTAAGAGGAGACTATTCACTCAATGTAGAACAATTTGCCATATTAAAATGTGGTAGAAGACAGTTTGCCATGCAGCATAGGAGTGTCTCAAGACGGTCTGTTCATAACATGCTTGCACGCTGAAGAAAAAGTATTCCTTGTTCACATGAAACAGATTTGGCCTCCTCATGGTGATGAAAAGAACTTTACCTCATGGTGATTACAGCCAGGAGGCAGATTGCTTATTTGAGTAAGGAATACTTCATTCATAGACAGGGCCGGCTCCAGGCACCAGCTTGGCAAGCAGGTGCTTGGGGTGGCCACTCCGGAGAAGGGCGGCAGGTCCAGCTATTCGGCGGCAATTCGGCAGACGGTCCCTCACTCCCGCTCAGAGCGAAGGATCTCCCTCCGAATTGCTGCCGCAGATCGCGATCACGGCTTTTTTTTTGTTTGTTTGTTTGGCTGCTTGGGCCGGCCAAAACCCTGGAGCTGGCCCTTTTCATAGAATCATAGAATATCAGGGTTGGAAGGGACCTCAGGAGGTCATCTAGTCCAACCCCCTGGTTCAGGGATTGTGAACTCCTTTACCTCTGAACAGTTCTGTCTTTGGGACACTCCCACATGACATGAAAGAAGGTTATCTACTGCCACATTTCTGACATTCAGTGAGCACTTGAGAATCAGCTTTGACATGGGTATGCAGATAGATAACCCGTACTAGTATTTTTAATCAAAGCTCTAAGTAATCTGCAGAAGCAACTGAGTATCAGCCATTAGGGCCATTCCAAAAGCCAATTTTAAGAGTGGCTTTTAAAAGACCTTTTAAACAAACATAGAGACTGGGAGAAGGGTTGGAATGTGGGAGTAACATGGGCCCTTATACCATGGATAAGGGAGAGAGGAGAGAACATAGGGGGGAAATCTTCAAGTCACCAGGGCCTGATGAAATACATCCTAGAATACTCAAGGAGCTGACTTACGAGATATCTGAGCCATTAGCGATTATTTTCGAAAAGTCATGGAAGACCGTAGAGATTTCAGAAGGATGGAAAATGGCAAATGTAATGCACATCTATAAAAAAAGGAAACAAGACAATCTGGGAGATTACAGACCAGTCAACTTAACTTCAGTACCTGGAAAGGTAATGGAGCAAATAATTAAACAATCAGTTTGCAGACATCTAGAAGATAATAAGGTGATAAATAACAGTCAGCACAGATTTGTTAAGGACAAATGGTGTCAAACCAACCTAATAGCTTTCTTTGACTGGGTAATAACAAGACTTGTAGATGGGGGGCGGAGGGGGGGGGAAGCGGTACATGTGCTATATCTTGACTTTGCTAAGGCTTTTGGTACTGTCTCGCATGACCTTCTCATAAACTAGAGAAATACAACCTAGATGTTGCTAGTATATGGTGGGTGCATAACTGCTTGGAAAACCGTTACCAGAGAGTAGTTAGCAGTGATTCACAGTCAAGCTGGAAGAGCAAATCCAGAGGTGTCCCTTAGGGATCAGTTCTGGGTCCAGTTCTGTTCAATAACTTCATCAGTGATTTAGATAATGGCATGCAGAGTACACTTATAAAGTTTTTGGATGATACCAAGCTGGGAGGGGTTGCAAGTGCTTTGGAGGCTAGGGTTAAAATTCAAAACGATCTGGACAAACTGGAGAAATGGTCTGAATCAAATAGGATGGAATTCAGTGAGGACAAATGCAAAGTACTCCACTTAGGAAGGAACAATCAGTTGCACACATAGAAAATGGGAAATGACGGCCTAGAAAGGAGTACTGCAGAAAGGGATCTGGGTGGGGGTCATAGTGGATCACAAGCTAAATATGAGTCAACAGTGTAACACTTTTGCGCAAAAAAAAAAAAAATCATTCTGGGATGTATTAGTAGGAGTGTTGTAAGCAAGACACAAGAAGTAATTCTTCCACTCTACTCCGTGCTGATAAGGACTCATCTGGAATATTGTGTTCGGTTCTGGGTGCCACATTTCAGAAAAGATGTGGACAAATTGGAGAAAGTCCAGAGAAGAGCAACAAAAATGATTAAAGGTCTAGAAAACATGACCTATGAGGGAAGATTGGAAAAAAAATGAGTTTGTTTAGTCTGGAGAAGAGAAGACTGAGAGGGGGCATGGTAACAGTTTTCAAGGACATAAAAGGTTGTTACAAGGAGGAGGGAGAAAAGTTGTTCTCCTTAACATCAAAGGATAGGACAAGAAGCAATGGGCTTAAATTGCAGCAAGGGCAGTTTAGGTTGGACACTAGGAAAAAAATCCTGACTATGAGGGTAGTTAAACATTGGAATAAATTGCCTAGGGAGGTTGTGGAATTTCCACCATTGGAGGTTTTCAAGAGCAGGTTAGACAAACACCTGTCACGGATGGTCTAGAGAATACCATATATACCCGTTCATAAGCCGAATATTTTTGGTAAAAAAAAAGACACATCAAAGAGCGGGGGTCGGCTTATAAATGGGTCTACACCAAAATTTGATGATTTTAAACTCTATGGAATCATTGAATTGAATATCTAATACATTGTTGTTTTGTTTACCTGGAGCGTTCATAGGCACTGCAGCTCCCATTGGCTGGGAACAGCAAACCGCGGACACTGGGAGATGAGGGGCTCCGTGCCTGTGAACGCTCCTGGTAAACAAAACGTCCAGGCCCGCTAGCAGCTTATCCTAACAGGCCAGGAGCCAAAGTTTTCCAACCCCTGAAATATAGGGTCGGTTTATGAAAGGGTCATACAGTTTTTGCAGTTTTTACCTAACCATCTTGGGGGGTCGGCTTATAAATGAACGGGCTAATGAACGAGTATATACGGTACTTAGTCCTGCCATGAGTGCAGGGCACTGGACTAGATGATCTCTCGAGGTCCCTTCCAGTCCTATGATTCTGTAATCTACGGTTTATACTATAAAATTAGAATGTTCAAAAATGTCTTAGTTTTGTGTTTGTTTTCTTAAATGATGCCGGGGGAAGGGGTGGCGAGGCACATTCCCCGTTTTGTTCCGGGCCATTTCACAATCCAGACGTTTTTAGCTGTGTGGTTTTGCAGGTTTTACGTTTAATTGTGTGAAATAAATAGGGCCTGATTTCTGAAAGGGCTTAGTTCCTGTTACTCCAGTAAAAACCAATGGGAGCTCAGGCGCTCAGCCTCTTTGAAAATCAGACTGTCAGGTTTTTGGAGGATGCAAACTGACCAAAGGCGGTATTTTCAAAAGTAAAAAGAAAACAAGTCGCACTGAAAGTCATGGGGGTTTGTGCTCCTAAATCACTTACATTCTTTTGAAAATCCTACGCCGTGTGCACAAAATTAGGAAAAAGGACTATTTTCGAGTTTTAAATGTCTTTCACTTGCATGAATTTTCTAGCAAAATAGCCACATTTCACAAGACTTTTGCAAAATCTGATCTTTCTTGTTCATTTATAATCATCTAAGTTTTGATTTTCATGGTAACTGTTTCACATAGCATTGGCATTAAACACAGTGCACCAATGTCCTGCTTTCTGGATTCACTGGTGTTTGTGTAGTTAAATAAAACACAGTCCATATGGACCATGCCAGGAAGCATGTTGGGACCTGTTAGCAATACCTTGAGCTGTTTTATATAAACAAATACACCTTCTGCCTTGTCTCTGACAATTAGCTCCTTGAAATTAGTAATTTTGGCAGTAGATTGTGCAGCAGAAAGTCTTGCTCTTACAGGTGATTGGGAAAACCTTTGGCATTATTTTGCATGCCTGTAGGTTACCTGGAGTATGTGCTAGTGTTGCATATCTGATCACAGAACATTTGTGATCCCTTCGATTCCAGCTGTTGTTCTTGGAGGTCCCCGAGGCAGTTTCCAGGACCTGCAATTCTGAAATACATTCACAAAGAACTGACATCTTGCAACTGATTTGGCAGCTGGATAGTGCAGGAACCTATATAGATTCCATAAATGAGTTACTGGGATATTTGTGTAAATTTAAAAGATAACTGAGGACCTGATTTGGTGAATTCAAGTATTGTGCACAGTAGGTTGAAGGGCTACTTCTAGAAAGTCAGGCTTCTGTACCAAATATGGACTGGCTGCAGAGTTTCCTTCTCAGAGAGAGATGCACACTAGTTGTGTTCACTATGAGATTTTTTTTTTAATGCAGTGGTGCCCAACCTTATTACTCAGGAGGGCCACATAAACCTAAGCACCACCTTGTGTGGGCCAAACATCCTGTATTGATTTATATTTTAAGTTCAGCTTGTTTGGTATGTATTTAGATAGGGTGTTTTCTGTGTACAGTGGTGTTTGTTTACATACTTGTAACCTAAAATGATGTAAATATGACAACAGAATGCTAATGAATCTGTTGATAGAGCATTTCTTAAGGCCTACGGCCTGCTTCAGCACAATATACTGATTGGCCGTGTACAGCCCACAGGCTGTAGGTTGGGCACCCCGGCTTTAATGTTCTGCTGGTTAGTTGGCTGAGGTTAGTTTAAATAAGGTATATGACACACAGTGCCACCTAGTGGCTGAACAGTATAATACAGCAAAAAGAACAGGAGTACTTGTGGCACCTTAGAGACTAACAAATTTATTAGAGCATAAGCTTTCGTGGACTACAGCCCACTTCTTCGGATGCATAATATAATATAGTATAATACAGGTTAGCATTCCATAGCGTCTCTTCCTTTAAGTCAGTGGTCCCCCAAATTTTTGGGGGTCGTGCCCCCCCTTACCCTGTCCGCTCCTTCATCCCCACCTGGCGCGGGGCTGCAGCTCCCATGGCGGGGGATGCGGACAGGTGTAAAGGGGCTAAGTCTGAGGCTGCAGCTGGTGGTGGGGGTAGGGCCAGAGCCACAGCCAAGGATCGAGGCCAGGAGCAGAGCTATAGGCGGGCTGCAGTGGGGGGCCAGCAGCTGGGTCCACGGCCAAGAGCAGAGCTGCAGCTGAGCTGTGGTGGGGGCCAGCAGCTGGGCCTTCTGCCAGGTGCAGAGCTGCACCGAGGCTGGGGACTGGGCCAGGAGTGGGGCCGGGGACAAGGGCCGCAGCTGGGGGAGGGGTCAGAGCAGAGCTGGGGCAGGTCTGGGTGGCGCTCCCTCCCTGCTCCTCATTGGGCTGGCCTGGGATCACTGCTCTCCCCCCTCCCCCCTGAACATTCCTCTGTGCCCCGCCAGGCGGGGGGCCCACAGTTTGGAGACCTCTGCTGTATGTTATACATTCCTACCGTTTACAGAATTTGTACTATCGCTCTATATTGGATATTCAGTATGGATCAGTCTAAGTGTCTGAATCATACTGACTTTCTAATTACACAAACTGAATTGTAACAACTTTTTCATGTGGCTGTGGTCAGTTTGCAATCCTTCAGTCATCTGGTTGTTAAATTCTTTTTCTTTCCAATAGCTGGAGTTGTCCATCCTTTTTCTCCGTCCAATTTGATACAAATGTAGTGACCAGGCTCTAGACTTGGCAGTAGTCTGTTGTAAAAGTGTTTGTAAGCACTTTTTTATCTGATTTGGCTCCTCCCTTCATATCTGGCCACTTTGCAGAGAGATTCTTTTCCAAAGTGGGAGCAGTAGTTCTGAGTTGTTTGCCCATCAGGAACATCAGAACAGCCATACTGGGTCAGACCAAAGGTCCAGCTAGCCCAGTATCTTCTGACAGTGGCCAATCCCAGGTGCCCCAGAGGGAATGAACAGAACAGGTAAAGCGATCCATCCCCTGTTACCCCTTTCCAGTTTTTGGCAAACAGAGGCTAGAGATGCCATCCCTGCCCATTGTGGCTAATAGCTAGGAGTCATGCTGGACTATATCTGATAGCTACTATTGGTGGTGATGTGTACCTCAGAAGATCAAGAAATGGATCTTCCTGCTGTCTCTCCATTTGCTTGTGGGTAATGTGGGCTGCTAGTAATATGGTCAAAATCATATTTCGTCCAGAATGTCTTAAATTCTGCCTCAGTGAATTGTGGTCTGCTGTCCATCATTAGTCACTACCAACATGAGAAAAAGTGTACTTCAGTTTCTTGATAACACCATGACATGTTATGTCTTTCAGGTACATAGTTTCTATCTACCTGGAAAAATAGTCCACTGTGACTGGGTAATGTCCTCTGAATTCCCATCAATCTGCAGCTAGTCTCTTGCAAGGTCTGTCTGGTAGAGGTGTTTGTATAGTTCAGCATTGTCTCAAGTTTATTTGTACCGGATCTCCATTCAGAAGTCCAGTATCATCAAATATTCAGTGTTCTTCAGCCTTTCTCAGTAGGCTCATCTTGTCGTTGATCTTTTGATTGCTTATACTCTGAATGCATAGCTTTGTCTTTGTAAGTTGTTTCTGTGGTGAAGTGTAAGTTGTTTCTTGCAGTTCAGAATACCTCCACCTCTAGTCAGAGCTGTATTAAGTCACTTCAGGAGGGGTTGTAGGTTATTGTAAGTACCTTCTGATATGACATGTGATGTCTGCCCCTGAGTCTATTTTAAAGTCAATAGTTTTTCATGAATTAGTTTCACTGTCCAGGCAGGCTCTGTCATCACATGTGATAGATCCAAGAAATAACTGCTCTTGATTGTCTGTAATATGAATCAATTCTTTGACTGCAAAATGTCCATGTTTTGTGCATTTATTACACTTTGTGTCTTTGACTGGACATGCATCCTCTTTTAGGATATGAATTTTTCCACATCTTGTGTATTTAGGCTGTAATGCTTTGGTGTTTGATTGGAATTTGTCCTTATTAGCCTGGGAGTTATTTCTTCTTGCCATGAGAGGTCTTATGGTAACAACTTGAAGCACTCATGCTGTGTCTGTTAACAGTTTCTAAGCTAGTTTTCTTCTTTTTCAGGTTTAGCAAATTGTTATTGGTTTTGCTGTCTCTCCAGCTCAGACTGCTTGCTACTTGAATAGCTGTGTGGAGATTTAAAGTGGTGGTTTTTTTTTTAATTGTTGCTGCTGTGAAAGATTTGTATCTGTTAATCAAATAACTAACCTGTCTGATACTTTTGGCAAATAAACTGGTGTCTGAGCTTTCCTAGAACAGGCACAAGGGATGAGGAACATCTTTTTGCAGCTTAAAATCGTTTAGCCAATTATGTATTTATCTAGATCTCTCTACTATAGCCTTTACTATATTTGTAAAGAGTCTTAATTTGGATTATAGTAGCATACACCACATGCTAGGCCATGGGTTCTCAACTGAGCCAGGTCACAAATAAGTGTCCAGGAGAGGAGGGGGAGAGCTGCAGTCATCTTTCCCTTCTATATTGCTAAATGGAAGGGGGTCTCAGCTAGATCCCTGCTAGATGAGTGTGGGGTTCTGGTATGGAAAAAAATTGAGAACCACTGTGCTAAATTCATTCCAAACATGTAGGATAAAGTCATAGAAAAATAAGTCTGTGAAGGAGGTAGGAAAGGGATAAATCATACAAGCAATTTAAAAAGAACATCTAGTTAGTGTCCCCGTTGGTCCTGTCTGTAGCCACTATTAGTTTCCTCTTTCTTTGTAGGCATCATAGTAGAAGTGAGTCTGGAGGAAAGATTTGGAGGAAGAAGAGGAGGAAGAAAGGGTAGTGGCAGATCAATTCAGGGAGGGCAAGTCCGTAAGAAACAAGAATGGATAAGAGAAGGGGCAGAGCTGTGAAGGGGAAGGTGAGGACAAGCAGCAGTGGAAAAGGGGAGTTGGTGGAGGTATTTAGAACTGGGGGGCAAGAGGCAGGGAAGAGTACTCTAGAAGGTGCTAAGGAGGCTGGAGAGGAGCACGTTGTAGTGATCAAGGTAGGAGTTGAAGGTCTGGTCAAGAGTTCTAGTTGTGAGCAGAGATAAAAGGTTTGAATTTAGAAATGTTCTTGGGTAGGAGAGGGGGGAGTGCCAGGCACTGGTCATAGCCTGGATGTTTGAAGCAGAGGGTGGAGTCAAAAATAATTCCTTGTTTATAGGTCTGAATCACAGGGAGGATTATGATAACAGCTGTGACTGTGAATAAAGGAATTTTGAAAGTGAAATATCCGAAGGAGTTGGAGTCCAATGCCTTAAATTCAAAATTCTGTGTTAATGCAAGGTTAGGAAGGTTGCATAATTTAGAACTGCATGAAATCTGGAAGACAGCACCTCCCACAGCACAGCACCCCAATACCATGTTGGGGCACTGAATCAGCAACAACTCAAAAGGAAGTATAAAATGTACTGAATCAGCAACATATGCAGCTCCTGCATGTTCTGTAGCAAAGCTATGAAAAGAATTCACTGCTTCTGCTTTAGAGCGCCTTATTCCAATTACTAGACCATGCTCCTTCATAAAAATAAAACAAAAACCCTCTCCAGTTTAGGATCTAAATCCACGTGGTAAATAACTTCTCAACTATTAATGAATAGCTGCCTTCAGCTGAATAGATACTAGCTGCAAGCCTCACACTAGTTTATTGCTGTCACACACCTTTTTAATACTTAGAATCAAAGGAAAGGCACCTCGTTGCTTCACTGTGAAGGGCAACATGGAAAGCAAAGTTTCATAAAGATGCTTGTTACAGGAAAAGCACCCAACCCTGTATTTCTACTGCTGCTTCCCCTACTGAATTCAAGTTGTCGGGGAAGTTCACATCTGCTAGATGAAAGCTCAGCCACATATTGTGCATAATGCAAATTTTCCCCCAAATGACTGATCACATGAAATGAATCGTCCACTCTCCGGCTGCTGGCCTAGCCCACAGGAGGCTGTTGGGCTTCAGTGAGGCATCCAAGTTCCTGCTGGGCTCATCTCTGCAAAGGTGCGCGGTCTGTGGCGCCGAAATCGCCAGCTAATGTCAAGCAGAGAGGCTTAAAAATATTCATAGGCACAAAACCAAAAAACCCCAACAAACTCTGCTGATCTCGAGTAAGCTTCTTGGAGAAAAAGCTCTTTCTGTGGGGATGGGAGTGGAAATTATGCTACTTTGCTTCACAGGAGAATCTATTAACTCTTAAAAGGCTGTTGTCTTTTCAGAGACTCAGCCAAAAGGCCTGAGCCAAACCCGATTTAATTAAATGAGTCTTTCTAGTGACTTCAGTGCGCTCTGAATCTGACCCCAAATGAGTCTCTTCCCAAGACCTCATAGATGGTGAAACCTCTGATAGGCTGAATACTTTCTCTTCTGCAGTGACTGTTTTAAAGCATGCAGCACAGTTTTATTTGATCTTTAATTAAAGATCATCTCTGCTGGGCACTCTGTTTTTGTTGGTCCCTAGGGTGGTTGTTTAAAACAGTTTTCACTGTATGATGTATGATTTTAGTCTCCAAAGGATTTTAGACCAAGTCCTGTATCTTAATGTCTGTAGCAATAAGGGGGGGGGATGACCAAATGTGGAGTGCTGTAAAAGCCCTATTCTCTAAGTGTGAAATTCACCCCAATGTAGAATGCCAGTGTAAGGCTTGTGCACCACTCAAGGCCCACTTATTTTGCCAGCCTGTTTTGAAGGCTTAAAGTGTGACTCTGTTCTGTTTGTTCAGCACGTAGCACAATGGGGTGTGGTCTATGACTGAGGCTCGTAGGTGCTATGATAATACAGATCATAATGAAATGTTCCATAGGCCTTGTGCTGTCCTTCTGCACATGGCTAAATGTCACCATAAACCAGGGGTCGGCAACCTTTCAGAAGTGGTGTGCCGAGTCCTCATTTATTCACTCTAATTTAAGGTTTCATGTGCCAATAATACATTTTAACATTTTTAGAAGGTCTCTTTCTCTAAGTCTATAATACATAACTAAACTGTTGTATGAAAAGTAAATAAGGTTTTTAAAATGTTTAAGAAGCTTCATTTAAAATTCAATTAAAATGCAGAGCCCCCCAGAACAGTGGCCAGGACCCGGGCAGTGTGAGTGCCACTGAAAATCAGCTTGCATGCCGCCTTGGGCACATGTGCCATAGGTTGCCTACCCCTGCCATAGATAAGGGAATAGCAAGAACGTCTCAGTGGCTCTGACGTGTGGTAGTGCAAAGCAGCACGATTTACATCTTGTTTAATCGTTGGTCTACCAAGGCCTCTTGTCTCGGGGACACAGACATGGAACAACATCATCTTCTTTATATATAAACAAAAAACTTATAACCTTTTTTCTGGTCAGGACCATTTTTGGGGGGGAACCATACTAGTCCTGAAAGGATTTTCACTGGTGTCCTTTTTAAACACTCCATTCCTTTTGTGAGGTTCTTCATCATAATCAGAGTTGTATCATACTTCACGACTGAGGTAGAACAAATTCAGGTTG
Source organism: Trachemys scripta elegans (assembly GCF_013100865.1). NCBI lineage: Eukaryota > Metazoa > Chordata > Testudines > Emydidae > Trachemys > Trachemys scripta. Next base: position 132,158,541 of record NC_048302.1, read on the forward strand.
TGAGCTCTTCATAGCAGGAACTTTTTCTTACTATTCTGCACAGCACTTAGTGCCCTGTGGCACTGATCTGGTTGGGGCCTCTGGGTGTGATTATGCTTAAACAATGATGATCTGCCAGTCAAGTGCCTTTGCCCCAGTGTTTCCCACATGATTGTAGAATGCTAAGCTCATGAGCAAGATGGAGTTGGAGATATTATTTTATACTGAAGGTTCTCTTGCAGTGGCCCAGGGAATGCTTCCAAATGCTCCATGGAGGAGTTGCACACATTTTCAAGAAGTGCTGCTTCCTGGTAGTTGTAGCTCAGTCCAAAATCCTCTGTTTCCAGAGGCTCTTTAACTGAGTAAGCTACTTAAAAACAAACAGCCCCCTCTCTTTGCACAGTGTATGGCTGATGCCCCCACAAGGGAACTATCCAATTGGTGTTCCACCTTGCTGTGCAAAAGCAAGCTCGAAGAAGCATCCGCAACATGCTCCGGAGAGAGAGAGTGTGGTGGAGACTACAGGCACTATGGGGAGATTCATTGCAAATAAACATGAAGTCCCACACCCAGGGAAGGGGAATACACAGTCCAGATGTGAAATAAGGGATGTAACGACTGACTGCACCCATCACTTTTAAACCACTTTGTTTGCACCCATGCCCTTAATCCTGTCCTAAAATTACCTTTTCATGTCACTGAGCTCTCTTGTTGCTGAGGGGTACTGTAGGTGTGAGAGAGGGCGGGTTGGGAGAAGAAATGTTCCTTATCTGAAGAAGTGATCTGTGTGAGGAAAACATTTGAAAACTTGTTTACTGAGTAATGTGAGTTCTTCATTCTACTTGATGGCATTTCTCTGTAACATGAACTTGTGAACACCACATCCAATCAATTCCAAAATTCCAAGAATATTCTAGGCATCAGTGAGCAGAACCATATTGATATTGGTGAAAATTGGAAGGGGAAATAGACCAGTAGTGCTTAAGTTAGGTTAGGCGCCTAACTCCTATTGAAATTGGTGGGTGTTATGCACCTAACCTGCTGGTGGGATTTTCAAAAGCACCTTAAGCATCTGTTTGCATCTTAAACACCTAAATACCTTTGAAAATCTAATCCTTCATCTCTGTGCCTCAGTTCCCCATCTATAAATGGAGGTTAATAATACTTTATCCTACTGTTTGCCTATCTTGTCTATTTGTTTAGATTGTATTTGGGGCACGGGACAATCTCGTACTATGTTTTTTGTAATGGGACCCTGAATTTTGGTTGGGACATCTAAATATTACTGTAAAACAAATAATGATCAGCCCCATAATATAAAGGCCCACCAATGATCTATTTTTCAGGGCAAGTCAGCTGCATCAGAGGAAAGTCTCAGAAAAACCCATACCAAACAATTATGGATTAACCTGCTCATGGGGGAAGTTTCTTCCTGACCCCCATCAGTTAGTGGTAGGATTATATCCTGAAGCATGAGGATTTATATCCCTTCTAAATTTTGTATCCCAGGGAAGTGTGGATGACATTGTCCATATAAATGTCTAATCCTTTTCTGAATCCTTTTAAGCTCTTAGCCTAAATGAGATCTCAAGGTAATGAGTTTAATGGGCACATTATATCTAAAGAAGTGTATTTCCATGGATTGGTTTTAAATCTGTTGCCTTGATTGAATATCCTCTTGTTCTAGTATCATGAGAAGGAGGGAGAGTCTGATGAACCTTTTCAATATCTTTAGTTATTTTATCTCTCTTAATGTCCCTTCTTTAATCCTCTAAATTAAACAGCCCTAACCTTTCTAACCTCACCTTACATGGAAGTCTTTCTATCCCACTGATAATTTCCATTGCCCTTCTCTAGGCCTCTTTCTGTTTCTTTATCCTTTTTGAGAGAGGATGCTCAAATAGGTCTCAGGCTTCATGGATATTACCCATTACGGTGCTTGTAAGAGCATAAAGGATTAATGAAGTGCAATACTGAGAAGTTCAGAGAGGAGAGTTCTTGCCAAGCCATTTGTACTTGCTTGTTGGACCTCAGTTACCCCTTCACTCCCACCACCTAGCAACAAATGATTTGGGGCAGGCATTGTGCTTGGTGGATATGCTGGCTGTGACTCCAAAGCCGCTGACTGCTGTGTAATTGATTTCTTACTGTGCCTAACGGCTAAGACCACAAGAGACATTGAGGAGAGATCCAGCTGCATTTTCCTGTCCCAACTTTCCTTTCTACTTTGTTTGCTATTTCCTTGAATGCTTCACTTTACAACTCCCATGCAAAATATGTGTGTATATGTATACAACTTTCACAATAGCAAAGCTTGTGTGCTATAATATGCCCACATGCACGGAAGTTAAACAAAGAGAAAGAGGAGGTTTATAAAAAAGAGAGCACTCTAGAAAAAGCAGACAGAAGTGAGTGTACTGTAGATCTAGATGTGCTGTAACTAATATTAAATTTTTAAAGAATTGTGGTGTTTCAGCGTGTATTTTATCTAATTGGTGAAAGACTACCAGCCTTGGTAGCAGTAAAACCTCTTCTATTCCATACATCAGCTATAGGACGGATAGCAGCCTCACAAGCTTTCCCCCTTTCTATTCCATCAATGTACTTCAGCACTGACCTGGATGCAGCAGCTGTAGGAGTAATAGGGGAGATTCAGGCCCCCTTCCCTTTCATACCCCGATTCAGCAGATCATCCCCAGTCAACAAAGCATTTAAGCATGTGCTTAAGTGGGTCTTAAGCATAGGTTTTAGGTTAAGCATGTGTTTAAGTCCTTTTGCTGAATAGGGAAGGATTTAGGCCGCAAGTCAATAAAGGCTTTTAAAAGAGTTCTCCTTTTGCTCCAGGAGTAGAAATCTGTGTGTTCTGTTTTTGTTTGTATTTTTTTCTTTTTGGGGGGCTGAATGACCAGGTTTTAGTCCCAGCTCCCAAGGTGTGTATGACTTGTATGTTAAGTGTGACTTGTCTGTAGGCATGGAATTGATTACATTACCAAACATGTAGTTCTGACTGTTAAAAGAGGAGAGAGAGAGTAATTTCTAAAACACATTCAGAAGTATAGTCCTCATTCAGAATGGAATTTGAGCATATGCTTACATTTAATTATGTGCTAAAATTTCACTGACTTCAGCATGTACTTAAATACCGTCGAATTGGATCCCCAGCTCTTCCCCCTCCCCCCGCCCCTCGACCTCTCCCTGTGGATTGGTTTGGGTATCACAGTAGGGCAGAATAATTAGGAGTAATGGAACTAATTTAAGAAAAGGGAACCTTCTGAAGGAACAGACTTGTTCTGACAAGGTGGGGTTTCAATGGGGAACAAAAACAGAATGTAGGCAGTTGATTAGTTAATTTTTATTTTGTTCTTTTTCAGGATTAAGCTATTAGAAGGTAATGGTACAGGAATTGCTGGGAGTGAAATGTGGATCGGTGAGGGTGGGGTTTGTTGCAGATTTCTTACTTTTCAGTTTTGAAAAGGAAAATTTAATCAGGAAATGCTTCCTGGCAGCGAAATATATAGTGGGGGTGGCGTCTGCGGTCAGCTGGGGTTGACTTCCTGTCAGGAATGGCGGAAGGTCCCTAAAGTGTGTGAAAAGCAACAGAGGGTCCTGTGGCACCTTTAAGACTAACAGAAGTATTGGAGCATAAGCTTTCGTGGGTGAATGCCCACTTAGTCAGACGCAAGACTAAAAGTAAGTGTGTGTGTGTGTGTGTGTGTTTGGAGGGGGGAAGGGGCAGGCCACCAGCACCCGAACCGTGGCGCTGCCCTCACCTCTGTTCCTGGAACATCAGCACATAATTTCACATTTTATTGCATATCTGAATACCTGCACATTATTTTTTTTATAGAGGTTTGAGAAGTGAAATGTCCCTTTTTATTTTGGTGAGGATTGATGCACTAACACAGGCCTTTTATTTCCTCTTGTTCTGAATGCCAAAAGCTGAGACCCACTTAATGGGCACTTCCATCTCTCATTTCCTATCCTAAACAGAGAGGGCTCAAGGGACCTCATTTGGGTCCAGGCTTGTTAAGACGGAGCATTCTGAAAATGAGACGCACATGTTTCAAGGTCAAGTTTCTGACAGCGGTGCTAGTTAGTGTCTGCAGAAAGAGATGAATTACCAGAATAATGTGGGTCTGAATTTTCTCTCATTTACGCTGGTTGAAATCCCACTGATGCCTATGGAATCCCTCCTCACTTGCACTGGGGTAAGGAAGAGAAGGGATGCAATTTATCTGCTCATATTCCACCCCATAACCACGCTCATCCAGAAGTACTTCCTAATTTGTTTCAGATAGTTTTGAAAAACGTATCTTAATCCTCTTTCTTCATTTGCACAAGATTAAATATTTCTCCATATTCAAGGGTACACTGCCAGGTCAAATTTGGCTCCATGTTTAAGATCTGTAAAAACCGTAAGGCCAGTGGAAACAGTCCCATGATTTTTTTCCTTTTAAACAAATTAACATGAGAGTTTACAACCCAGACATTGCTTTATGGCCTTGGTACATGACAGCCAGAAAGTGAAACTGACTAGAAACCAAGGGGAAATTGATCAGCCTGTTTTCCATTGTCTCATGAGAATGATGCTCTAAGTAAACAAATGGCAAAATCACTGAATAGCACAATGGAATTTTAAACTTTGACACCTGGGATTAATGAAGCAATCTGTTACTTTTGGAGTCCAGTCTTTTTCTTGCACTTGATAATGTGGTCTTAGTGTCTATTTAGCTACATCCTAGCAGCAGACATATAATTATGTTCAATAACTTAAAGTATTAAGACTCTCAAATATCGTGTGTAAATTGATTTCTTCATAACTATTTTGAAAGACATTTCCTCTGATCTTATCTTTTCTCTCCAAGTTCATTGGTCCAATGATTCACAGCTCTCCATGTATTCAGGGAGCTACAAAACAATGTGTTTATAAACTTTCTACCATTTTAAACAAACTTAATGTTCTGAAATTCCTGTCCCCTCTATTGCATTATTTACATCATGATACAGTCTCCCAAGTGGAGTGTCACTAATCTTAGATTTGGGGCCCTTTAAATCTGATTTGGGGACCTTTAAATCTAGACTGAATAAAGAACTAGAAAATATAAACAGAACAGTTCATTAGCCCCTTAAGAAGTCACTTCCCATATCATACCAGAACATGTTATTGAATATTTCATATAGATAGAATCTAATTCTGCTCTCACTCTCTCACCAGTGTAAATTAGGAATAACTGCGGGGAAGTCATGGGGATAACATGGATATAAAATTGGTGTGAGATCAGACTCAGGCCCACAGGCATGTCAAACCCCTAGTCATATGTAATAGCCAACATAGATGTTATAGTCACAATTGAGTTGCTACGGCACAGCTTTCCAGTAGTGCCTTGTATAGCCCTTTATCATCTAATTATTCTGCTTCATTGTCAATTAACAATGAGAAGGGAAGGTAAGTTTGGCAACCAGTTTGCTTAGAGGGGTCAATTTATGCTGCCTCTTGGCAATGCAGTGTAATTTTAGCCTTTCAGGCCCTGGTGAATGCCATTCTCCCTTCAAGATCACTGATTGTATATGGCCTAAACACTTTGTAAATGGATGGGGCTGTGTATGGTTGTAAAGTGATATGAACAATGTGAAAAATGCACCTTGGCTAATGTGTGGGGTTGGTGAAAGAAAATGCTTTTGTCCTTACTGACCCAGTTCTTACAAACTGGGTCAGTCGGGCAACCTATGTAATCTGCTGGTGCCAGAGCTTGTATGTCACTGTGCTTGCAGGGGGCATGCAGGAGAGGGAGTGGAGGTACCATGGCTTAGCTTTAACCCTTTCCTAGCCAGTGGGAAGAGTGCCCATTCCCAACAGGAGCTTTTTGTAGAAAAAGTGCTTCCAGCTTCCCTGAGCATCTGTCCAATGTATCTGGTCCATCTGGCATAGATTGTAACATGGCAATAGGGCCAAGCTCTGCTGCTTGTGAACATGTTTGAATCTAAGGTCTTGGCTTGGGCACGTTCCTGTGACTTTGTAATGCATCTTTTGCTAATCTCAAAGTACTGCACAGAAAAGCAGCAGCATAGAGCAAGTGTCTAAGACTGAGAACGTTAAAAACATTAAACTATGAACATCATTAGGGAGGCAGCTTAGTCCAGTAGTACTGTACTGGGAGTTGGGAGAGATGGGCTCTGTTCTTGGAGTTACTACAGATGCCCTTTGTGCGCTCTGGCCAAGTTGCCTGCATCCCTCCCTTATTAGGGGGCTGGGTATGTGAGTCAGAATTGATTCTCATGCCTTAAAACAAAATAAGTTGCTGTTTATGATGCACTCTGTAGGTCTAGTTTTCTGATTAGGGGCTTGTCTACACTACAGAATTAAGTTGATTTAAGTTAAGTTGACATACAGTCACTACAGTAATTAAAGTGGTGGTTCATGTCCACACTTGTTGCTTCTGTTGGTGGTATGCATCCTCACCAACAGAGCTTCCACCGACTGAAGTGCATCACTGCGGGACGCTGACAGCTGGAGCCTGGCAGCCCTGGGGCTGACGACCTCAACTGTAGGTGCAGGGATCACAGTTCTCTCTCCCGCCCCAACTCTCAGGAGGCGGGAGGCGCTCCATTCGGAGCTGACAGCCAATGTCAATAATGCAGTGTCTACATAGACGGTGTCGCCCTAACTACGTCAACATAAGTGCTACGCCTCTCGTGGAGGTGGAATTATTATGTTGGTATTGCAGGCCACTTACTTCAGCGGAAACAGCATTGTAGTGTAGACACTGACATAATGAGGTCGACGTAAGCTCCCTTATATCAGCCTAACTCTGTAGTGTAGACCAAGCCTAGGATGTCCAAGCCTATCGTTGGGTGCCCACATAACCTGTTCAGGTGCATACATGCCATTTGAATGCCGAAACCTGGAATTGCATGCATGGAGATCTTGAAAGCTGCATTCAGATGAAGAGGAAAAGAGGGAGCCAAGATTAAAGTCTGTAAACTGGGCTCTGCATCCACCCAGCTTTCTGCAAGAGCTTCTTATTATTTATTCACCTACTTTCTGTTTCTCTCTTTGAAGGATGTGAAACGTCTTTGCCAGTTTCATGGGCGCTTTTGGAAGGGAAGCAGCACTCACATTGGGCGAAGTTCCTCATTCCTCTACTTAAGATTCAAGTAAATTCCATGAGGGAGGAAGTATTGAGCCCATGGACAGTAGACTATCAGAAATCAGATGCCAACACAAATATTGCTTGGGGGAACACTTAAACTGACTCAAGGCCATATGATAGTGTCATGATTACATGGGAAGTTCTACTTAAAAACCGCTCGTATGACATGACCTTGTTAGTGGAACTCCTTGAATGCTAATATTTTATGCTGCAAAGTCATGGCAGAGCTCTTCTCTGCCCCTGTATCCAAAAGAGCAACAGACTGGAGTCTGTGATTTGTAAAATACTTTGGAATCCTCCAGGGTGTGAGTTAATGTAGGAGACTATCATTACAACCAACCTCCCCCATCCCGCAACCACCTCTTCCTTTCATCTTATTGTGGATTTCCCTCCACAAACCACCTTGGATAGACTGTGGTTTAAGAAAGGAAAGAAGTTACATTGGAAACATTTAGCTCTTTTTCCTCCCAAACCACAGAAATCACTAGTGGACATGGGATAATCAAATGCCATGAATGCTTTTCATTTTGCAGCCTTGCTTGGGAGAAGAAAAAATGTGTTCACTTGTATTAGAGCTTAGTAAGTTATTCTTTTTGGAGCAATCCTCTGGCTGGGGTCAGCAGAAGTAAGGGGCAAGCTGGAATTCACTTCACCCTTTTAACTGCTAACACACTCTGTGTGTATTTCCCTTCCTTTTATACAGGAAGATCCTTCAGCAGCACTAAAGTTAAAACAACCCAGGCAAAGAAAGCTGTTTTTGCTTTGCTCAAGTCTTGTCCTGGTGCATCAATATCTTTTAGATAGGGACAAGATCAGTCAACTTACAACCGTTTCTCTTCCAAAAAGAGGAACCTATTTCTACTTGGCCATCTGTAGTTCCCTGATTCTTTTGCACTGGATGAAGGGGTATTGAAAATGAGAAAATGGGGGAGCTGGGCTAAACAGTTCTGGGCCACTTCTGCTCAGCTGTGCCTTTGGCTCTCAGAAGGGGAAACCTCCTTTTGTTGAGGACTTAGGTGGGTGAGCCATTTGGAGCTGACCTGTTGGTGCATGACTACAGCAGGCCCAGTACTACCCTGAAGTCTCCTTAGATGTGACACTTTAGGTGACTGCCTGTTTACTCGGTACCTGAGGCCACCTTCATACCCTTCCAAACAAAAGCTTCCTCAGTAGATATCTGTACCTATTTCTACATTATGGAAGCATGGGAAGGGGATGAATGGGTTTCCAAAGCCACTACCCTGGATAGGAATCAGGGGGCTGCTAGAGAAAACGTCGTAGAGCCATTAGCCTAAGCTACTCTTTATTTGACACAATAACTGGTCATTGGTAAGACACAAAACATAGTACATCTTACCCTGTTTCCCCGAAAATAAGACAGTGTCTTATATTAATTTTTGCTCCCAAAGATGCGCTAGGTCTTATTTTCAGGGGATGTCTTATTTTTCAATGAAGAAGAATACGGTACACATTTTTTTGCCTTATTATCGGGGAGGTCTTATTATCGGGGGGATGCCTTATATTACAACGAGAGGCAAAACTGTAAGTAGGCCTTATTTTCGGAGGATGTCTTAGTTTCGGGGAAACAGGGTATATATGGTGAGGTAGGAAGGTCTTGTGATTAAAGTACTAGATTGAAACTCATACATCTTGTCTATTTAGATTATAAATTCTTTGGGGCAGGCACTATCTCATACTAAGTATGTAAACAGTGTCAAGCACAATGGGGCTTGGTTCTCACTGGGACCTCTGGACACTACGGTAATAATAGTACAGCAAAGTTCTACTAGATGCTCTGATGCTATAGGAGCTTGTGGATTAATGAGGAAATGCAGAAGAGAATTGGGATGGGAAAGGAAGGGAATGAAATAGCAAAATGGTGGATGGCTGTGGGCTTAAACCTGTATCACTGATTCGAGTATGAGGCCTGGTTTACAGTACAAAGTCGGGTGATGTAAGCTGCCTTGCGTCGACCTAGTTGTGCATGTGTCTACACTAAAATTTGTCTCCCAACCATGTAAACACCCTGTTACAGCGACGCAGTAACACCACCTCCCCAAACAGAGTTGAACCATGGTTGATGTACTCTGGGCAGTGTATCATGAGTGTAGACACTGTATTATCTATGTATTATCCTTGATAGTCCTCCAGCAGCTGTCCCACAATGCCTGACACTGGCGACAATTATGAACTCCACTGCCCAGGTGTCACCTAGACTGAAAGCCCCCCTTTAAAGCCCCATGATTTTTTTTGAAATGCCATTTACTGATTGTCCAGCTTGATGAACATACCTAGCAGCTCTCCATTGTTGCGTGCAGCTGCCCAAGCCAGCTACATGCTCCACATGCGTTCTGGACTGGAGTAGACAGGAGATATTGGATCTCCTGCGCCTGCGGGGAAGCGCAGAGGCTGTGTAGGCTCAGCTACGGGCTAGCTGTAGAAATGTGGACATCTATGAACAGATTGCTTTCACACAGCACTACTACTGATTCCTGTTGTACCCCTTCTCCTGCATCCCCAATGCAAAGGAACTGCAGCAGGCATATCAGAAGGCCAGGGAGGCCTGCCGTCATTCCAGTGCCTAGCCACAGATCTGCCTCTTTTATGAGAGCTGCATTCCACACTTGGCGGAGACTGGCCACTGTGAATACCTCCGAGGAGCCCAAGTCACAGGCCCCCTCGGTGAACAGTGAGGAGGATGAGTGATGTGACTGGGGGACATGCAACCGAGTGGTCAAGCTATGCTGCAAGCCAGGACCTGTTTGAGACTCTACTGCAGTCCAGTCAGTCCTAGCAGTCGAGCATGGACAAGCCTGATGCAGGGAAGGAATCTTGGGTAAGTGTGTACATGTATTTCTCATTACAATGATGGTATCCCCAGCTTAACTGGACATAGCTGTTGACTTTTCATTAGTTTATTTATAAGAGGCCGTGGTACAACAGGTTATCTGTGGAGGTAGGCAGAGGGGTGGGGGGAGGTGGGGCAGCTTGTTTATCTACACAGATATGTCCCTTGAATCCACATAAGAGATCTCAGTAAAACTTTAATGGGAGGTACTCTGCAGTACTCTCCCAAAGATTTCTAGGGATGGCGGGCTTATTTCTTCCTCTGCATTAGGCCACTTTCCCATACCAGTCAGAGATAACTTCAGCAGGACACTATCGTAGTAAATAAGCTAGCGACATACAGACAGCTGTGCTTTCTGTGCCTTTGTCATCCTCAGAAGTGAGAGATCCGCTAAAATCACCACTGCCTGAGGGAAAATGGTGCCAGTATTCAGTGCCATTGCCCCATACTCATGCACCTGAGCAATTCCCTCCTCGTTTCCTTCAGCCTTGGGGAGGCCATACTGACCATTTCTGTGCTATGAGTCATGCCATGCACAACCACTCTGAAGCAGAAGTGTCAATAAGTGTGTTGTGTTTAAAACTTTAGGGGAGCAAGGGAAGGGAGTTCTGATCTTAGGATTTGCTTTCCATTATGACTATATTGACAATGGTACCTCTGTTTGTATTATCTGTAGCTGCTGCCATAGTGACCTTGAAGCGTTCCCCCACCGGGCCTGTGGAGCGCCTAAGCCAGGTTGGGAGAAGAAAGAAGAGGATTGGGATGACCTCTTCATCGAGATCCTGCAAGTCAGTGCTGCATCAGGCTGTGAGCAGAGAGCCTGGACGGTGAATATTTCAGACTTATGGAGAAGGAAAGAGTGGACAGGGGAAAAGCCCAGGAGCTCTAGCAGAAAAAAGAGAGGGAGATGCACCAGGACTTAATGGGGCTTCTCTGACAGCAAACACAGATCCTGAAAGAACAGGAGTACTTGTGGCACCTTAGAGACTAAGCCCTGGTCTACTACACTGAGTTTAGGTCGAATTTAGTAGCGTTAGATCGATTTAACCCTGCAGCCGTCCACACGACGAAGCCATTTTTGTGGACTTAAAGGGCTCTTAAAATTGATTTCTGTACTCCTCCCCGACAAGAGGATTAGCGCTGAAATTGACCTTGGTGGGTCAAATTTGGGGTAGTGTGGACGTAATTCGACGGTATTGGTCTCCGGGAGCTATCCCAGAGTGCTCCACTGTGACCGCTCTGTACAGCACTCTCAACTCAGATGCACTGGCCAGGTAGACAGACAGGAAAAGCCCCGTGAACTTTTGAATTTCACTTCCAGTTTGGCCAGCGTGGCGAGCTCAGAGGTGACTGTGCAGATCTCATCAGCAGAGGTGACCATGGAGTCCCAGAATCACAAAATCCAGCATGGACCGAATGGGAGGTACTGGATCTGATAGCTGTGTGGGGAGAGGAATCCGTCCTATCAGAACTCCACTCCACTCCACCCCAGAGGACTGCCCAGGCAACAGGAAGCTGGCATTCAATAAGTTTTGAAGTGCAGTGTGGCCTTGTCCTCCCCTCCTCCACCACCCCACCCGGTGCTTTCCTCCTCCCCCACCCCTCTCGGGCTACCTCGGCAGTTATCTCCCCATTTGTGTGACAAATTAATAAAGAATGCATGACTTTATTGCCTCTGCAAGCGGAGATCAAAGGGGGAGGGGAGGGCAGTTGGCTTACAGGGAAGTAGAGTGAACCAAGGGGGCGAGTTTTCATCAAGGAGAAACAAACAGAACTTTCACACCGTAGCCTGGCCAGTCATGAAGTTGGTTTTCAAAGCTTCTCTGATGCACAGCGTGCCCTGCTGCGCTTTTCTAACCGCCCTGGTGTCTGGCTGCGCGTAATGAGCAGCCAGGCGATTTGCCTCAACCTCCCACTCCGCCATAAACCTCTCCCCCTTACTCTCACAGGTATTGTGGAGCACACAGCAAGCAGTAATAACGATGGGAATTCTGAAGTCTAACCGAGTCAGTAAACTGCTCCAGTGCACTTTTAACCACCATTCTATCACCATTCTGCACTTGCTCAGCCTATAGTTGACCTGCTTCTTACTACTGTCCAGGCTTCATGAGCCATGGGAGCAAGGGGTAGGCTGGGGTAGGTGCGCACGGTGCTGCCGGCTGAGAGAGCAGCTTGAGGCAGAACCCTCCAGCTCACATGATATTCCAGGCAGGACTGAATCTCCATGAAATGAAACATAAAGAAGAGAATGACCTGGAGTCACTCCCATTTATGTCCAGGCGCCCCTGACCGACCTCACTGAGAAGACGTCTCACCCAGGAGATGACGACGACGACTGCTAGCAGTTGTACTGCACCGTCTGCTGCCGCGAAGGCAAGGAGCTGCTGCTGTGTAGCAATGCAGTACCGTGTCTGCCAGCAGCACCCAGGAGACGTGTGGTGAGTTGAGCAGGCTCTGTGCTTGCCGTGGTATGTTGTCTGCACGTTAACCCAGGAAAAAAGGCGAGAAACGATTTTTTGCCGTTGCTTTCACAGAGGGAGGGAGGGGAGCCTGAAGACATGTAACCAAAACCACCCGTGACAATGTTTTTGCCCCATCAGGCATTGGGAGCTCAACCCAGAATTCCAATGGACGGTGGAGATTGCAGGAACTGTGGGATAGCTACCCACAGTGCAATGCTCTGAAAGTCGACGCTAGCCTCGGTACTGTGGACGCACTCCGCCGACTTAATGCGCTTAGTGGGAACACACAATTGACTGTATAAAATTGATTTCTAAAAAATCGACTTCAATAAAATCAACCTAATTTTGTAGTGTAGACATACCCTAATAAATTTATTTGAGCATAAGCTTTTGTGGGCTACAGCCCACTTCATCAGATGCATAGAATGGAACATATAGTAAGGTGCCACAAGTACTCCTGTTCTTTTTGCGGATACAGACTAAGACGGCTGCTACTCTGAAACCTGTCACAGATGCTGAAGACTCTTGTGGATGTACAGGTTCAACAGCCTTGCATTTCTTTACAGTCCATGGAGACCTCCATACACTGTCCCTCAACATTTGTTGTGGCATCAGGGGATGCATCCCCATCCCTATCGCTACCCCTCCGCTCCACACCGGAAAGATTGACAACTACAGCTTCACATAGGCTGACCTGTAAGAGCCACAGTTGTTGTATGTGTAGCTAAAATGAACATGAATGTTCTTTGCCCTCATTAAGTTTTGTTCCATAAATGTATTAAGTTTTAATATATTTGCTTTTAACTTGCACAGAGTATTTTTGCAGTGTTTTTTTACTCAGTAAACTTCTATTGTTTAGATAATCATTCATCTTTATTAGTTCCCAACATATATTGCAGAAAGTCTAGTAATACCCTAAAGCACTCTTTCTTCATGTTGTTCACTGTGATGCAACTCGCAGGATCAGTGACAAAGTGTAATAATTATAAATGTACAGCAAGCTCCACAAAATTAATAGGTGCATTGATGGTGTTATAGTCATAGATGAACAACAAGCACTGCATGATTTCTAACGGGTCCTAAAACGGCAGGACCAGGTAGAGCACAATCCATCACAGCACATTACTGTGGCTCACTGTTAAAGTGCTCTTTCAATATATGGCCTCCCTGAGCCATATATTCCACATTGAGCTCCCGCCTTGCTGTTCAAACTCAGCAAATAGCTACTCTACCTCCACCCCGGCAGGAACTTTCCCCTTCTGCTTCACAGATATTACGTGGGACATAGGAGGCAGCTATAACCATTGGAATGTTTTTTCCACTGGGATCCAAGCTTGTGAGTAAACAATGCCAGTGTCCCCTCAGTCTACCAAAATCACATTCAACTGTCATTCTGCACCTGCTGAGCTGGTAGTTGACTCTTTCCTTGGGTTTGTCGAGATGGTCGCTATATGGCTTCATGAACAAAGGGTAGGCTGGGTCCCTCGGGATCACTATTGGCATTTCAACATTACCAATGTTGTGCACCAGTTGGGAAAGAAAGTCTTTGCTTGTAGCTTTCTGAACAGTCCTGTGTTCTTAAAGATGCGAATGTCATGCATCTTCCCTGACCAGCCAACACTTTTGACAGTGAAGTGTCCTTGGTGATCCGCCGGTGCTTGCATAATGACAGAAGAGCAGCCCTTTCTGTTGATGATCTTTGTGGCAAGGTGGTCTGGTGCCAAAATAGGGATATGAGTGCTGTCTATCACCTCACCAGTTTGGGAACCTGACTGCTGCAAATCCATCCACTCTGTCCTGCACATTGCCTAGACTCTCACTCCTGCATAGCAGGAGATGATTAACGGCCTTGGACACTTGCATGATAGCGGCCTCTGCAGTGGATTTTCCTACTCCAAAATAACTACCCACTGATTGTAGCAATCCAGTATTGCAAGTTTACACAGTATGATCGCCACTTGCTTTTCCACAGTCAGGGCAGCTCTCATTTTGGTATCCCTGTGCTAGAGGGCGGGGGTGAACTCGGCACACACATCCAGGACTGTGGCCTTGTGCATCCGAAAAGTTCTTCAGCCAATGCTTGTAATCCCAAGCCTGCATTATGATGCGATCCCACTAGTCAGGGCTTGTTTCTCTAGCCAGAAGTGGCACTCCACCATCTGCATCTACTCCATGAACACCACCACCAACATTGAATTGGTGTTTGCTGTGTCCCACAGCACACTGTCCTCCACAAAGTCATCACGTTCCTTGCTGATTCAGTTCTTGTGGCTCTGCAAATACTGGAGGATTGTGCAGCCTTGTGCAGTGCTCATGACAATAGCGCAGAGCTATGCGGGCTCCATACTTCTGGCAGAGAGGGCCATGTGGGTTTTGAGACTTTTAAAAAAGGCGTGAACGTTATGGGATATAGATGACATTATGGCATGACGAAAGTTGCTTGCTAGGAAGTTGACCCCTTACTCCCCGTCCCCCTTGCATATGACTCATTTCTGCCCCACTCTGCATTACCAAAACTTCCAAAAAGACTACATGCTAGATGTTGGTGAGTTGCACACTGAAATACCTACTCATGGTGCACCACCCTGAGTACTTGTGGTGATACACCTGGTGAATATGCTCAGTGCCAATGCAAGGAGCCATGTATGCACACAGACAAGCAACATACTGACTGAGGTGGCTTTATGCCAACATAGCATGTGTCGGCAAAAGCTTGTAGCGTAGACATGCTCTGAGTGTGTTATGTGCTAGCTGGAAGTTGTTGACCAGTGACCTATGATGTGAAATGCTATTAGCTATAATCCAGTTGTTAGCACAAATTATTCCCTATGGCACTAATGGTTACCACAGCAGAGAAGTAAAGGATAATTAGATCATGGAGATTCAGCTCTCTTCTCAACCCTAACGGTGATCTGTTCTGCTAGTGTTGGGACACGTTGCTGGGACATGTGAGGGGAGAGGAGTTTTCACTACAAGCTGTACATTGAGTGTAGACTTGAAGACTTTACTCCACATATCCTGCATTTTCTGAGAGCGCTAAAATTGTCACCAAAATCAGGGGAAAACTGTGGTCTGGAAAAGACAGATAAAGTGAGAACTGAGGGAAGCTAAGCAACTGGAGTAGATAAATGAGAAATGTTTCAAATACATCTCTAATGGAAGAGCAGATTAGGAGTCAGCAGCAGGAGCTCTAAGGTGGCAGTAGCAATGGCAGTTTACCAAGAGAGGAATTAAACCTTGGTGTATTTTAAAAAAAAAAAAAAAAAAAGTGGGACAGACACCAGCAATGGACACTGATGTCCCAGGAGATGAAGGGAAAGCTAATGGAGGGAATCTGAATCATGCCAGATATAGCGATCACTAAATATCTGCAGATTGACAGGGCTGCAGAGGCAGATCAGGAGGGACTGTGAAGATGGCCTGTAATTTTATCTGCAGGAGAGTCCTTTGTTTTAATTAGGGATGGTAGCTTAGCCAGACAAAAAGCATGTGTGTGCATGTGCTCTTCATATATATGCAGTGTTTTTGTACCTGTGTCAGTGCCAAGATGTTAGAGACACAAGCTGGGTGAGGTAATGTCTTTTATTGGACCAACTTCTGCTGGTGAGCGAGACCAGCTTTCAAGCTACACAGAGTCCTTCCTCAGGACTGGGAAAGGTAGTTTAGCATGTGACCCTGAGTAGCTGTTTGACTTGTAGCTAGGTGTGACGCTCTGAGTACCTTTACCAGACCCGAGGAAATGCTCTGTGTAGGTCCAAAGCTTCTCTCTCTCACCAAGAGAAGTTGGTCCAATAAAAGATATTATTTCATCTACCTTGTCTCTCTTCATATGTACGCAGTTGTAATTTTAAACATGCATGAAAATCTATCTTCAGCCAGACGGAGGTTAGTTACAATCTATTACAGTAACAATTTATTTAAAGAAAATGGAATAGTGACTGGGAAGGATGAAGTTAAACATACTGGGCTCCGGTAAATATGATTGACTTATTTGTATCTTGGTAGTGCCTAGTAGCTCCCGTCCTGGACTAAGGCCATGTGTACATATGATAAAAAGACCGTCCCTGCCACAGAGAGGTGATATGTGAAATTACACTATTGTCCAGGTTCCATGAGCATGGGAGAGGAGAAAGGTTAGTGAGTTACATCAGCCAATTAATGTACTACCATTTACTAGTACAATGTACTACCCACAAACTAGGGGTTTTCTTTTTTTGGTTTTGTTTGTCACACACACACACACAGTGGATCTTGTATTTTCCTCTTACTCACAGCACATTCTGCAGAGAAAGCAGCATGATGGGCCCATACATGTATGGAACACAGGGCCCTAGACCGAGTGCAGTCGGTACTCCTCCCACAGACCTGACATCTACCTGCAAAGCCCCCTGGGAAATATGGTGCCCCAGGCAACCAGCTCTCCATCTTATGCCCAAAGCGCCCTGGGCTTGTCCTCTCCCTTAGCTAAATTGAATACTGCTTCAGATTATATTCTTGAGCGCGTAAGGCCCTATAAACTTGCCCAACTTGTGGCATGTTGATATGTTTGTAACATAACTTTTGAGTGCTGTCTGATCAATTCCAAAGTTTCAGGGAATATTCTAGGTGTCACGGAGCAGAAACTGATTTTTTTTTGTGTGAGAGAGAAATTCATAAAACTGGACGGAGGAAATAGGGGAGACACTTGGATCCCCTTGTATCTTGTTAGCAGACCCAACTGATTCAACACTCTAATTTTCTATACATCACAGAATTAACTGCTGCCAGCCATTAATACCTTCTGGCATACCACCCCCCATTTTAGCTCTGGCCAGCTTCAAAGAAATGGTGGGGGATGACAACTGCGGTGCACACAGAGCCCCTAGTATGGCAGAACAAGGGATCCTGATATGGGGGGGAAGGGTAATGTGGGGGGACGCAGCCCCTGCATGGCAGTGCGCACACCAGGGCCAGCTCTAGGCATCAGCAAAACAAGCTGGTGCTTGGGGCGGCACATTTTTAGGGGCGGCATTCTGGCGCGGGCCATGCCGCCCCTAAAAATGTGCCCCGGCCGCCCTAACTCACCTCCGCTGCTGCCGCTCGCGCGTTGCTGCTCGCCCTCCCTCCCAGGCTCTCAAACCCGGGAGGGAGGGGGAGACCCCGAGTGGCTGCGGTGCACGCGCTGCTTCTCCCTCTGTCTCCCTCCCTCCTAGGCTTGAGAGCCTGGGGGGAGGAGGCAGGGCTGGGGATTTGGGGAAGGGGCGGAGTTGAGGCGGGGCTGGGGGTGGGGTAAGAAAAAAACGGGGTGGGGAGGGGTGGCCAAAATTGTTTTCGCTTGGGGCGGCCAAAATCCTAGAGCTGGCCCTGGCGCACACATCCCTTTCTACTTGGAAGGAGAGAATGAGGAGGCAAGCACAGCCCCTGGCATGGAAGAGAATTGGAGGAACAGTAGTATAGAATAAGTGAGGTCTGGGTGATGCACACAGAGCCTCTGGTGTGCGGGGGGTGGGGGGGAATGGGGTGGCATGCAACTCCTGGCATGGGAGGGATGACAGTAGAGAACCCCTGATATGAGGGATCTGGTATTATGGGGGCACAGAGCCCTGGCTTATGGTGGAGGGCACAGCCCCAGGCATGGTGGGAGTGGGGCAAGGAGTCACTGCGATAGAAGATATTGGAGGGTGGCATACAGGGAGCTTGTAGGAGGGAATGGAGGGAAACAAGGAGCATCTCTGGTGAATACAATGAGCTCTGTTTACAAAAGCTGTGAAATGTGCATTTCTTTAGTGTAAATTTTCATAAAATAAACCAAAACCTAGAAAATGAAGGTGTGAAACCTACCTGAGATAATCTCCCCATAAGCTCTTTTTCTATACACAGGGCTCAGACTCTACCCCTCTGCGGTGCAATCTACTGAATTTACTGGACTCTGCTCATTGTGGTCTCTACCTTCCAACCATTTTGAGGGGGTGAGGGGTGGGTGGGTGTATGGTTTGATTGCATTAGACTCCTAGAATCATAGACTATCAGGGTTGGAAAGGACCTCAGGAGGTCATCTAGTCCAACCCCCTGCTCAAAGCAGGACCAATCCCCAACTAAATCATCCCAGGCAGGGCTTTGTCAAGCCTGACTTTAAAAACCTCTAAGGGTGGAGATGCCACCACCTCTCTAGATAACCCATTCCAGTGCTTCACCACCCTCCTAGTGAAAAAGTTTTTCCTAATATCCAACCTAAACCTCCCCCACTGCAACTTGAGACCATTACTCCTTGTTCTGTCATCTGGTAACACTGAGAACAGTCTAGATCCATCCTCTTTGGAACCCTTGTTCAGGTAGTTGAAAACAGCTATCAAATCCCCCCTCATTCGTCTCTTCTGCAGACTAAACAATCCCAGTTCTCTCAGCCTCTCCTCATAAGTCATGTGCTCCAGCCCCCTAATCATTTTTGTTGCCCTCCGCTGGACTCTTTCCAATTTTTCCACATCCTTCTTGTAGTGTGGGGCCCAAAACTGGACACAGTACTCCAGATGAGGCCTCACCAATGCTGAATAGAGGGGAATGATCATGTCCCTCGATCTGCTGGCAGTGCCCCTACTTATACAGCCCAAAATGCTGTTACCCTTCTTGGCAACAAGGGCACACTGTCTACTCATATCCAGCTTCTCATCCACTGTAACCCCTAGGTCCTTTTCTGCAGAACTGCTGCCTAGCCATTCAGTCCCTAGTCTGTAGCAGTGCATGGGATTCGTCCGTCCTAAGTGCAGGACTCTGCACTTGTCCTTGTTGAACCGCATCAGATTTCTTTTGGCCCAATCCTCTAATTTGTCTAGGTCGCTCTGTATGGTATCCCTACCCTCCAGCGTATCTACCACTCCTCCCAGTTTAGTGTCATCTGCAGACCTGCTGAGGGTGCAGTCCACACCATCCTCCAGATCATTGATGAAGATATTGAACAAAACCGGCCCCAGGACCGAACCTTGGGGCACTCCGCTTGATACCAGCTGCCAACTAGACATGGAGTCATTGATCACCGCTACCCGTTGAGCCTGACAATCTAGCCAGCTTTCTATCCACCTTAGTCCATTCATCCAGCCCATACTACTTTAACTTGCTGGCAAGAATATTGTGTGAGACTGTATCAAAAGAGAAGAAATTAAAGCTGTCTTTAAGTGAAGTTTCTCCCAGGAACTCTGATAGCTTTATGATTTATTTTTTTCTGTAGGTTCAGCTTTGAAAAAACAGGGCTAAATCTCCTGTATGGTTAAAAGCACAGCTATTCAGAATCTGGACAGTGAAACCTGGCAACATTTTAGCAAGTGAAATCACTTTGCTGCTGTCAAATTGCCAGCTTTCAAAAGGGTAATCTGGTAGGAGCAGTTAAAGCCTTTTGGTAATAGCTGCATCTTAAACAGGGTCATCTGACACACACTTTTTCCCCTCTGTATTTCACATTCACCCTGGTATAAAAGGGTCTTTCATGAGTTTGACTCTTGACTGCCAGACTTGCCATGGGCTCTGTGAAGAATAAAGAATCTTCCCTACACTCCCTCTGCTTGTGCATGACTGTATGATCCCATAGACTGTCTCGAATTGAGCGCAAAGCAGGGGCAAGGTCTTCCTAAGTATGAAACTGTGGGGTTTTTTTTAATCAGCCCCAGAAATTACTTCTTGGGAGCATGGGATGCGGGGTGGGGGGGGGGGGGGGGGGGGGGAGAAAAAAGAGGTAGTGGAAGCATGAAAAAAGGCTACGGAGTTATAGCATTTAGGTCTTCAAAGCTAGCTCTAAGGATATGTCTACACTGCCATTGAAAACCTACAGCTGGCCCATGCCACCTGACTCAGGCTTGTGAGGCTTGGGCTAAGAGGCTGTTTAATTGCACTTTAGATGTTTGGGGTCAGGCTTTAGGAACTTGCAAGGTGGGAGGATCCCAGAGCTCGGGCTGCAGCCCAAGCCTGAACATATACACTGCAATTAAACAGCCCATTAGCCTTTAGCCCGTAAGCCCGAGTCAGCTGGCATGGGTCAGTTGGGGGTGTCTGATTGAAGTGTAGACGTGCCCTGGGGGTCATGTCTCCGTGCCTAAATAGTACAGGGAGGATGAGTGTAAAGACTATTCTGGAGTGTATCTAAATCCCGTAGACAGAATGGAAAGAACTGCCTGGCTGGCTGTGGACATGGATCATTGAATCTTTGCTTCAAGGTCACTAGATCAAATCCAGCCCAGGTTGGTAATGATTGTCGTTCCCATCTGATAGCCATTTGGTAGTTATGTGAAAGGAATCTGGCTCAAATGAAAGGATTTCTCCATCCAGTTCCTAATAGATATCTCAAAATCTACCATTGCAACTGGTTCCTGGTGGCAGTCTCAACAGAGGTCAAGGACGGAATGGACTGAAATACCCTTTCATCCCTAGAGGGCGGTCATTTATAGGATGGGTGTGGGGAAGCCTACGCTGCTTTTACCTGCGCTGAAACTCCTCTGTGCATACCAAACTTCTGTCTCAGGAGCTGTCAATACTGGCACCTTTTGGTCAGTGATAAATTCAGTTAGGAAAATACTATTGCCTTGACTAAGGGCTTGTCATTATTGCAGTGTTAGTTTGAGGTATAACTTGAGTGTTTCGTCTACCCTAACTCTCAGGCCACACACAGATCTCTAGCTCAAGTTAGGTGTTGCTTAAGCTAGAGCAGGGTGGCCTGTTGGGAGTCATGGGTTGAAGCTTGATTGCTGCTGCCTAAGCTAGTAATGTAGAGGGATGCAGTTACTCTGTTCTGCCAAACTAAACGCTCAGTGCTGCTCATCCAGTCCCTGTGTGGTTTCAGTGTTTGTTTTGCGGTGTTACTGCTCTCACTCAAGTGAGGCCAACTTGAGTGTAGGTAACTCAAGCTAACTGTACAGTGTAGATTCAACCTGAGAACAACTCCAAGTGTTTAGTATTCATGCCAAATATTTCCCTTGGCCCCTGTACAGCTTTGGTTTGCCTTTACCCATTCCCCTCCCCCCGAACTCATTAGGATGGAGGACCTGGGTCCTAGAGTAAATATCCTGTCAAATGCTCTGTACTGATAGCTCAATGAGATGGGTTAAACCTTGGGTCACGGCCCATAATAAAGAAGTGGTGAAGAAGAATGTTTCCAGCTGGTGTGTCTTGGAAGATTTTTTTTTTTTTAATGAAATAGTCAACACTCTCTTGTACATTTATTTTGCTCACACTGTTGTAGCAAGAATGTTAATACTCATTAATCATAAACACTTTCTGGAAGCTGCTGTAGGGCAGTACTTGGAGGGAAAACATCAGCTCCAGTGCTACAACCAGTCTTCTGGACTTTAGAACTGGGTCCTCCTTCTCCTATTGAAATCCATGGGAATTAAGATTGGGGTAACATTTCAAAAGTGATTTTGGAGCCCAAGTCCCATTTTCAAAAATTACTTGGGCACTTAGAAGCCTAAGTCTTATTGAAAGTTAGTGGGATTTAGTGTCTTTCATTTTTGAAAATGAGACTTAGGTGCTTTTGAAAATTTTACCTGAGGCCCTTACTTTAGTAAGATTTGGCTGTTGCAGGAAAAAATAACATGAGGACACTATTAAGAAGGCATAATTAAATCAATGTTAGTCTGATGAATACAACTACTTGGTTACATCCCTCTCATTTTGTACGTGTTGAATATTGCCACTTTCTGCATGTAGGACTCTGTTTATCTTCACTATGATCTCTCCAGGTCACTTAGTATTTGGTACTACGTTTGCTCCCTCCCTCCCCCCTCTAACTGCCCCTTTTGGTTTTATCTGCAAATTTGGTTGTGGTTGCAATTTCACAGAAGATGCCCCACACAGAGATTTTAAAGCAGCTGTGCAGGTGTGAAGTGCTTTTTGAGTTTAATTTAGCTGGTTTTAAAAACAAGGCCTCTGGAGACACTGCAAAGATTCTGGACTGAGCTTCATCTAACAGGAAACAGCATGACGTGGAGACTGACACATGTTTCCCCATTGTGACAGAAGCTGCTTTGAGGACCCACCTGCAACACTCGGGAGCCCACCAGTTGCCTGTGGAGCCCAGCTTGAGAACTACTACTCTGGGAGATTGGTTAATGCAATACCAATTAATTTATAAGTGGAACAACTGGTGCTGGGCTCATCCCCCAGAGCATGTAAAGCAATATTCTACCGTTCATACAAGGGTTAGGGGATTAAATCAGACAGGATTCACACCCCTGACTATGGTGCAATTGCATGAGGATGGAGGTAAATCACGGGCGGATTTATCCCCTGACCTAGAGCAGACTGGATTTCAGGCAGTCAAAGTGAGATTAGTTCATTAGACTTGGCCACTCTGCACACACAGACAATGTTGGGCTTTAGCAACATCAGCTGTCTTGTGTCTGTACTGCAACAAGCTACTACAAAAAGCTCCCTTTGTTGCTTTCTTGTCTCTAATCTCCTGTACCATTTAATGCCTGGTTAGGGGAGTCTCGTATTTAATGGCAACACTGAAGAATCTTCTGTGTATTGTATTCCCAGAGAGGGAGATAGTAGAAATGGAGGTTTTCAGTGAAACAACTATTTCCAGTATTAATCCCTTTAAAAGATACTCAAGATGGTTAGGCTCAGGACATTGCTTTTATATAGGAATTATAATGTTTGTAAGCTTTTGAGCTCAGGAGACTAGTTATGGGGTACAGTGCTAGGTCACCAATCCTCAGTCAGCTTGGACTGGTAGTAACCAAAAGGTACCATTTTGATGGCCTCTGTGATGTATGTTAGGAAGGTGTTAGACCAGTTCCTTTTGGACGAGTGTCCATGTCCCAGGAATGTAGTGGACTGCGCCTCAGGAGATTTGGGTTCAATTCCTGACTCTGCTGCAGATTCTACATGTTAATTGTTTGGGTAAATAACTTAATCTCTCACTGCTTCCGTTCCCCCTCTGTAAAATACTCAAAGAAGCAACATATTATTCTAGTGATCCTGTGGGTGCTCTACCTCGGGCGCATGTGCCTCAGGCACCTTCAATTGGAGATTTTAGATAGCAGTGTGTGTTCTGTCCAGCCTCACGCACAGCACTGTGGCTATAGAGAGCTACCTGGATGAACCGCCCTCAGTTCTGTCTCACCCGCCTGGGCCTGAAATGAAAGCTTAGCAGTGTCCAAATTGATGTTATCTCAGTTGTATTCCTTTTCTCAGTAGACTTAGTAGTTTAGTTTTTTAATGATAGTATTTGGTAGTGGTGGTAGTTTTTAAATTAAGCGTTTTTTTTTTTGTTTTTGTGTTTTCTTTTTAAGGACTGTTCTCCCCTCCTGGGAGCTTTAGATTGCTGGCAGTGCATGTCCGGTTCTCCTAATTTTAAACGCTGGAGGCTATCCCAATTTTAAGCTTGGAGGCTATCCCAATAAGTGACAGGTACTCCTGGTGTGTCCGTTGCCTTGAGGAGTCACACATCCCTAAAAAATGCAACTTTTTTTCTGGCTTTAAAATCAAGGGCCAGAAAGAACTGGAAAATTAAACTACATCTCCTCATGATGGTGAGCTCTCTCCAACCGGCTTTTCATCTGGGCCAGGTGCCCAGCCCCCGTATAACCTCTCCAAACAAGTCAGCTGCTCCGACCACTTCCACGTCACACTTGCCTACAGCATCTAAGAGGAAGAGTCAAGAATCTTCTTAAAAAAACCCTCCAAGGAACGGACCTTGAGTTCTCCAGGTATGGAATCTACCTCAAAGAAACCAGGGTCACTGATTGAGCCATCCACTTCTGCACGCAGTGGTCTCTGACCCTGGTACCCACGAGACTGCAGGCTCCTCAGGTAAGGATCACTAAGCCCAAAGAGTCTAAGAGTTCAGGCTCTGAAAGGTCATCGGTGCCATCAGGGGATCGAGGCAGCAAGAAGAGGTCTACCTCTTCTTATTCAGTACAGAAGACCAGGCAGACATTAACAGGCACTCCTCAGAGTGTATTTACTCCCTCAGCCACGATCACCTTCGCCCAGACTGCTGCTGTGGTACCAGCAACTCTCTCTTGGTGCGGCAGTGGTACTGGCAATTCTCTTGGTGCCACAGGAGTTTAGATTTCATTGGGGCCTTGTGGTATCTAAGATGCCTGACTCACCATAGTTCGGTACCAACATTTTCTCGGTATCAAGTACTTCCAAGTCTCTCCACACATTCACCTGTTACTGATGGGGTCACCTCTTGTTTTTTTTTGGTGTTCCATGATTCCAGAATGATGTGGAGCAGGAGGACGGTGATCAGGACTTTGCTTCAGTCTCTCAAATTTCAGTTCAGGGATCTCTCCTTCATGTTCAAAGGGGTAATTGTCCAGAGACGTCTGGTGAAACTGAGCATTCTCATGAGGCACTTACAGTCCTCATTTCAATGGTATGAACATCCTTGGGTGCCCCCCCATACATGTACATCCCTTCCTTGGCTGCACTGGGACCCATGGGTAGCTTATCAATAACAATTCTTGAGGACCTCTAGTACCCCCTGCCATAAAGGTAGACAATCCTCCCTCTCTAGAAGGCCTGAACCACAGGAAGAGATCTACAAGGAACAGGAGACAAGGGCAGATGAAGAGGTCACCCTGCCAACCAACATCTCTTCAACACCCCACATAAAATGGTTCTGCCACACACACTTCCACCATCCCTGGCTGATGACTTCAAGCAGTTCCAGGACCTCATTAAAAGGATAGCGAACTCCTTACAGATTCCACTTGAAGAGGTTAAGGAGTCACTACATAAACTCCCTGACATCCTACATGCAGCGTCATTGGCCTAGATTGTGTTCCCTATTATCGAGGCTCTGCTAGATCGAGCAAAAGTTGTCTGGCATATCCCAGGTACAATATCGCCCATCTGTAAGGAAGCAGATAAAAAAAAAATTGTTGCATCTAAGGATCTGGAATTTTTATTTTCGCATTCCTCTCCCACCTCACTAGTTGTCAAGGCAGTCAATGAACGCAGAAGGCAGCACTGTGCTAAATCAACACCACACAATAATGATCAGAAGCGTCTCAATCTGTTTGGATGAAAATCATATTCGCCATCCATGCTGCAATTTTAGAATTGCCAACTACCCGGTGTGGATGGTGAAATATAATCATACCAGTGAGTCAGTTTAATTCATGTATTGAGCATCTGTCACAATTTCAGGCAATTGTTGCAGAGGGTCAGCTTCTTGCCAAAATATTTCTCTAGGCTTCTCTTGATGCTGCTGATATAGCCACTTGTTTTGCCTCTACAGTGGTGATCATGAGGAAAGCCTCCTGGCTTCAGTTCTCCAGATTCCAGAGAGAGGTCCAGAATACTATCAAGGACCGACCTTCCATTTAATGGATTGAAATTGTTTGTGGAAAATACTGACGAGTCTCTGCACATATTGAAGGATTCCAGGGCCACTCTCCGTTCTTTGGGAATTTACACACCTGCACATAAGAGGAAATTTGGTAAATCCCAGACTGTGCAGAGATCTTTTCCCACTCAATTCTGCGATTCCCAGAGACCGTATGAACCCCGGTGTGAGAGGTAGACGTTCCAGAGAAAGAGACCATCTACCACATAGACTTAAACCTCACAACCTTCATCTTCTAAACACTAGTCTTGGTGGGATGGTGGAGGTTCTGAGCTACCATCCCCTTCCATGCCAGATGCAATGATTCTCATGCCTTCCTCACTTCATCAATCGCCTTTTCCATTTTTGGAGGGCTTGGGAACTGATCACTGTGGAAAAGTGGGGTTTGGAGCTCATATCGACAGGATACTTACTTCCCTTCTGCCATCCTTCCCCATCCTTCTTCAGGTACCCCTCTTAAGCATCTTCTGCAGCAGGAAATAGATTCTCACCTCTACTTGGGTGGTGTTGCACTGGCATTGGTTCTACATCGAGGGAAGGGATTTTATTCCAGGTACTTCCTGGTTCCAAAAAAGAACAGTGGTTGGAGACCCTCCTAGACATAAGGCTACTCAATACCTTTGTGAAGATACTAAAGTTCAAAATGGTAACACTTGCAGCAATAATACCATCATTAGATCAAGGGTATTGGTTCTCAGCCCTCAACCTTCAAGATGCATATTTCCATATAGGTGTCTACCTCTCCCACAGAAGGTTTCATTCATTCTGTGTCAGAATAACTTTTTCAATACAGAGTACTTTCATTTGGCCTCAACTCTGCTCGCGGCTGCTGAAAGGACATTCTTGCACCGAGACTACTCCAAAGACCATAGATCTTTTCCTCAGACTGGGTCTGCAGTTCAACACCCAAAAATCCATCTTGACCTAGTACAAAGATTGAAGTTCATAGGAGTTTACCTCAGTGCGGTAACAACCAAAGCCTACCTCCCAACATACAGGCTTATAGCACTATCGGGTCTGGTTATAACAGTCCAAATCAGCCCTCAGACATCAGTCAAGAACTGTCTCCAGCTGCTGGGGCATATGGCAGCTGGACTTTTGTGATCAGCCATGCAAGGCTGTGGATGCGCTGCCTCCAGACATGGTTCAGAACTGTTTGGAGAATAAACAGGCACAATTTAAAAAGCTATTTTCTATGCCCCCATTCATGAAGGAATCCCTTGACTGGTAGAGAGAGACTCTCACAATGTGTGCGCAGGAATCCCTTTTGCTCAGTCATCCCCAACAATAGTAATAACAAATGCATCCCTCTTAGAGCAAACATAGAGAGACACACTGCTCAAGGCAAGTGGTCATCTCTCGAGAGCACACTATACATCAACTTGCAACTCAGGGCTGTCGGGTATGCCTGTTTCCAATTTCTGCCATTGTTCAGGGGCAAATACATAAATATCATAACCGATAACACACCGTGCATGTTTTATATGTATCATCAAGGAGGAGTGAGATCATTCTCCCTTTGCACCGAAGCAATAAAGCTCTGGAATTGGTCCATACTCAGTCATACTAACATTATAGCAGCTTACCTTCCGGGCATGTAAAACATTACCATGGATACTCTCAGCAGATGCTTCTCTCAGGACCACAAAAGGCAAATAGATTCCATCATTCTTCACCACATATTTCAATGGTGGGCATCCTTTGGATAGACCTGTTTGTCATGGCCAGAAACAAGAAACGCTCCTGTTCGAGGCACAGTGGGTTGTCAGTCCTTGGGAGATGTCTTTCTCCTTTTGGTGGATGTTGGGTCTGCAGTATGTGTTTCCACCAACTCCTCTAATATCCAAGGTGCTGATCAAGCTAAGGAAAGAGAAGGTCCTGGTGGTCCCAACGTGGCCAAGACAGACATGGTTCCCTTACCACATCCAGCTGGCTGTTTGTCAACTAATCACCCTCCAGACTATCCTCATGTCCTCTCTGAGGAAGCCAGGCAAATTCTTCAGCCCAACCTCTGAGTTCTTCGCCTCAAAGCATGGCTAGTCAATTGTCTGCGGGATTAGAAAGAACCTGTTCCAAGCAGGTCAAGAGTACTGTTACATAGCAGGAAACGGTCTACTTGTCCATTTTTGTAGGTATATATTACAAGATTCAGCCACTGATGTGACCTAAGGCATATACCACCTGCATCCTCTTCACTGTAAGATGTGCCAGCTAGACAATGCCCTGGAATTTAAAAAGTTGGTATTGTCTCTGAGTTCCATCGGGGTTCATTTGTCAGGAATTACAGCCTTCCACTCCCCGATCTAGTGACAATGTTCCTCAAGAGGTTGGGAAATCTTTTCCCACAAGTCAAATGTCCTACCCTGACTTGGGATCTCAACTTGGTGCTTAGATGCATTATGAGGTCACCCTTTGAACTTATGACAACTTGCTCCCTCCTCCACATATTGATGAAAACAGCATTCCTGGTAGCCATTACGGCTGCTCAAAGAGCTGGGAAATAGGAGC
Organism: Trachemys scripta elegans; assembly: GCF_013100865.1. Taxonomy (NCBI): domain Eukaryota; kingdom Metazoa; phylum Chordata; order Testudines; family Emydidae; genus Trachemys; species Trachemys scripta. Next base: position 132,186,813 of record NC_048302.1, read on the forward strand.
TCTGATGGCATATCCCCCTATCAGGTTGTTTTTTACCTTATGACCACAACCCAGACTTTTACCAAAGGTCTCCTCTGAGTTCCACATTAACCAGCCTATTCATCTCCCAACTTTCTTCCCTAAAGCACACCTGAATATGGATGACGCAGTGTTGCCCGCACTTGAGGTCAGAAGGGCTTTTCCCTTTTAGCAGGACAGGACTAAGCCATTTAGAAAATCTCGCAGGTTATTTGGGTCTATTGCGGACAAATTGAAAGGATCTAGAATTTCCAAACAAAAGTCTCTCTAGATGGATATCTGACTGCATTACCTGGCTGTCATGATGAAAAGACCCTTGGGTATCTTGAGTGAAACTGAAAACTTGCCAAATACTCTGAGCTTGGACCTGGTTATCTTGTGTATGCATGTATTGTGCTTGAGCCCCTGGAGTCTGTAAGGATACAGCATTTAAGGAATGCTGTAAACAGGGAATCTGCCTGTTTGATAGATTTAAATCATATTGACCCTGAAATAATCTATCAGACAGATTTAATAGACTTTTCCATTTGTAGATGGGTTATATTTTAAAGAGAGGTGTATTCTCAGTGGTTGATATAACCATTAAAACATGTTGGTTTACAACTAAACAGAGCCTTTATCATTTAATATAGGTTTTTGCTATTAGGAAGGTACATCATAACTATATACACTTTATTTAAGCACTTATAGTTGAATATTTTCAGTTTCTTATTGTATATTTTTAGTATTTTAGAAAATGGTGAATCGTATCGCTTATTTACTAGATAATTTACTTTTTGCTCATGATTAGTGTCAAGCTTCATGAGGATGGTGACTTGGCTTTAATTAAACATACAAAACAGCATATATAATTAATTTTTATTAAACAAAATAACCTTAACTGTTTTGGATACATCAACTTCTCTTATTAAAACATGTTTTACATTTAAAACTAAATGATTTATTAAAGGAATAGAGGGATTAACTGTAGTCAGTGAATTAAAGTGATAATTTCCCCAAGTTTACCTGAAATATTCAAATATGCCTAAGTGAAAGTGACGGGTTTATATTCTTACTCATCTAAGTCTCCTAAAAATGGAACAGTCTAAGTTACTTTTAAATGACAAAATAAAAAAAATCCAATTTAAATAAAAAACCCATTTAAAAAACAAACAGCCCAATTTTTATCCACACTGATTTATTTGGGGGATTGCTACAAGTCCTGTCCATTTTTCACGAGTTCCACACCAGAATTTTGGCTCACCCTATTGCTAACATGCAATGTGGTATCCAGGTGGGACTTCCACACCAATGGAATCTGTTCACTTGAACTGTTCAGGAGAAAGTGAAAGATCCAAGGGCCCTGTGTGACAAGGGTAGGATGTTACTCCCCACACTCCTCTTACCCAATGTTCCCTCTCTCCGCCAAGTAGTTTCAGATACCTGTGAACTGTTGCTGAAGGCACTGTGGCTACCCATTGGCCTACAGCATTACTGCCCCCAACGGTATAAAGGTCCTTATTGCAGAAAGCTTTGAGGTTCTCAAAATATGGAGGAAAATAAGGCCAAATTCAGTTCTATTCTGTCAGAGTTGAAGAAGACGTTGGGATTTCCATTTTGAAACCCAAAAGCAGGGCAGGTGCAACTTCCTTAACGACTCGTCTGATACAAACCCAGAATGCGGAAACCACGGGATTCTGTGGTTTTTCTTGGTTTCAGTTTGAAAGGCAAAATGCCATGGTTTGGGCTGGGGATTGCTTTGAGATTATGGGTCTGAAAATGAAGTATCTAGCACACTTTGGCAGTATGTGCATTCAGGGGACCAGATTCTCTGCAGGCATAAATGAGTACAGCTCCATTGAATGCCCATTCAATGTGTGGGCTATATTGCCAGAGAGAAAGGAGGGTCAGGACAAAACTGGGAGGCAAGATCAAACCAGTATCTTAGATGCCTATATACAAATGCGAGAAGTATGGGGAATAAGCAGGAAGAACTGGAAGTGCTAATAAATAAATACAACTATGACATTGTTGGCATCACTGAAACTTGGTGGGATAATACACATGATTGGAATGTTGGTGTGGATGGGTACAGCTTGCTCAGGAAGGATAGACGGGGGGAAAGGGAGGAGGTGTTGCCTTATATATTAAAAATGTACACACTTGGACTGAGGTGGAGATGGACATAGGAGACGGAAGTGTTGAGAGTCTCTGGGTTAGGCTAAAAGGGGTAAAAAACAAGGGTGATGTCATCCTAGGAGTCTACTACAGGCCACCTAACCAGGTGGAAGAGGTGGATGAGGCTTTTTTTAAACAACTAACAAAATCATCCAAAGCCCAAGATTTGGTGGTGATGGGGGACTTCAACTATCCGGATATATGTTGGGAAAATAACACAGCGGGGCACAGACTATCCAACAAATTCTTAGACTGCATTGCAGACAACTTTTTATTTCAGAAGGTTGAAAAAGCTACTAGGGTGGAAGCTGTTCTAGACTTGATTTTAACAAATAGGGAGGAACTTGTTGCGAATTTGAAAGTAGAAGGCAGCTTGGGTGAAAGTGATCATGAAATCATAGAGTTTGCAATTCTAAGGAAGGGTAGAAGGGAGAACAGCAAAATAGAGACAATGGATTTCAGGAAGGCAGATTTTGGTAAGCTCAGAGAACTGATAGGTAAGATCCCATGGGAATCAAGACTGGGGGGGAAAACAACTGAGGAGAGTTGGCAGTTTTTCAAAGGGACACTATTAAGGGCCCAAAAGCAAGCTATTCCGCTGGTTAGGGGAAAAAAAGACCACTTTGGCTTAACCACGAGATCTTGCATGATCTAAAAAATAAAAAGGAGTCATATAAAAAATGGAAACTAGGACAGATTACAAAGGATGAATATAGGCAAACAACACAGGAATGCAGGGGCAAGATTAGAAAGGCAAAGGCACAAAATGAGCTCAAACTAGCTACAGGAATAAAGGGAAACAAGAAGACTTTTTATCAATTCATTAGAAGCAAGAGGAAGACCAAAGACAGGGTAGGCCCACTGCTTAGTGAAGAGGGAGAAACAGTAACAGGAAACTTGGAAATGGCAGAGATGCTTAATGACTTTTGTTTCAGTCTTCACCGAGAAGTCTGAAGGAATGTCTAACGTGGTGAATGCTAATGGGAAGGGGGTAGATTTAGCAGATAAAATAAAAAAAGAACAAGTTAAAAATCACTTAGGAAAGTTAGATGCCTGTAAGTCACCAGGGCCTGATGAAATGCATCCTAGAATACTCAAGGAGCGAATAGAGGAGGTATCTGAGCCTCTAGCTATTATCTTTGGAAAATCATGGGAGATGGGAGAGATTCCAGAAGACTGGAAAAGGGCAAATATAGTGCCCATCTATAAAAAGGGAAATAAAAACAACCCAAGAAACTACAGACCAGTTAGTTTAACTTCTGTGCCAGGGAAGATAATGGAGCAAGTAATTAAGGAAATCATCTGCAAACACTTGGAAGGTGGTAAGGTGATAGGGAATAGCCAGCATGGATTTGTAAAGAACAAATCATGTCAAACCAATCTGATAGCTTTCTTTGATAGGATAACGAGTCTTGTGGATAAGGGAGAAGCTGTGGATGTGGTATACCTAGACTTTAGTAAGGCATTTGATACGGTCTCGCATGATATTCTTATCGATAAACTAAACTAGGCAAATACAATTTAGATGGGGCTACTATAAGGTGGGTGCATAACTGGCTGGATAACCGTACTCAGAGAGTTGTTATTAATGGTTCCCAATCCTGCTGGAAAGGCATAACGAGTGGGGTTCCGCAGGGGTCTGTTTTGGGACCGGCTCTGTTCAATATCTTCATTAACGACTTAGATATTGGCATAGAAAGTACGCTTATTAAGTTTGTGGATGATACCAAATTGGAAGGGATTGCAACTGCTTTGGAGGACAGGGCCATAATTCAAAATGATCTGGACAAATTGGAGAAATGGTCTGAGGTAAACAGGATGAAGTTTAACAAAGACAAATGCAAAGTGCTCCACTTAAGAAGGAAAAATCAGTTTCACACATACAGAATGGGAAGAGACCGTCTAGGAAGGAGTACGTCAGAAAGGGATCTAGGGGTTATAGTGAACCACAAGCTAAATATGAGTCAACAGTGTGATGCTGTTGCAAAAAAAGCAAACATGATTCTGGGGTGTATTAACAGGTGTGTTGTGAGCAAGACACGAGAAGTCATTCTTCCGCTCTGCTCTGCTCTGGTTAGGCCTCAGCTGGAGTATTGTGTCCAGTTCTGGGCACCGCATTTCAAGAAAGATGTGGAGAAATTGGAAAGGGTCCAGAGAAGAACAACAAGAATGATTAAAGGTCCTGAGAACATGACCTATGAAGGAAGGCTGAAAGAATTGGGTTTGTTTAGTTTGGAAAAGAGAAGACTCAGAGGGGACATGATAGCAGTTTTCAGGTATCTAAAAGGGTGTCATAAGGAGGAGGGAGAAAACTTGTTCACCTTAGTCTCTAAGGATAGAACAAGAAGCAATGGGCTTAAACCGCAGTAAGGGAGGTTTAGGTTGGACATTAGGAAAAAGTTCCTAACTGTCAGGGTGGTTAAACACTGGAATAAATTGCCTAGGGAGGTTGTGGAATCTCCATCTCTGGAGATATTTAAGAGTAGTTTAGATAAATGTCTATCAGGTATGGTCTAGACAATATTTGGTCCTGCCATGTGGGCAGGGGACTGGACTCTATGACCTCTCGAGGTCCTTTCCAGTCCTAGAAGCTATGAATTCAGTGGTGCTTTGGCCATTTATGCCAGTGAAGACTCTGGCTCATGACGTTCTCAAATTCTTCCACGGTTGTGATAACATCAGTACAGCGCTACCATAACTGACAATGCTGGGAACGCTAGTGCAGTCTTCAGGTCTTATTAATCACAGTGTCAGTGAACCCCATTTGCAACATGTCTAGACAACATGATGGTCTGTCCTGTCCTCAGTGTTGTTAGGATTGGTGGAACTGCACTTGTGCTAGTGCAACAGTGAGAGAATTCCATAGATATCTCAATGAATACAAGGGTTCAGGGAGCTATGTAAGTAACAGAGGTGCAGAACTAGACAAAGGGTGCCCCTGATACTTCCTGAATTTACCCCCGTGAGTTTTGCACAGCTCTCCTACCCAGCTCACTTGGGCTGCTTTTCTCCTCTTTCCTATTTTCTGTAATAAAAACAAACACACACCCTTTGCTGCTCTGTACCCTGAAGTCTTCTGAACTTTTAACCCTACTGATTTTGATCCTGGTCCTCTTCCCAACCTTGCTAACACATGATGCGAATCCCAAGTCTGGTTTGTCTGACACTAGAGATGGAAGCAATGCAGTGTGGGGTTAAATAATGTGACACCTACTGAAAATGACAGCCTGCTCTAGAAGTTCACTTCAATTTAAAGCCTGTAACAAAAGATTACAGTTTTAAATGACATCCTTGTGGAAGAAATACTGCAGAATAGAATGACGGGCATTTGTTTCCCTTTTGAGTCCCAATTGTATCACATTTTTAACATGTGGCGAAATTGAAATACTCATCGGTTGAGCTGTGCCAAAAATCACTGGTTGTAAACCTTAGCAACAGTTTTCTGTTTTGAGTCCCTTCATATCTTTATTCTATTGTGGGAATCACTATTTGTTACTATGCCTTGAACAGTTGAAAGGCTGATGTAGAAGTCCTAATTGAAAACATCACAGTTAAACTCGGCTTTCTTGGTGGTAGGTGGAAACAGGGTATGACTTATTGGCAGTATTTTCAAATGTGGGTGCTTAAAGTTAGTCATCTGAATTCATATTGTAGGCATTTAAATAAGCAGTTAGTTTTTTTTTCAGAACTTCTGAGTACTTGTGGTTTTTCTTGAAGTCGGTGGCACTGCAGGTACTTTGAAGTCAGTGTGGTTATTCCAGACTTTTATATAAGGTTAAATGAATTCAGAATCTGGCACAAAGATCCAGGAATTGTGTTGCATCTTATATAGGTTAACTGACAAAAAAATTAAGTTTTAGCTGATTGTCACGGTTTCAAGGCAACTGCACCTTTGCCCTTTCCCTGCGGTCTGCTCCAGGAATGCCCTCTCAGGGCTCTAGAAGTCACCTCTTTCTGGGAAGGGACGTGCATCCCGCTCCCTCCTGACCCAGGGTTTTAACCTGCAGTGCCCTTGTACTCACTGTGATTCTCCCCAAGCAGGTTTGACATATGTCCAGCCCTACTCTTTGCTTTTTCTCTAAAAGGTCATTGACACAATTTCACAACAACCAAATAACTCTTCCAAAGCAGAGTACATTAAGGACAAAAGCATACAGAAAAAATATAAAACAATAACAGGATCTAAATGCTTTACCAGTCAGTCCTATGGAGACCCTGACAAATTCCCATCTTTCCAGCCTTTCGGCAGGATTGGGTCTTCCGTTGGACAAAAGGTCACATCAGTTTGCTGAATCAAAATGGGGTGGTACTTCTCTGGAGCCGTGTACAATGCCAGGGACTGCAGTAATCACCCCTTCAGTTTTTAGTCCCTGAAGGTACTGTGGTAATGGAGTGGAATACAATCCCAAACACACAAGACACAGAATATTCATAAATTTCGTACAATAAAGTCCCTCAAAATACCCTATGTGGTTGCAATATCTGTCATCCTGAACATTTACCTTTGCACCTTGCTCAGATTGGGTGGTGAAATGAGACCCAGGTTAGTCTGAAAGCCTGCCTGCTTAGATCTACAGTGAAGCTGTTTTCTCTAATAAATGTTTCCTATAGGACCGTGATTCCGTATATCATGTGAAAGGGGAGCGTACATCAGTAACTCTGTGTAAAAATTCACTGTGGTTTTCATTCTAATTTTGTCCTTCCACTTCATGCAAATGCTTGAAAAAGGACAATTTGGCCCTAAATACTTAAATTTCATATTTGGCTGTCTCAGGTTGCCAGAGAATAGGATTGTTTCCTAGTCTGAGTTCAGGGTCACAATCCTGCATTGGCAGAAAGATGAGCTGCATGAGAAAGATGATTTGTATGTGTGAATAGGCTTTTCCCAAGTTGTAATTCTGGGAGGATAAGGATAAGAGGTGCTGGTCTTAGCCTCGGACGGTAGGCGTGTGGAAAAAGCATTGCTTGTCCCATTGTCTCCTACTGGTCACTCCAAACCATTGCTGTGCTCTTGAATGAGGTTGCAGGTCTCGTGCTTTAGTGTAGCTGTCTCTTGAGCAGGGGAGAGGCGATTAATGGGGAAACTAGTTAAGTGGGAGATGAGCCATAGAAGGAAAATTGAGGAGTCTAGTCTGCTCTGTCCAGGGCTTTGGAGCTGGGCTCCGGCTCCGCTCCAGGTCCAGGCAAAAACCTGCAGCCCCACTTCTCCGGAGCTGCTCCACGCTCCAGCTCCGGGCTCCCCTCCAAAGCCCTGGCTCTGTCTTCTTTCTGTGGTGTATATCTTGCCTTGATTAGGAGTGCTGGGCTGGGCAACCTTGTAGAGTGTTTCCATCCCTAACTTCTATATCTTTCTGAACCTATCTTGAATTTTCTCAGAGTTCACCTTTATAATGGGGCAGGAGGCAGAATGAAATGTCCCAGATTGCTTGGCAGAGCAATGCAGCATAGTTTGGTCTGCTGCTCAGACAGATTCCATTTTCTGTCATCATGAGTCATGTCACCTGACTCAAGAAAGAAGAAAGCAAATGAATTCATAATCAGTTGACAATATGCAGATTATATGAGTAATCACAGAGATCAGGGAGAGGTAAATTCCCGCTATAACCTCCAGCTTTATTCCCTGCACATCACGTCACTTGGGAGACTGTTCCATAGTCTAGTACATTTGGCTGTCAGGAAGCTTTGTCATATTCCTCTTCTTAATCTCATCCTGTTACTTCTACATCTGTCCCTTTTTCCATCCTAAATTCCACAGCCTCTGGGGTGTTTCACCCTTCATATATTCATAGCCTGTTACTGTATCCCAATAGCCTCACTGAAAGCACTGCACCATTTCTGCTTTAACCCACCCCAGTTGATGTGAAGTAGCTAGACTAACTAACTAATTAGCCTAATTGTCATTAATCCGATGTGCCACTACAATCAGTGGTTGAGTGCTGATTGGACTATTAGTAATCAATAACAGTACCATTGATTAATTGTCAACTGATAATTGAATAGTTCCTGTTGGTTTAATAGATTTCCACATGGCTTTAGATCTCTAAAAGATGCCTGTTGTGTTAAAGTGAGGCTGGCAGTTTTTACCCCCTTTCTCATCATATGACTTTTTTCCTTCACAGTAAATGGGAAGCATTGTCTAGACCTGTCATTTAAAAAAAAAAAAAAAAAAAAAAAAAAGCCCTCATACTGTAATCAGTTGTTCCAGTCATGAAAAAAGAAAAGGTGGGGAGGTTTGAGTCTCTTTTGTCCTTTGGGGAAAAACAGATGCATGTTGCAAAAGCTGACTCCACTGCACATATCCAGGCAGAGAGACTGGGCTTTAGAAATTAAGAGCAGGACACAAGCACACAGTCCTTTTGTTTGCTGATAGCAAACTGGGGGAGTGGATGCCCTGCAGAGTCCTTTGCTAGATGATATTCTGACAACCACTGGCATAGAACAGTTCCCATCTTTAACGTTTGGTCCATGTCTAAAGTCCTCTCTATTTGTCCAGCGGTGAGAGCACAGTTATACAGCCAATAGCGCTGTATAGTTTTCCTCGCTTTACTTTATTCTGTTAATCTAATACGCAGAGACGGGCATTTTTTAAGATAGGGTGGTGATTGTGATCTGGAGTCATTGTAGCCAGTAGCGCCTGTGATGACTGCATCTCAGCATGTAATACACTAGCTTGATCCAAACTCCTTGTGCAGTCTCTGGTGGGCTGCATCTTTATGTCCTAGTTGAGGGCACCAGTGATCTGTTCAATGTCTATGCAAACTAGCTGCATCCCTTCGGCTTCTAGCAAGTTACCAGCATGCGCCTCAGATGGGGAAAATTTGGGCAGCCTTGGGGCAGGGTCTCCTGAAAACTGATTGATATGAAATGCAGTCTAACAGTAGCCACTGGAGTCCATGAGTGTTGAGCTTGTCATGGGACAAGATATTGTTAATCTTTTGTGATCCTGAGCCATGTCAGGTAACGGGCTCGGAAGCAAAGATCATTGTCCTAGAAATTCTTCTGATTGTCACACTTTCAGTATTTTTTTTTTTAAGTGGTGTGTCACATGGCTGTGTTAGACAATCTGGTTTCCCAGTTTACGCCTGCTTCACAATACCTGCTTCAAATCAACTTTTCCAGGTATAAGCTAAAATGGTGCAATGTTTTCAGACAGAGAGGCTTAATGATGTCCTATTTAATGTTCTGTCGGTGGAAGAAAATCAGCACAAGGACATCAGACTCCTGTTCTGGGGTCTCTGTAGATTGCTCTCATATGCTGCTCCATCTGTGTGTCCCAGTTTATTTAGTTACATGACACTTGCCTAAAACTCCCCCTGCAGTTTCAGCTGGATACAGTATTCTCCCACACTTTTTGTTCTAAACACTTGGGACCAACATCTGAGTGGCCCTCATGCTAACACATGAGGTAGGAGGCATGGCACACAAGAATTCTTCGCTGCTTCTTGTGAGGGTTTCCCACGTTGTGGTCCCTGCGCTCTGGGGGATAATGGGACTGCTTAGCTTCTGCTCTCCCTGTGGAGTAACTTACTGAAATGAAGGAGGAATATGGGGCCATAACTCCCTCCTCCACACCAGCCCGCTGGGGAGCAACCTGTTGTGTTATAAAGCTTGGGATAGATTGCTCACACACCCCATCCAGTGTACATGGTGCAGCCCTGGGGGAGATCATACTTCCCTAAAGCACCATTTTGGTAGCACTTCTCATGGAGCAGTTCATCTCCACCCACCCCATGTAGAGCAGTGGTATAAATGCTTACAATCTAGATCTTGGGGTAATGTTATTGTACACTGTTAAATGGTTGCCACTATCCACTCCAGAGACAGCTGCATTTCAGGGATGGATGAAGTGATCCGTGTATACTGTATAAAGATTTGGGTGGGTGGGTGTATGCACACACTCAGCACGCTCTGTGATCCGGCTATGATCTCTATGCATCTCCTTTACATGTTTGCCTTTCACTTTAAATATTAAACTTGGGCGACTTCTTTCATTGCCAGACTTCTAGATTAGTTTGGAACGGTGGGTCTCTTACTCTGTACTCACTCACACTAGTGTAAATAGAGAGTGAGTGGAGAATTTGGCCCAAGTGAATATAACTCAGCTGTCATGTGTTAGGCAGGGCTGACAGGGGGTCAGAGAAGTGTCTGATCTGTCATTTCTCAACAACAGAATTTCATTAGCAGCTAACAAAATTTTAAGGTTTGGGGAACTCATTTATTCACCTTTTCTGTAATTCCTTTGCGGTAGCAATCAGCCCTCCCTCCCTACCCACCCCCTCCAGGTGTTTCTTGTGGGATTTGTCTCCTCCTGTTACTTAGTCAGTGCTGGGGAAATGTCAGACAGCTTTAATCATATTTGCAGTCCAATGAGATTTGGAAAAATAAGGCATTGTAACTGGGAACTCTATCCCCATAGCTGTGTGAGTTAACTAATTTGTGGCACTATTTGCCAGATTCCAGTAATGAACTCCTAGCATGCACGTGAAATGTTCATGCCTGGCAGCATCGCTGTCCTCAACCAACTGTCTTCTGTATGAAGTCTTGCATACAAACTATAGCCCACACTACTTTGCAGTTAAATAAGAAAATATTAGGAAAGGGAAAAGCTTTCTGGCCCTGGCCTCCCTCAAAGGCCTTTAGCTAAAATGGCAGGTGCCTTCTGGTTTTGGAGCTGTTATATCCCTGGGAAGTTGCAAGTGACTAATATGTAGTTTAGTAACAAACCTGAACTTGTATCTTTCAAGTTACTTATATGGCCCTCATAGCTATGTGTATGAGCCCTCACAACCTCCTCTGCAAAGTAGTATCCCATTTTACAGCTGGGGAACTGAGGCATGGGTAGATGAAGTGACTTGCCCAAGATCACACACGAAGTCTTGAATGAGCTGGGAGTTGAGCCCAGGTCTCACTAGTCCTGTGCCTTTCCACTAGACCACCCTTTCATATGCTGTCCTTAGCTATTGCTTATATATTGAAATCTTTTAAAGGAGAAAGACACTGCTTCTCCAAAAATGTTGACTTTCTTTTAAATAGAAGAAGAAATAAAGACATTAAAATGCTTGAGAGCTCTTATGGTCCAGGTCAACTACCACTAAAAAGCATCCTCACAAAAGATGGTTTCCTTGGGAGTGACCTGAATTTAGTCTGTAATAATGACACATAAATGTTGTTTTCTGACATGCCGTTTCTTGTGCTTACAATTGTAATGCAGTTAATGTGGAGCCTTGAGCGAACTGAAATGTATCTTAATTAGCAATCTCTGATTTCCCAGTTTTGTAATTAGCAATCTTTGGTATACCAGAAGTGTTGCTGTGGCAACAGGGAGGAAATTATCAAGTGGTTGCTGCTCTATATCAGGTAAATTATTATTCCTTGTGTGCACTGTGCTTTCTTAACAAAGCTGTTCTAGGGGGCAAACTGCCTTCTTCCTGTTATCATAACGGTGTTTAGCATAGATTTCAGTGTAGTCAAGAGCCACAATTAAGCATCCTTTACATGAGAGTGTGCCTTCTAATTGGAGCTTAGCTTCTGTAATGAGATTTGAAAGATGTCAAATGTGCACGGTATCCTCTAACAGTTTTATTTTAAAGGTGAGGCATGATGGCTATCGTGATGCTTAAACTTTATTGGTTGCTCAGTTATATGGCACTCCTTAGAGGGAAGATCTTGAGTACTACAGCATAGTAATTGGGGCCGTATAATTACCTAGATTGGTGCTGCAATCCCCCTCCTACACCCAAACTCCCTCCCTTTTAGTTAACCGTCATTTTTCACTTACTGGCACCTCCCCATTCCTCCCAACGTGCTGGATAAAACAGCACTTCCTGTACTTCCATGCTGTAATTAAGTTGCCCCTGAACCTTCTCTTTGGTAAGCTAAATAGATTGAGCTCCTTGAGTCTGTTACTATAAGACAGATTTTTTTTGATCCTCTAATCATCCTTGTGACTTTTTTATGAACCCTCTCCAGTGAATCAACATTCTTCTTGAATTGTGGGCACCAAACTTGGCACAGCAGATTGCATCTGTGCCAAATGCTGGGGTAAAATAACCTCTTTACTCTTGCTTGATAGTCCCCTATTTATGCCTACAAGATTGCATTAGCCCTTTTGACCACAGCATCGCACTGGGAGCTCATGTTCAACTGATTATCCACCACAACTCCCAAAACTTTTTCAGAGTTGCTGCTTCCCAGGATATAGTCCTCCAATGCTGAAAGTATGGCCTACATTCTTTGTTCCTAGATGCATATATTTACGTTCAGCCATATTAAAACCCATATTGTTTGCTTGCATCCAGCTTACCAAAGATCCAGATAACTCTGTATCAGTGCCCTGTCCTCTTCATTATTTACCACTCCCCCAATTTTTGTGTAATCTGCCAATTTTATCAGTGATTATTTTGTTTTCTTCCACATCATTAATGAAAATGTTAAATAGTACAAGAACCAATTACTGTGGGACTCCACTAGAAACAGATCTGTTCAAGGATGATTCCCCATTTACAATTACATTATGAGACATATCCGTGAACCAGCTTTTAATCCCTTTAATGTGTGTCATCTTAAATGGAGTAAAAGCTGGCTAATTAATAGCCCTAACATCAAGGCAGTGCAAGGAGTTAAAGGTCCCGGGTCTACAAAGTTCCTGAGTACCCTCAATGCCACTTCTCTTAATGGGCCTAAATATGGATTTGGCTGCCTAGATTTAGGCACCTAAACAAAAACCCCATTTGTTTGTTTTTAAATGTCCTGAACTTCTGACACTCAATTTCCACATCTATTAAATGGGCTAGTAATATTTCCCTACCCACAAGGCTATTATGAGGTTCATTTGTTAATACTATGCATTTTGTGATTGCACTCATAGAGAAGGCTCAAGAAATACTGTTCTCTCAGAATAGCTTCATGTCTCCCCATCATTTCCATGTTGTGATGATTCTGCCTCCTACTCAGTGAGGTCTCTGATGCGACCAGTGACCTTGATGTAATGATTACTTGGGCATTCTCATTACACTGACTTGTCAAACTGAAGTATGCATTAGCACTTATTGGATACTGATCCTCAGGGAGGACCAGTGAGCCTGGAGCTTGTGATGGGGCTCCTACAGTACTACTTAGTGTGCAGTGTAGTAATGTCCCACAAAATGCAGGATGTTAACGGTGTCCCCCAGACCCTATTCTCTGCTTCTCTGGCTCTGCAGACTGGCATTTATCTGCAAGAATACTTCTGAAGGTCCCAAAATAGAGTGTGTTTTCACCCCTCAGCTCACAGAGAGCCTTACATCTGTGGTCTTAAAGGCCCTTACAAACATTAATGAATTTAATTAAACCTTGCACAGCATCTTGGGATTAAACAAACAATATTGACGTGCCCATTTATAGTTGGAGAAACAGAGACAAAGGCTGTTGTCACTTCCTGTGGCAGAGCTAGAGAGAACAATAACATTCTTATTCCCAGGTCTAGTCATGGAGCAACATTCCTTCCCTAATTGTGGTCCCATTAAAGATAATTTTCTGCATTTGGGGCATGGCCCTTGGCAGCTGGAGTTTTATACTGTGTAATGCTTATGTATTATTATTATTATTGGGAGGCAGTGTGACCAGTGGTTAGGACACTGGATGAAGATTTGAGAGTCCTGGGTTCTAAACTTTGCTCTGCTGCTCATCTGCTCTATGACTTTGGACTAGTCTCTGTGCCTCTTTTTGCCTGTTCCCCCTCTGGCCTTTTGTCCATCTTACCTTTTATAATGCAAGCTACTCAGGTCAGGGATGGACTTTACTATGTGTCCGTACAGTGCCTAGCACAATGGGATTCTGACTTCAGTTGGGGTTGCTATGCGTTAAGGTAGTACAAGTAAATAATAATTCCTGTTGCTTTCACAGATCCAGGTGAAATAGGGTCCCATTATATTAAGTGCCATATGTACACATAGTATGAGATAGGGCCAAAGAAGCTTACAATATCATTTGGCAAGAGAAAGGAAGCGCTGTTGTACAGATAGCGGACAGAGGCACAGAAAGATTGTGACTTGCCCAGGATCATTCAGGAAATTTGTAGCAGAACCAGAAATTGAACCCAGATCTCCTTGAGTTCCTGCCTGGTGCCTTAACCACAAGCCCATCCTTCCTCTCCATGTAGCATGTGCTGTATTTGCTGTCACTCGCATGGAAGTGATCTGCTTCTACAAAAGCAAAAATAAAATGAGGTGAGCTTTAGGAAAGGGCCAGTAATTGTTGCGATTGCTCATTCTTTCTATTTACTGTGAAATGCAAATGGTAAGGAGGGGGGAAATGCTGTTTGGTGACACATCAAAGGCCTAGTCTAAGCTGCAGAGATCTACACAGGGAGTTAGTCAATCCGTATTAATGTACCCAAAAAATGCACCATAGGATTTAAAATAAAAATGAAAAATTGCAAAAATCCCTTGCTTCTATGACAGTGAGAAGGTTGCTACTTGGTTTTGGTTTTTTTTTTTTAGGGAGAGATCCCTCTCTAATGAGAAATAATAGTAAAATCCAAAGTGCAAAGCCTTCTGGAGCTTCAGTGCGGCATTAGGAAACAGAGAGAGAGAAATAAAATTGCCTCATACAAAGCCCCATTTTACAAACTGCTGACCATCTCCGGGGGCGCAGGGTTTGGAGGTCTGGGGGCTGCCTGGCAAATCGTGAACCTGGTAGTGCTCGGGCAGCTCGGCTCTTCAGCTGCACAGAGCTGAGGGGTCTGGGGGGGGGGCCAGCAGCAGCCACCGCCGCGGGGGAATCCGCCTGCAGCTCCCCCCAGACACCTCAGCTCTGTGCAGCTGAAGAGTGGAGCTGCCAGAGTGCTACTGGCTTCACGGTTTGCCGGGCAGCTCCCAGACCTCCAGACCATGCGCCCCCGGCCAGGCGTTTCCCCTCCCGGGCTCCGGCTGCGCTGGGGAAGCGCCCGGCCGGGAGCACAGGGTCTAGGAGCTGCCCGGCAAGCCGTGAAGCCAGTAGCGCTCGGGCAGCTGTTTTGCGTGGCTGGGAGGGAGGAGGGGGAATGCGGGGCGCTCAGGGGAAGGGGCGGAGTTAGGGCGGGAAGGGGTGGAGTTGGGGCGGGGCCAGGGCCCCGTGGAGTGTCCTCTTTTTTTAAATGTTTATATATGGTAACCCTACGAAAGCCAATTGAGATGTTGGCCCCATTGTGCTAGGCACTGTACAAACATAATAATTTCCTGCCCCACAGAGCTTGCAATCTAAATAGGCAAGTCAGACAAAGGGTGGGAGGAGAAACAGTGACTCACCCAAAGTCACACAGTAGGTT
This sequence comes from Trachemys scripta elegans, assembly GCF_013100865.1. Lineage (NCBI taxonomy): Eukaryota > Metazoa > Chordata > Testudines > Emydidae > Trachemys > Trachemys scripta. Next base: position 132,202,273 of record NC_048302.1, read on the forward strand.
AGGAGGATGGGCAAAGCTGGGAGTAGAACCCAGGTCTCCTAATTCTCGGGCCAGTGTCCTATTCAGTAGACCATGCTGCCTCCCATAATGGCATGGACACGTGTGCCATGCTAATAAACAAGTGTCTGGTGGTAGCAATCTGTGATCACCGCTACTTCCAGGGGCTCTGTTCTCCCCCTGTAGGCTATGGGTAATTGCTATGGAGCTCAGTGTGAGTTATGTATAGGAGATACTAGAAAGGGAATGTTCCTGGGCTGGATTTCATTTGCTGACGTATGGCTGAGCAACTCTGTTTCCTGTACCATTCATCTGAGCCATGTGGTGCCTCACAAAGATATTTTTGAGGGATGTCAGTCATCTTAACAGTGTCTACTTCCCTCCACCGCTCCCTGTATTCTGTAGCTTCAAACTGCAGTAGTGCTATTGTAAGCTTTACTGTAGAACACTGTAGGGGATCTGGAATTCCCTGCATAGTCTCCATTCATGAGTCTGGCTCTTTAAATGCACATGGCTGTTATCTAATGTAAATATGGAAATATTTCAGAATACATTTTTAAAGCCGCGTTACAAAGCTGAGAACATTGACCTTTTGGAAATGATTTTCAGCTGGTGCAGTCCCTGTCGCTTTCCCCATCTCCCCCACTCCTGTTCCTGCACAGTCTTGCTAACACTTATTGCGGAGGTCTGGCGAAAGCCATCTTACAGTCGGGTCCTTTTTCTCTGGTGGATCCAGAGACATGACGTCAGGGTGTTTTTCTGTGAAGCACACAGGATGTTGCAGCCAGCCAAGAGCTGTGTTTATGTTGATAACGTTACAAGTATTTCCTCTCCGTTTCCGAATCAGCAGCAGGAGGAGGAGTGGGGGCGGGGAGGCTCAGATTGCTCTGGCTTTGGGGAAGGATACATGAGGCCTTTTCTGTTAAGAACTCAGCACAGCACTGTCATTTATTTATACTGCATTTGGGAAAAGGACTTATTTAAATAAAGGGACGGGAGAGATTCTCTCAGGGACAAGACTGACTTGCAAAGGTCTCATACTACATGGGGTGCGCTTTGTTGTTTTGCACTGTGGATCATTTTTTAAGGTGATGAAACAGCTTTGGCAAATGATAGTTGATGACATTAGCAGCTCCCAAGTCTTCTATTCAGTGATCTATCTGAGCATTTCTGAACCCTTCTCCTCCCTGTGCAATCTGCTTGAGATTCAACAAACTTTTTTTTTAAACATACGTCAAGGGGGCTGTTAAAGCATACAGCTGCATTACCACTGATGTAATCCTAAACCATGTCTGAGCCCTGTTAGCTAACTAACTCAGCTGTACAGGCAAGGCGGGACTTGCATCATTTTGTCTTTTAATGGCCTTTCTAGCAATTGCCCACAGGGCCATTCCAGGAATTGGTGTGTGTCTTTGATGTAAGTGCCTGTAGCCCTCATCAATACAGTGATAATGGCTATGTATGGAGAGCATTCTCTTTGCTGTCATTGTGCAGTCTGATTTCATTCCTGTCTTCAGTTAGTGAGGAATCAAAAAGAAAAAGACAAGTGCCTTATGAACCTCATTCTACCACATGAGGAGGCCGCCTGATCCAGTAAATAGGATATTATGCTTGGATTCAGGACTCCTGGGTTCTGTTCCTGATTCGTTGGGACTTTGGACAAAATTTCACCTCTGTACCTCAGTTTCCCCATCTATAAGATGGTGATAATATGTAAAGCCCTTTGAGATTTATGGATTAAAACCCCTACATAAGTGGTGGTAGTTAAGATAATATCTGATAGCATATTGTCAAGAGAGGAAGTATCAGAATGAGGAAGTAATTGTTTGCAACCAGACTTCATTCAAACTCCAAATGAGGATGTTTTAGGGCAGGTAGAAGAGCTAGGGACTCCGTGTAGTTCCTTAGGAACTTCGCTACTGCTATTGATTTTACTTGGAAGATGCTTAGATACTATTGGTAGGCAGGACTATAAAACCTTAAGATACATATCCAGTTTTATACATTCACCCACATACCTGAGCTGTTGGCAGCAAGAGACTGAGAATCTGAACCCATAGGTTCTGTTTCTGCTCTGTCACTGACTTACTGAGTGACGTTGGGCAAATAATGCCATTGTTCCTTCATGGAGTATGCTTAGGCGTGCAATGAGAAGGTATCCAGTTTATGTAAAATGGGAACAGTCCAAAATTCCTTTCTGTTGAAATAAGTGGTGGCGGGAGGTGCAATATACACATTTTCCATTGATCAGTGAGATATGGGTTGCATAGAGAGACTTGAAGAGCAGAAATCCCATGTGAGTACTAAGTGGTGTTGTTTCAGTGTGAATAGGAAGCCTCCCAGATACAGTGACTCATCTGTTCATCTTTGTACAAAATGTTACTCTAAATCCAGTGTTAGCATATGCAAGTAAATCCCAAATGTGTGTTAAAAATGAAAGGTGGGGGAGAGGAGAGAGACTTCCCTATCTTATTTGCCAGAAATAAGCATCTCATCAGATTATCTGGTGGAGGAACCACATACCTTGTAATCTGTGAAAACTCCAGAGCTCGCAGGTTGCCCTGCTGGGGTCCTTTTGACTGCCTCTGATCTTTAATCATGCACCTCTTAACAAGTGTTTGGAGAATTCATTTTCCAGCAGCTGAATGATTATGGCATGTGGGGTCTGCCTTTGTGGCCAAACCCAGGTTGAATTTTAGCAGCCATGTATGTGCTCTTCTCCGGAGAGGCACACTAGTGTATGGGCGGAGGTGTGAAGTTGAGGCTAATTTCACAACATGGATTTGTCAACAAGCCATATCAAACCAGACTAACTTATTTCTTGGACAGGGTTACTGGCCTAGTGGATAGGGAGAAGCAGTAGACATGATATCTTGATTTTAGTAAGGCTTTTGACGCAGTCCCACATGACCTTCTCATAAGCAAATTAGGGAAATGCAGTCTAGATTAAATTAATATAGGGTGGATGCACAACTGGTACAACGACCATACTCAAAGTAATTATCAATAGTTCGTTGTCAACTAGGAGGACGTGTCTCTAGTAGGGTCCAGTGAGGGTTGGTTCTGAGTCTGGTACTATTAAATATTTTCATTAATGACTTGGATAACAGAGTGGAGATTATGCTTATAAAATTTAGAGATGAAACAAAGCTGTGGAGGGGTTTCAAGCACTTTGGAGCATAGGATTAGAATTCAAAATGACTGACAAATTGGCTAATTGGTCTGAATTCAACAAGATGAAATTCAATAAAGATAAGGGCAAAGTACAGGGGAGTCGCATCTTACGCGGGGTTTAGATTCTGAAGTCAGTGTGTAAGGCGAAAATCGCGTATTGTCAAACGCTCATTGAGTGGAATGGCGGGTGGAATTGCCTGCACTACAGGTACAGTATTTAAATTGTTGTTTTTCTCGGTTTTTTTGGTTTGCCAAGTGCATATAGTTAAAATCACTTATGTTAAATGCGCCTATGATGCGACTCCACTTTACTTCATATAGGGAGGAAAAATCAAATGCATAACTACAAAATGTGAATAACTGGCTAGACAAAAGAGCTACTTAGAAGGATTGGGGGGAGGAGGTTATAGTGGATCACAAATTGAATAGGAGTCAACACTGATACAGTTGCAAAAAGGGCGAATATCATCTTGCAGTGTATTAACAGGAGTGTATGTGAGAGTTGGGAGGTAATTGTCACACTCTAACCAGCACTGGTGAGGCCTCAGTGGATGTACTCTGTCCAGTTCTGGGCGCCACACTTCAGGAAACAGGTGAACAAATTAGAGAGAATCCAAAGGAGAACAGCAAAAATGATAAAAGTTTAGAAAACCTGACCTATGAGGAAAGGTTAAAAACTGGGCCTGTTTAGTCTTGAGAAAAGAAGAGACTGAAGGGCAACCTGATAAGTCTTCAGATATGTTAAGGATTGCTCTAAAGAGGATTATGATCAATTGTTGTCCATATCTACTGAAGGTAGGACAAGAAATAATGGGCTTCCTCTACAGCCAGGGAGATTTAGGTTAGATATTAGGAAAAACTTTCTAACTATAAGGATAGTTAAATACTGGAATAGGTTTCCAAGGGAGGTTGTAGAATTCCCATCATTGGAGGCTTTTTAAGAACGGGTTGGACAAACACTTGTCCGGGGGCCTGAGCGCAGAGAGCTAGACTATGACTTCTTGAGGTGCCTTCCAGTCCTACATTTCTGATTTTGTGTTCCTTCCGCTCTGTCTTCATTACTTATGATCAGTCACAGACTTGTAATTCATACTGAGAAAAGTAAATGGCTGTGCTTGAGATGGCAGTAATGAAAAAAGTCTTTGTGATGCAACCTGACACCAGATGGGGTTTTCCTGCTTTTGGTTTCCTTGCAGAATGGAAGCTTGCATGGTTTATGGTGAAGTTTGCTCACATTCACAAAACTTTGAAGTACAGAGAAGCCTGAGACAAAAGCCTCACTCCAGCCCCCAGAAGTCTGGGAAAGTTAGGATCTGTATACAAACAATGTGGCTTAGGACCATCTCTGCTCTGGAATAAAATTGCTTTGCTGTATGTTTTTTGCATTTAAAATCCTATAGTTTAGCATAATCTTGATGTAAACCTGGGGAATCTGTATGCTTCTAGATTCTTCCAGATGCTTCAAGGGAGACGTTTCAGAGTAGCAGCCGTGTTAGTCTGTATCCGCAAAAAGAACAGGAGTACTTGTGGCACCTTAGAGACTAACACATTTATTAGAGCATAAGTTTTCGTGGGCTACTGCCCACTTCTTCGGATGCATATAGAGTGGAACGTATATTGAGGAGAGATATATACACACATACAGAGAGCATGAACAGGTGGGAGTTGTCTTACCAACTATGAGAGGCCAATTAAGTAAGAGAAAAAAAAAATTTGAAGTGATAATCAAGCTAGCCCAGTACAGACAAGGGAGAAGGTATAACTAGAACAGTTGTACTGAGCATATGATGCTTCTTGCTTTATACCTGTGCTCCAGGATCTGCACTGGTTTACGGTTACGTGTGAAAGAGTTGGTTGTAACCCTAAAAGCCTTAAAAGGTTTAGGTTCAGAATTTTTGAACCTTGCCTACAATAGAGAATTAAACCAGTTGTACTAAACCAGTTTCAGCACAAGCTGTTCAGTGTATATGCATTATCCATGCCTGAACCAGTTGAATGCATCCATATTAGCCCTAGCCTAAACCCTTTCAGATGTAATGTTTTCTGGGTAGCTATCCCACAATTCCTGGCTTGGCTTCCAGAAGCAGTGCATTCTGGGAGACGTTGCAAGACCACCAGTTGAACTATTTCAGCTTGCCTCTGTTCACACTGGCACTAAACTGTTTCAGATTGAACTGGCTAAGCTTTAACCAGTTATTAAATATACTGAAAGGCTAGCTGTTCTAACTGGTTATGAAGCCATTTGGGGAACATTCTTGTGTGTGGATGCAATGTGTTCTAAGTGATCTGGTCTGCCCTCATGAGAGCAAGTCGCAGAGACATCATCTTCCCTGTGTGATACCAGAGTGGTTCAGATTACTGGTTTAATCAGGAGGGGCTGGCAGCAGAGTGACTTCAATGAAGGGTCCTTGTCTCTAGAACTAAATCCCCCCCATTGGTCCAGCAGAGACTGGTTTTGTTGACCCTTGATTTCTGCAAGGCTTTCTGTGGGAAAAAGAGCTGAGAGGGTGGTATCGGGTGATGTGAGAGTCCCAGTTTGAGTGGAGCTGGGAGGACCTTGTATTTTGGACATTGTTTCTAGTGTGTTTATGACTTCAGTGTTGTCTGAGTGCCCAGAGCTTGGGATGGGCCCAGATTGAAACAGAGCAAAATAAATACATTGAGAACAGATGTCATAGGAGAAGGGAAAAAATAGGCTGAACATCAAGAGTAAAACCTTCTCTGGCAATGAGATTGCTTAATCAGTAGAACGGTCAGTTAAGAAAAGCGGTGGAAACTTTGTCCCAGGAGACATTGAAAATTAAACTGGACAAATGCCAAAAGCATGTACTACAGGGAATTACCCTGCTATGGAAACTGATGAACTAAATGGGATCTAGTAGGTCCTCTCCATCTCTGACTTCTGTGAGCCAACTGAATTGTGCTTTTAGATTAATTTACTAGTCTCTAGTTCAGAGGCCTCAGTGAGAAGCAATGTAACTTAGTGGACACTGGACTAGGATTCAAGAGACTTGGGTTCTGTTCCTTTGCTAGCCAGCAGGGTGACCCTAGACACTGCTCTGTTCCTCAGTTTCCCCACTAGTAAAATAGGGGTAATGATATTTCCTTTTTTCAAGCTGTTTAAGATCTACTAGGGAAAAGCTTCATATAATAGCAAAGTGTTATCAATAACTGTATTGGACAAAGTCATTGAGTCTGTTCTGTAGAGTGAAATCCTACAATTGTTCCCTGCATGTGATGGGGCGGAGAGATGGACTAACTAACCTTAGTAGTAGGACTTTTCCTTCTCAGTCTTCTATCCTCCTGAATGTGGGAGTGAGTAGTGGTTGGTAATGCACCCTGTGATTGAGCTGATATGGGGAAGTGCCACAGAATTTCTAATACAGCATGTTCACTTTTTTTCCCCAGGTCAACATGGATTCGTGGTTCTTTGTCCTCTTGCTTGGAAGTGGCCTGACGTGTCTAGGTGCGCACATCACTACCTCAGGTGAGACATGTTCATCGCTTCCTCTCCTGGTTGTAAACAGTAGTCGGGATTGAATGAGGAGATCCTCAAATCCTTAGTGACTTACTGCCCTCATCCCCTTAATTACCTGCCATGAAGAAGTGTCTGACAGGAGTTGCAGATGGTAGAAGATGATCAGTATATGGTGTCTGCTAGAAGATAATGCTGGGCCTGCAAACATTGAAGATCCTCACTTATTGTGTTTTTTGTTTGTTTTTTTTAATTAGTCATGCTCATAGTTAAGGTAGCAAAGGCAGGGGATAATATCTGTCTAAAACATCTGCTCTTATATTGCCCTTATCACTGCAGTATCTAAAGCCATCTCCATACTGTGGGATTGTGTGTTTTTTGTACTGTGGTCGCTACAGTAGTGCAAATCTCAAGTGTACATGTGATGCAAGATGGGGCTTGCATTAGTGCGACATACCCAGTGATCTACTGGGATAAGATACATTGGTGCAGGCCCTATTGTGCACCAGTGCCGTGTGTTTATATTAAGTGAAGTTCGACTGCAAATTCCCCAAAGCTAAGCAAGCCCTATATGCTGATTAACCAGTCTTACCAATGATCGCACTGAAAAATTCTTCCTTTCCGGACCCTAAGTCTAGTATGTGTTTAGAGACCCTGAGATTGAGTCAATGTGTGTGCACTGGATGCATCTATCACTGCCGATGCATGCAAGGTAATAGGTGCTTTAGGAATACACAGATACTGTATCAGCAGGGTTTATGCAAATTCTTTTTAATCCTTGGTTCATTGATTCCATTCAGGTGGACAATCCTGATTGCCTGATGGGGGCAGGACAGAAGTTTTACCCCACAGTGTGCTGGCTGGAACCCTGAGGCATTTTTTGCCTTGCCCTGAAGCATTTTTTAGTGGGCACATCCCACCTGACCAAAATCCTGCAGTTGTGGATGATGGACATTGGTGGCCTTTGTGCCTTCCTGTTGGCAATATCCCCCCACTGATCTTACTGCCATGATAGGGAATATAGTGGGAGGTCATCTTTTCCTCCATTCAGATTCTCCCACAGTGCCAAGTGAAACTATATTTGGACTCTGATAACTCAGTGCAAACATTTGCTGTGTCAAATGAAAGCTGAAGTCAGCTGCATTTAATACTGAAAACCTGCCTTTTAAATAATCTGTGGCTGAGAATGAATGGGAAGGATTGAGATTGTCACACATCCCTGGTTGCCTAGAGCCAGACCCAGCTCCCATTGAAGCCACTGGAAAGACTCCCAGGGATTTCAACGGGAGCTGGATCAGACACCTACCAGTCACTGAACTCCGGTTCAGATGCAGGGTCTAATTCTCCTTTCACACCAGTGTTATTCGACTGAAGTCAATGGCGTTACACTGAAGTAAAGCCAGAGGAGAATTGGTCCCATTTGGTGTTCCCAGGTTCAGCTGCCCCAATGCTGGGGAGGGGAAGGAATAAAAGGACATTGGAGGTTATCTTGTGCTTTGTTGCTTCCAGTGCCACCGTCCATAGAGCACACCTCTGCCATGCATTCCACGAAAGCCCCTACATCAGAGCCAGATGGCAGAAAGGGCACTAGTCCAAACAGTCTGAACGCTAGCTCTTCAACAACCGTAGTTACCAAGGCGCCTGGGCCTACTACCATGCAAGCCACAGAGCTCCCTCCGAACACCACTGTCAGCTTGCTGGGCAATGAAAACCGCACCATGAGGACAACTGTGCCTGCACCTGGGTCCACCTCCAGTCCACCCAGCACCACATATTCTGCTGCACAAACAGCTTCAGAAGACATAAAGACAGTGCCCGCAATGGGGAACATCACTATGGCAGTAACTTCTCCAGAAACCATTGTCACTTCAGGTATGGCAAGGACACTTTTCATTCCTTCCTCTTCTTCCCTGTGCTCCGGGCCCCTCGCCCCTTTAATACCTGGCTTTATTCTACTTTCTTCTGTTTCCTGGAAGCATTTGGAAACCAGAAGTAAACTTTTTAGGGCCAGCGCCCCAGCTGATGTAGACTGGTCCCTCTCCATTGAAATGAATGGAGCAAAGTTGACTTACACCAGCTGATGACCTGGCCCTTATACTTAGAAGCCAGGGAAACAAAACTCAGGCTGTGTCCAGGGAAGAACAGTGGTATGTGGCTAAGGCACAGGACTGGGATGCCAAGAGTCCTGATTTCTAGTCCCATTTCTGCCACAGGTTTTGGGCCAGTCACATCACCACTGTCTCTTTCCTCATGGGAAGGAAAAAGGGTCTACTGATACCCAGTCCCATTGGTTGTGAAGTCATTCTTTAAAAGAACACACAAGCAAGGAAAAAAAACACTGGGATCCTGCTCAGCTGAAGTGCTTTAATGGTCCAAAGGGCAGATATTATCACTACGTACTTGTATTTTGATAACACCTAAGGACCCCAGTCAGGGAGCCAGGGACTACTCATATGAAAAACACAGTCCCTGCCCCAAAGAGCTGATGATCTAGGTCACAGTTCTGAATGGGATCCAAGAAGGAATTGCCCAGGAAAGGGATCAGTGCCCCCTAGCAGTAGGCACTGAATAAGCAAATAAGAGTGGCAGTCCCTGCTCCAGAGAGCATACAGTAAAGGCCACTTTTACAAATGTGGCCCTTGATTTCTGTGCTGCAGGTTTTGTGTAAACTGAGAGACTACGGTTCGGTGGCTAAGGCACTGGCCTGGGGGGCAAGAGACCTGAATTCTTTCCCTAGCTCTGCCACTGACCTGCTGTTTAATCTAGGGACAGTCATTTCATCAATCTGTGCTTCAGTTTCCCATCTGTATAATGAGGAGAATACTTCCTTTTGGGGGAGATTCTCTGTTGTGTTATGCTGTGGGTCTGACTAGATGGTCATAGTGATCCTTTCTGATCTTAAAATCTATGATAATATAAAATGGGGAAGACCACTCTGACACACAGGAGGGTTTCAAGCACTTTGTGAGCCACAGATGGAAGGGACTATAGAAGTGCTGGGGATTGGAATAACAAAGTCTGGTGAAAGAAGTAAGGGTTCAGTCACTGACAATCATTATGGTTTGTTTTGCTTTCTCTAGGTGAGCCATCAAAAGGCCCAGGTAAGCACTTACCATTAGACACTCTTTCTCTAACCTAGGGCCTGACCGGTTTTAACTGAACCCTTGGTTCGATCATTCTTCGTATTAAGATACCATTAATATATATTTTATAAAGGGTTAATAAATGACTGATAAATGTTATATGCATGTTACAGACACAAGTAGATATGCTATCAATTGTTATAAGCACCACACTAAAAAGTGTTTATAGAGGTTCATAAGCCATGGTTATAAGCAACCTGATGGGACTCAATAACAATCAATTAACAGTTTATTAAAACATCTAGTAGTTTATCAACCCCTTGTAAACTTATTTATAAATGGATTCGTATGGGAAAGTGTGAGCCTTGTTTCTACATGGTTGGTTCTACCTTTTCTGACTCAAGCTTCGTCACTTGTACCATGTCTCTGCCTTGCCGTTCCCAGGAGGGAAGTGGGTCCATGGAAGGAGATGTGGGTGGGTTTTTTCCCTACCATGAATGTTCAAAAGAAGCTGGCTTTGTAAAAGCTGGAAACTCTGGGAGAAATGCACTTTAAATCTCACTTTGTGTTCCATGAATTATTTGGTTCTTTTATGTTTTGGAAGCAGTACCTGTTCATCCCCTCGCCTCCTTTTCTCCTCCCCGCCTCCTCCAGCCCATATGCCATGTGCATGTCACACTGTTTTAAGGAAGACAATTGTTTTACACTGCTGCTGACTTAGCGGGAGATACTACAAGTAAGACAAACACAAACAAGGATCACAGAAGTTAGAGGCTGAGAAAGACCTATTAGGTCACATCTGGTCCACCCTCTGCCAGTCCATAGCTGTTCCCTACAGTGCTTTGTCTTACAAGTGTGTGTCTTGAAGGGTAACCATTCCTAGAATTCTTGGACCCAGCTTCTTTATTGGATCAGGTCCTCAGCTGATAAAAATTGGCATCGCCCCATTAAAGGCAATGGTACTATTCTGATTTACACCAGCTGAGGATCTGACCCATAGTCTTTAGAAGCATGTATGCACATGGCCACTGTTCTCTGCTGCACTGGTGTAGAATTATGCTCTGTGAAGCTATGTGCAGTCACATTCTTGTCCCTTCTTGTCTTTCTCACTGAGCCTTGGGTGGTTCAAACCAACCTCAAATTTTACATAGCAGCAGCCCCCATTTCAGAGTCTGCTCAGCCTGACAGTAATCTTTGGATTCATCTTCCTGTCTGGCAGCACTTTTTGCTTCATCTTCCACTAGGCAAAGCTAATGGGACAAGTACAGGACTCCCTCTTAAAGGGGCCATAGGATCATTATGTGCTGAGAAGCTGAGACCCCAGTGTGAGGTTAAGTGGCAATAAAAGTGAACAGGATTCTCAATGCTACAAGCCAGCATTCATTAGAATGTAATAAAAAGTTTGAATTCCATTTGAAAATGGTATTTGTCATACTTCCACTGTTTACAAACCAGTGATTTCTTTGCCTTAAGAATTTCCTCAGTCTTGTGTGCTAGTTTTACTCCTGTTCTATTTGCCACTGCTATTATATTTTTATACAAAATAATCTTGAGTTCTTCTCAGGTTATTTTTTATAGTCCATTTCAATAGCCATTGAAACCTTTATCTGCCCATCCTTCCTGGACCTGGTGAGTGGTATGTTTCTAGCAATACCAACCCCCAAGTGCTCAAAAATCATGAGTCAGATCTCAAAAACATAAGATCAGTTCAAATGTAATGAGATTTGGAGGAAAAAAAAGTTGCAGTTATTTTATTTGGTTTCTGAGACATTAGGGCTCACTCAAATCATGTTTTCAAATTTTTCTCCACAACCAGAATAGCTAGAAATGTACTTTTTTTCTTGAAATGAAAGCTGAGGTTCTCATGTAATCACAGCACTCCAGCAGATAGGGCATGAAAAGAAGAACCAAATATTGTGAGGCTGGCACTAAAATCACAAGGGTTAATTGTCACAATATTGTTCTGTCTCAATTTCTACCCTCCCCCTGCTGCTTCTTACAATTTGTATTTCTCTGTGGCTAAGGTATTCTTGTTTTGTTCTTTTTTTTGTTGTGCAGGTGATTCTGATCAGGAGAGAAGAGGTGAGAAGTTCACATCTCATTGCCATGTTATGTCAGTATACTGTGTATTCCTCTGCTAAGCATGACCAACTGTGCTTTGGGATTTTTTTAATAGTATTTGAAAGAACAGAATGCATTCTTAGGGGCACAATATTGAAAGTCCTCAGGGGCCAGATTTTCAAGAACTCAGCACCTATTATTGGACTAGATGAGCTCAGCTTCCATTTAGACATCCAAGTAAGGTCCAGATTTTCAGAAGTACTCAGCCATCCAGCAGCTCCTAGGGTGACCAGATGTCCCGATTTTTTAGGGACAACCCCAATATTTGGGGCTTTTTCTTATATAGGCTCCTATTGCCCCCCACTCCCTATCCTGATTTTTCACACTTGCTATCTGGTCAGCGTAGCAGTTCCCCATGTGACCATTCTGATCACATTTTTGAAAGTGCTTTCTGCCTAATGTGTCTGGGCTCTCTAGAAAATCTGTCCCCTGTTTGGCACCTGTGGATGTTAAATTCTTTTGAAAAAATTACTTCTATTGGGAGTTCTAAACTCTTTTGAAAAATCTGGCATTAGAACCTCCATAGAGCTGGGTGAATAATTTGTATCTATGGGAGCTATTTGAAGAACTTCCCCCTCCTTTTCTGCTTGGGAATTGCCTGTTAATCATGATTTCTCCTAATGTGTTCATTTTTCAAAATTATTTGCTGAATAATTCCTGTGAATAGTTCTTGTTCATGAGCAGATCTGGTAGCAAATAATCAAAATTCCAGCTGTTTTGATTATAATGATAGGTCATTTGGTCTGTTTCTGTCATGTGATCGGTTGAGCTTAGCTGAGAGACTCAGGTTTCCCACTGGAATATTTGCAATTACAAATTAATTCAGAAATATAGGAATTGCCAGACCGGATCAGACCAATGGTCCTTTTAGTTTGGTTTTCTGTACTTTGAAATTAGCTTTCTGCAGCTATTTTAGCAGTACTCTGTTCAGTGTTTCAACTAGATTAGATTACAAGGTGCTCCAGTTAACTTGGTTAGATTTGCAACTCTCATGTGTAAATAACTAGGTAGATACTCTGTTTCTGCAAATGTTCTTGTCAATAAACATGTTTGCTAGAATGTTCTCAGAAAGTGAAAACAAAAGGGATACAGGCCAAGTGAATTCATTTTAAAATTTGGTTGTACACCTATGGAAGCTTTCTGCACAATTCCCCTACCTCCAGCACAGCATGTGTATTATTCAGTGCCCCCTCACACCTGCAGATGCTGAAACAAAAAATTTGATTTACTTTTCATCTCTGCTGCTGTTAATTTATTTTTTGCACTTCACTGGCTTGGACAGTTAAACTAAGCCAGTCAATTTCATTTTCTGGTTCTCAGGGACCAGTGAAAGGTGTTGGTGTTTTAAGTAATGCAAGGGGGATATTTAAACAAATACCCACATTTGTTGAGTTGGGCTTTTTTTTTGTTTTTTAAGTCTCATGGAAACGCTTTTGTTCCCATTAGATACAACAAAACATTTTTATTGCCTGAACCTAAATTTTTGCCATCTGTGAGGTTGCACTAGGGTACCTGAGAGCAGAATTTTATCCTATGAACTAGATCTCCTGTTGGTGTAAATCCCTGTAACTCCATTGAAGTCAGTGAGTTACATTGATTTATACCTGCTGCAGATCAGGTCTCATATTTTCATTCTGATTTTACTCTTCTTTGTGTCTAGATACTCTAGTTGTGGTGCTTGAACCTGCATTATTTACTCATGCAAGAACTCCCATTGGACCTGGTTTGATTTCTCTTACAATGATGTGTACATTAAGTAATTCCATTGAGTTCAGTGAAGTTATGACTGTGAAACCATGACAGAGATTAAAATCAGGCTCATTGGCTGACTTCATCAGGACTGGTTGCTGCAGGATCAGGCCTGTTATGAATAGAGCATCTTTGAAATTACACTGGAGTTTTCCTTTAAATCTAAGGAGCAGTGTGAGCAAACATTATGAAGAGTTTATAGGGAAGTGAAGACTTGGAGCAAAAATAGTTGTTGTCTTCTTTGAAGTCAGGGCAAATACCTATTGGGAGCTACTTATCTAGTATCTAGTATCAGGAAGAGAGAAATTGCTGGTACACTTGTAAAGAAAGTTACAGCAATATCTTTAACGACACTTCAAAACTTACCCCTCTTAACAAATTGCTAGTGATGTCTTTAATGCAAGTGAAATAAAGGATCTTTCACTGGAAGTGAGTGAAAATGTTCTGTATTTTTCCCCCCGTGATCATTAAACTTTCAAGAGGAGTGGTACAAGATGGTAAATGTTGAAAAATAAATTATTTAGGGCTGTTAGATAAAAAACAAATAACCCTTTCATTTTACTTATACACTCTGTGTCTGTCTCTCTCTTTCATATGTACACCTATAGCAGCGTCTGTATAAGATATGTTCCTAGAAACCTGAAAGAATTTGGTTTCTCTGTTTGTTTTTTAATCCTCAGATGGCTGTAGTTTGGAATTCCAAGTGCTACTGTAAGATTCATTACTGCAGAACAAGTTGAGCTTGATGGATTATGCCAGAGAATTAATGCCTCCTTATTCTTTGATTTGTTTCTTTAAATATGGTATTTTCAGAATGAAAATATGTATATCGTACCAGATCTTGGTTTTATAGCATTGTCACTACATTGCACACAATAGGGCCATTCAGAACTTCCTCAGGACTAGACCCAGAACCACCTGTTTCAAAAGCAGAGGCCCCTACTAGTTGAGTTAGAGGAGAATCTTTAGCTGACAGCAATATAGGGGCTACAATACAAAATTGAGCAGTTCTGATTCCATCCAGCAGAAGATAGTGGGGGGGGGAGGGGGTTGCATTTGTAGACACACGTGTGTGCATGCACACACATACATGCCAGTTCATTACAATATGTACAAAGATAGATATATTATCTAGTAGTTGGGGCAAAGGACTGGAAGTCAAGACTCCTGAGTTCTTCAGGAGATCAGTTCACATCTGGCTCACTGTGTGATTTTTATACAAGTCACCTAGATTTATAGATTTTAAGGTCAGAAATGACCATTATATTATCAAGGTTTACCTCCTGTATAACACCAAACAAGTAATTTCCTCTTGTGACTCCTGTATTGAGCCCAGTAACTTGAGTTTGATTAAACCATATCTTCTGGAAAGACATCCAGTCTTCATTTAAAGACAAGAGATGGAAAAGTCTCTGCGTCTCCATTTTTCCATCTGTAGAATGGAAATACATCTCTACTTTATAAGGTTCAGAGTAACAGCCGTGTTAGTCTGTATCCGCAAAAAGAAGAACAGGAGTACTTGTGGCACCTTAGAGACTAATAAATTTGTTAGTCTCTAAGGTGCCACAAGTACTCCTGTTCTACTTTATAAGGGTGTACTGAGGCTTAAATAATGCAAGTAAAGTGCTTTGAGATCTTGGGATGAGACGCATCATATAATTGCAAAATATTATTCATAGATATTGCTGAATTTTATTAAAAATTCCTAGTAATCCAGCAACTCACAGGAGGCCCATTGTACTAAGCAGCCTCCAAATTTATCCCTGTATCCTGGGGCTGACAATCTAAGAAGATGAGCAACATGTAAACAGTTGGGGAGAAATATGCAATAACAAATACAGAATTTTATAGTGTATCAGCCTATTCCAGTTGCCCCGCAGCTGCTTGCTCTTCACCTCTAGTTTCTTGCAGGTATCTCAGCAGAGGTGAGCATTGAGAAATATGGAGGAGAAGGAACTTGGCCCTATGGATCAGTTCAGGGAGGACGTTATGTACATACAGGGAGACATGGAGAACAGTGCTTCATCCACTAGACCACACTCCCATCTCACTGTCGATTTCCTGGTACTGTAAATATAGAGATTAGGCCTGATCCAAATGCTGTTGGGTATGGGGAAGTTCAGCTCCAGATCCCAACTATGCAGCATGCACGTACCTATTAGGGCTGTTAAGCGATTAAAAAAATTAATCGCACTGTTAAACAATAATAGAATACCATTTATTTAAATATTTTTGGATGTTTTGTATGTTTTCAAATATATTGATTTAAATTACAACAGAATACAAAGTGTACAGTGCTCACTTTATATTTTTTATTACAAGTGTTTGCACTGTAAAAAGACAAAAGAAATAGTATTTTTCAATTCACCTAATACAAGTACTGTAGTGCAATCTCTTTATCATGAAAGTTGAACTTATAAATATAGAATGATGTACAAAAATACTGCATTCAAAAATTAAACAATCTAAAATTTTAGAGCTTGCAAGTCCACTCAGTCCTACTTCTTGTTCAGCCAATCGCTCAGACAAACAAGTTCGTTTACATTTTCAGGAGATGATAATGCCCAATTCTTGTTTACAATGTCACCTGAAAGTGAGAACAGACATTCTCATGGCACTGTTGTAGCCGGCGTCACAAGATATTTAAGTGCCAGATGCGCTAAATAGTTATGACCCTTCACTCTTCAGCCGCTATTCCAAGGGACATGTGTCCATGTTGATGATGATGGGTTCTGCTTGAAAACTATCCAAAGCAGTGTGGATCGACGCATGTTCATTTTCATCGTTTGAGTCAGATGTCATCAGCAGCAGTTTGATTTTCTTTTTTGGTAGTTCAGGTTCTGTAGTTCCTGCATTGGAGTGTTGCTCTTTTAAGACTTCTGAAAGCATGCTCCCTAATTAATCCCTCTCAGATTTTGGAAGGCACTTCAGATTCTTAAATCTTGTGTCGAGTGCTGTAGCTATCTTTAGAAATCGCACATTGGTACCTTCTTTGAGTTTTGTGAAATCTGCAGTGAAAGTGTTCTTAAAATGAACAATATGTGCTGGGTCATCATCAGAGACTGCTATAACATGAAATATGTGGCAGAATGTGGGTAAAACAGAGCAGGGGACATACAATTTTCCCCCAAGGCATTCAGTCACAAATTTAATTAACACATCTTTTTTTTTTTTTTTTTTTTAATGAGAGTCATCAGCATGGAAGCAAGTTCTCTGGAATGGTAGCCGAAGCATGAAGGGTCATACAAATGTTTAACATATCTGGCACATAAATACCTTGCAATGCCAGCTACAAAAGTGCCATGCAAATGCCTGTTCTCACTTTCTGGTGATGTAAATAAGCGGGCAACGTTATCTCCTGTAAATGTAAACAAACTTGTTTGTCTTAGCGATTGGCTGAACAAGAAGTAGGACTGAGTGGACTTGTAGCCTGAAGTTTAATGTTTTGTTTTTGAGTGCAGTTATGTAACAAAAAAAATGTACATTTGTAAGTTGCACTTTCAGGACAAAGATTGCACTACAGTATTTGTATGAAATGAATTGAAAAATACTATTTCTTCTGTTTATCATTTTTACAATACAAATATTTATAATTAAAATATACACTTTGATTTCAATTACAACACAATACAAGATATATATGAAAATCTAGAAAAACATCCAAAATATTTAATTTCAATTGCTAGTCTCTTGTTTAACGGTGCGATTAAAACTGCGATAAATCACGATTAATTTTTTTATCACGATTAATTTTTTTTAGTTAATCGCGTGCATTAACTGCGATTAACTGACAGCCCTAGTACCTATATGTAAATCTTATTTTTGTA
Organism: Trachemys scripta elegans; assembly: GCF_013100865.1. Lineage (NCBI taxonomy): Eukaryota > Metazoa > Chordata > Testudines > Emydidae > Trachemys > Trachemys scripta. The sequence continues at coordinate 132,219,699 of NC_048302.1, forward strand.
TGCATGTATGTGCTGCAGGATCATGATACAGCCTGGGAAAGGCAGGTCACATCAGGAGAGCAGTCCAGGAAGGAGCTAGGAACATGTGGCATGGAGCCAATGGAGAGATGAGGCTGGTAATAGGTGGAGGGAGGTAGTTGGGAAGTCATGTGGCTTGTGGTTGGAAAGAAAGTAATGTGTGTGATGGCTTATGGCAGGGAGTTGAGAGCAAGGGAGGAGACAGGATTCCTGTTGGAAGGGGAAAAGAAGAGAGGCTGGTTATGAGTCCCTCTGTATACTACTCCTTAGAACAGTGGTCCCCAAACTTTTAGTCGTGTCCCCCTTTACCCAGTCCGCGCCCCCCTGGGAGCCAAGGTCGGGGGCCCAGGCTGGGACCAGGGTAGGGGCTGCAGTTAGGAACAAGGCTGTGGTCAGGGCTAGAGCTGCGGCCAGGAGCCATGGCTGGGGCTGGGGGCAGAGCAGGGCTGGGTGGTGCTCCCTTCCCACCCCCAATAGGGGCTGACCAGGGCCCTACTGTGCTCCCCTGAACATTCCCCTGCAGCCCCTCTAGGGGCCCCACAGTTTGGGGACCACTGCCTTAGAACCTAAGGATGCTACTTGAGAGCGTGGAAGGCATGTATAGAGAATATTGTATTGATTGGTGTCTTAGCCAGATCCACTTCAAAGAAAGTGGATTAATCATCTAAGACCCTCTATGGGCTCCAACTTTTCCTTCTCCCCATCTCTGCCAGTTCCAGGGACTGTAGTTGTTGTTGTTAATAACAAAATTGTTTCTGCTGCTGCCCCCTAGTCCTGAGGAACCTTGTGGTAGCTGCAGTTTGGAATGCCCATCTGGCAGCCAGCTAGGAATCAGGGCAAAAAAAGTGTGCATGCATGCTCTGCTAGGTTTCTAGAACTGGTCCCCCTCTCCCAGATTTTACACCATGTTTTTCCACAGCTGGGCAGAGCACTTATCTAGTTTGGTACTGATTTTCATCTCTTCTGATTGACGTGTCTGCTATGAAATGTCAGCAGGGATTCCAGATAACTCTGAATGCAAACCTGTTTGTTAGTGAACACTCCCAAATGAAGCTTTACATCAAATACACCCTTGTTTAATAGGATGGTAATAGCTTTTCTTTGTTAGCCCTGTATATTTTTATAGATTGACTCATGATCAGACAGGGAATCTGAATATGCTGAACCATAGATGCAGAGACTTTTAGACTCTAAAAGAAAATAAGAGCATGAAGACCTTTAATCTCTTTCCCGGCATTATGATTGTTAATCAGTTATTTAATTAGAAATTAGTGAATTAAAACCAGTGAGCCAAATACATCCTTGGAGGTACTGTAATTCCTTAGGACAGGTGGACTTACACCAGGAGTGAATATGTCCCACTCTTACTAGTTTCAAGGATATCACTGAGGTAGACACTTGTTCCTTTTGTGCACTTGAAAGAACTGTCAACGTAAACTTCCTCTAAAATTCCTTATCTGCAACACCTTGACTGGAGGAAGGATGAATTTGTGGTCAAGGCACTGGTCTGGAAAAATCTGGAGTCAATTCCTGACTCTGCCACTAATTCACTGTGTGATCTTGGGCAAGTCACTTAATTTCTGAGTCTTCCCTTCCCATCTGTAGAAAGGAGATAATGATCCTTCCTTTCTCCCATCCTTTGTCTTGTCTATTTAGACTGTAAACTCTTTGGGGAAGAGACTGTCTCTAACTAGTGCAAATACAGTATCTAGCACGATGATGAGGCTCAGTTTTAATGCAAATAATAGCTAAAAATGAAACAAACTTGCTAATGTGAGGTACATTTTCCATAGTGGTCTTGAAGCTTTCACCTGCAAAATGTCATGAGTAAATCCCACATGTCCTATGGAGATCTGGGAATTGTGAGTCAGCTGTTCCCAACTGGGTGGATTTAATTGCTGCCTTGGCCTTATGTTGGCCCTCTGCTTTGGGGAGAATTTCACTCAGCTGTGTGCACGTTTCTTGTAACTGTTGCAATCCTTGTAATGTCTGTAAATGATGTGCACACATTTTTGCGTGTGCGTATATGCGTGCATTCATTTTGCATTTACAAACCCCAAACACAAGTGCTGACAAGAGTCTAGCAGCTCCCGTTAACAGGGAGACTGTATTCGACTAAGTGAGGGACGGAACCAATAACAATGACTTAATGAGACAGCCTCAATGACTTGCCTTTTTTCCCCCCCTTCCCCCTCCATGGGATTTCTTGACAGTGATGGGTTGCTGTTGACTTTGGCCTCTTTTGGCCTGTGCTGATTTCTAAAGTCAATATGGCCTTTTAAACTAAATATCCAAACAAAACACACCTGGTTTATTTTCCCTATTCCCACACCCCACCCAACCACACTGTCTGTTGCTTGTTTAGGGTGTTGAAAAAGCAACAGGCACATAGCAGTGGGTGGAGTCTTTGAGCTCCTGGCTTTGTGATTTACTTTTTCACTGGGCTTTTATGAACAAACTCTTTTTGGTTTATCTTGAGTTGTTTTTATTCTAGTTTCTCTTTTTCTCCAAATTTGATTGTAAAGAAAACTGAAGGGAGCCTCAGTGGTTTGAGCATTGGCCTGCTAAACCCAGGGTTGTGAGTTCAGTCCTTGAGGGGGCCACTTAGGGATCTGGGACAAAAATCAATACTTGGTCCTGCTAGTGAAGGCAGGGGGCTGGACTCGATGACCTTTCAAGGTCCCTTCCAGTTCTAGGAGATGGGATATCTCCATTAATTTAATGTAAGGTTGGCAGCATGAATACCTGCAGCCTCTGGACAATGTTTAAGAAGTGTGGATGGCTTTGTGGTTAAGGCACAGTTCTGAGTCTCAGGAGACTGGGGTGTTCCTGGCTCTGCCACAGACCGTGTAAGACCTTTGACCAGTCATGGGGGCAACCAGTGTGCTGATCTCTCTTTAAAATCTGGCCCTTCATTTCTCTGTGCTGTCTTTCTTGTCTAATTACATTGTGAGTTCTTTGGGACAGGCACTGTTTCTTACTATATATATGTACAGTGCCTAGCACTATCTAAAGTAATTAGATGCCCCCCGTTACCATAATAATGAGGGCCTCGCTCTTTAGTGTAGAGCTTCTCACAACACTGTCAGAATAGGGACATACTATCTCCATTTTACAGATAGTTTATCTGAACCTCAGTTCCCTAAGTGACATGCCCAAGGTCTCACAGAAAATCTAGGGCAGAGCAGAGAATTGAACCAAGTCTCCTGAGATCCCAGGCTGTCTCTACCCATTAGACCATCTTTGCAGTAGGGCCTATATCTCAGTTGTAACTTCTAGGTTCTATCGTAATGTGAATAATTAATAACACCACTGTGTTTTGGGTGTTAACTGGATTCCACTGAAACCCGCTTTCAATTTTAGCGAAGTTTTTTGTGCACGAATTTCCCTGTCTATTTTTAAATCAGCACCAACGTTTGAACTCCTTTGTGGGTTTAGAAAGTGTGTGCAGGAGGGGAGCCCTGCTCTCATAGGAGCTTTTGAGACCCACCAGATCAAGGCTCTCTTGCTGCAGAGACTAGCAAGGGCATAGGAAGGATGTGTGACCATGAGATATGAACTGCGGGAAGGAATGGAGGGGGCAGTGGGAAGGCTTCTATCCAAATAGTGAACTTTAAGCACTTGGCCTTTTGCTGGGCCCCTCTGTCTGCCCAGGTCCCCTGTGCGCGCACACACTCTATGCCTCCATAGTCCTGCATTCACCTTCTGTGCCTTTTCTCCCTTGCCCTATTCCATGCTAACTCCCTTTTGTCCTCCAGGGGTCCCCACATGCTAACCCCTTCATGTCTCACCAGTGCCCTTCCTTCTCCTCCTGCCTTCCCAGAGCCCAGAGGGCACCACTCCATGTGTGCACTCTCACCCCACTCTCCAGCTCCCTCCACTGGTTCATGTCCCTCCCTCAATATTGCCAACCCACATGTTCAAAAACCATAAGATTGGTTTAAATATCATGAAATTTTATTAATTTTATAAAAATAAATATATAGTTTGTTTTCTTTGCCTTTGCCTTTCTGAGCCATTAGGGTGCACTCAAGTCACATTTTCAAGCTTTTCTCTGCAACCATGAGGGCTAGAAATTTAATTTTTAAATGAAAGTTGATATGCTCACATAATCACATGACTCCGGGAGCTGGGGCTTTAAGAAAAAAGAACCAGCTATTGTGAGACTTGCGATAAAATCGCAAGTTTTGATCACGCTGCCTTCTGTATCATGTCCTTTCCCAGATTTTGTGCCTCTCCACATTTCCCTTTAGTCTCCTACTCTGAAGTCCAGGCCCTGGCCTGTCACCTACCCCCCTCCCCGCTCTATCTGGCTCAGTCTACCAGCTGAATTCAGTTTATGTTCATAAACTTTTCTCTGTATGCACTTAACAACCCCAGCCCCAGCCCTCCCAAAACCACAAAAGGGCCCCTTGCCTCAGCAAGGCCAATGAGTATCTTGGCCAACCATTTTAGGGATATAATTTAATAATATCTAGCTCTTATATAGTGACTTACAAAGTATCATTATCCCCATTTTACAGATGGGGAAACTGAGACATGGGAGAGGAAGTGACTTGCCTAAGGTCATCCAGCAGGCCAGTGGCCAAGGCAGAAATAGAACCCAGGTCTCTTTAGTCAGTTCCCTTGCTCTGCCTGCTGGGCCACACTGCCAGAATAAACAACCTCTACTTTTCCAAGCATAAACTAAAAGCGCATTTTCAGAACACCGTCACTTTAAAAGTCTTGCTTTGATATTTACTAAACATCCCATGATGGGATGCAGTGTGCAGAATTTCAGGAGATTCAACTTCTTGGTAAGGTTCTTAGAGAGGGAGTGAGAAAGAGAGAGAGAGAGAGAGGGTGTGAGGGTCCAGACATTTTATTATCTGATGCAGCTCCTGCGAATGTCAATGGAATGACTTCTGTTGACATTAGTGGGAACAGAATCCAGCTAGAGGAGCTAGCTTTAGTCTTAACTATAGACCAACTTGCAATCCCCTTTCCCTCCCCGGGCCCGCAAGCACTAAATGTTGTTGTTGGTTCATTTCACTTCCATTCACTGGAAATGCAGCCCAAATAAAGAGACCAAGCTAATGATTCCCTAGAGCAGTAGTTTTCAATTTCTGGTCTGCAGATCCCTGGGTATCTGCAGACTATGTCTAAGATTTCCAAAGAGGTCCACACCGCCATTTGAAATTTTGTATGGGTCCGCAGATGAAAAAAGGTTGAAAAACACCGCCCTAGAGCAAACGCTTCCAGCCGCTGTTGGCAGGTGATTGGTGTGAAGCATGATTAATAGGCAGTAGCTTTGAAAGGGAGCACATCTAGCAGCAGGATGCAGGAAGCTTGAGGGTTTTCACAGCTATACTTTTGACATTTCTGGCCTGACAAGTTAGAGCTTTTCTACTGTGGCCGTTAACTGTGGTCCCGCTGCCTGGCCCACCTAGAAAACCCCAAGCAGGAAACAAAATGGAGAGCCCCCTATCTGCTCTTCTCCCCCCCCCGCAACCCCCGCAACCCCCATCCCAGAAGATATTGCATGCTGTGTGAACCTGCTGCTGCTCTCAGTGAAGTCAATGGCAAAACTCACACTGGCTTTCACAGTAAAGGATCAGGTCCTCTGTGAGCTAGCGTTTCATGATGAGTTAACATAGGGAGAGCACTTTTGTGACCATGTCTTGCACAGGGGTTAGTGATTGCTAAATGTTGTTGAGAGAGAGGAGAAGGTAACTCCATACACACAGCCAAAGCTGACTGTGAATGCCCCTGAAAATGCCACCAGATGGTATTGTTGGCATCCCCGCTTACTCCAGCTCATTACAAATGCACAGCATATGCCCTTCAGGGCTACTTCACTGTCTGTTTGACTTTGCCTGGCTCCCCATCTCTCTCCATATAGGTCACTAGCACCAGCAACCAATTTGGCAGCTCTCAATGGTCAGCTGCAAGCACCTCATTTGTAAAACCTGTTGCATGTTTCAAAGGATGAGAGCATTTTGTATAGTTAAATCTGCAGTGAATTTGCAAAGGAGTCGCACATTTCCTGCCCATGAAAAGCGTGTGTGTGTGTGTGTGTGAGAGAGAGAGAGAGAGAACTAACAGTTAAACAGTTTTACTAAAGTTTTAGCTAATAACCTACAAGTGTTAAGTGCTACAGCATATATAGCGGCTTGCTTAGAATCTCATTCTCAATAAATCAAATATCCGTAGAGAGAGAGAAATAGAGATGTGAACCAAAACCCATCTCTGAGTTTGCTCACCCCCTCTCTGTGATGGGCTGAAATTGATGCTAAATTTAATCACCTTGCACTCTGGGAAATTTTGGATTTGGATTTGAACCCTCCTACTTCAGAAGTGTCCAGGTCAGGGGTTTGTTTTGTTCATATTGCCCTCTCAGTACATAGGAGAGGGAGATGGGCCCTGAATCAAAACCATGATGCCACTAAACTTTGGATGTGGATTCCAACATAGTGACTTATGCTCATCATGCCTCTAATACACGTAGAACAGGGGTGAGCAATAATTTTTGCAGGGGGGGCCACTCCATGAATTTTGGTACGTTGTCACGGGCTGCACATTTCTACTATATTAATGGAGGAGGTGCGGGGTCTGGGAGGGAGTTTGGATGCAGGAGGGAGCTCTGGGCTGGTGCAGAGTGTTGGGGTGCAGGTGAGGGGTATGGGCTCTGGGAGGGAGTTTGGTGCAGGAGGGGGCTCCTGCCTGGGGCAGGGGATTGGGGTGCAGGAGGGAGTGCGAGGTCCAAGAGGGAGTTTGGGTGCAGGAGGGAGCTCTGGGCTGGTGCAGAGTGCTGGGGATTCAGGAGTGGATGAGGGGTGTGGGCTCTGGGAAGGAGTTTGGTACAGGAAGGGGTTCTGACCTGGGACAGGGGGTTGGGGTGCAGGAGAGGGTGCAAGGTGCAGGCTCTGGCCAGGAGGCGCTTACCACAGGCGGTTCCTGGCTGGTGGCACAGCAGGGCTCAGGCAGGCTGCCTGCATGCATGGCCCCACGCTGCTCCCAGAAGTGGCCGCTGCTGGCATGTCTCTGTGCGCCCCTTTGGGGGAGGGGACAGCGGGTCTCCGTGCACTGCCTGCACCCACAAGCACTGCCACCCAGCTCCTGGAGCTGTGAGGACGGTGCTGGGAGTGGGGGCAGAGCACGGAGCCACCTCCCCCCCTGCCAGGGGTGTGCAGAGACCTGTCAGCAGCACCCGGCCGCTTCTGGGAGCCGTGTGGGGCCACAGCAGGCAGGCAACCTGCCTGAGCGCCCCACTATGCCGCGGGACTTTTAGCAGCTAGCAGATTGCGAGGGGGCAGCCAAAAAGCCTGGCGGGTCGGACAGAAATGTTAGACGGGCCAGATCTGGCCCGCAGGCCGTATTTTGTCCACCCCTGATGTAGAAGGAAAGGGAGATATTCCACTGTGTGAAATACCCCTAAAATAGTTCCATTCCTAGGGTCAGATCCTGCAGTAAAGGATTTTTCAAGGAAGGTTAGGGTGCACAGAATCAGTATTTAGAATATTAAAATAGGATATCAGTCTGGGGCACTCTGTAAGAGATGAGTAATGCTGAAGTATACCATATGTGTTTCTATCATGTATGACTTGACAATGCATCATTATTAAACAATTTGATCATCTTTAGGCCCGAAATTGTAGAGTGAGCTGGCTTGTAAAATGATATAACTGGATGTTTTAAGATAACTGCTGATTCTTTTTTAACTGATTCTACTTTTTTGTTTCAGATGAGACTCCAATTATAGCTGTAATGGTGGCCCTATCTTCCCTGCTAGTCATAGTATTTATAATTATTGTGCTGTACATGTTAAGGTAAGAAACATTTATAACACTCACTTCCCTATGGGATATTAGTGACATGTTTTCATTCTCCTTAAGTTAATTAACATACACTATTAAGCAGATGGCTTGCAGCTATGCTAGCTTGGGCCTTTTGTTCTGTTTCCTAAGCTAAGCAGGGCCGGCTTAGCCAGTATTTACAAGGGAGACCTCCAAGGACTATGCAGGTAGTGTGCTAGTAATTGGGTAGGGGATGCTTTTCCCTCTGGATCAGTGTAAAGCAAATCCTCATCATAAAGGTGGTGCTGTGCCACTAAAGATGGATTCTTTGAGATTATAGGTCCCGACTCCTTGTGCCATTAAAAGTCTGTTGATACTTTTTGCAAAGGTAAGGGTGCTACCGATTAAATATTATTTTGGGTAACTATACTCACTGACTAAAATCCCTCTACATTTAGAGCTGGAGATTATTATTTTTTTCCACTTCAACCTTGATTCAAAGCCCATTGAAGCCAGTGGGAGTCTTTCTATTAACTTCAATGTGTTCTGCATCAGGCCTTGAAACAGTGGCCCCATTCTGCACTAGAGGTGGATGCATGTAATAGGTGTGTGAAATGGGCTCTCTGATCTGGAAAAAGCTTTGGAACCCTTCAAACTGAAAGATGTTGTAGACATGTTATATTTTGATATTAGTAAGGCTTTTGTCACAGTGCCACATGACAGTTTTGTAAGCAAATTAGGAAAATGTCTAGGTAAAATTACTATAAAATGGGTGTACAATTGGTTGAAAGACTGTACTTAGAGTAATTATCAATGGTCTGCTGTCTGACTGGGAGGGTGTATCTACTGGGGTCCTGCAAGGGTCTGTCCTAGGTCCAGTACTATTTAACATTTTCATTAATGACTTGGATAATGGAGTGAAGAGCATGCTTATAAAAATGTGTAAATGACACCAAGCTCTGAGGTGTTGCAAGCACTTTGGAGGGCAGGATTAAAGGTCAAAATTACCATGACAAATTGGAGGATTGGTCTGGAATTGACAGCATGAAATTCAGTAAGGACAAGTGCAATATACAACACGTAGGATACAAAAATCAAATGTTCAACTACAAAATGGGGATTAACTGGCTAGGTGGTAGTACTGCTGAAAAAGATTGGTGGTTATAGTGGATCACAAATTGAATATGAATCAAGAATATGATGCAATTGCAAAAAAGCAAATATCATTCTGGGGTGTTTTAACAGGAGTGTTGTCCCACTTGGTCAGCACTAGTGAGGCCTCAGGTGAAGTACTGTGTCTAGTTCTGGGTGCCACACTTCAAGAAAAATGTGGATAACTTGGAGAGAGTTAAGAGGGTTAAAATGATAAGATTGAGAAAACCTGACCTATAAAGAAAGGTTTAAAAATGGAGCATGTGTAGTTTTGAGAAAAGACTGAGGGTGAACCTGACAAAAGTCTTCAAATGAGTTGAGGACTGTTCTAAAGAGGACTGTGATCAGTTGTTGCCAATGTCCAGTGAAGGTAGGACAAGTAGTAATGGGCTTCATCTTCATCTACAGCAAGGAAGATTTAGATTAGTTACTAGGAAAAACTTTCTAACAATGAGGATAGTTAAGCACTGGAATAGGTTTCCAAGGGAGGTTGTGGAGTCCCTGTCTCTGGAGATTTTTAAGAAAAGGTTAGACAAACTCCTGTCAGGGATGGTCCAGGTTATTTTGGTCCTGCCTCAGTGCATGGGGCTGGACTAGATGACCTTTCAAAGTCCCTTCCTGCCCCACATTTCTGTGATGTGTTCTATAAATGTAGCTTATTAGTGAGAGCAGATGACAGTCACTGGAACTATACTTTAATGAAACTTTAAGTACATTTTTAAAGACGCAAAGCATTAGATTGGACCTTTCTGAATTGTAGCCTCATTAACTGCTCTCGCTTTGAATGCAAATGGTCAACTAGGAGTGAGTGTTTACTGGAGGTGAATAAACATTTTATTTAATTGCCGGAATGTTTAGTCGATTTAAAAAAAAAAAAAAAAGCTATTTCCTTTGGTGATGGGAAAATTCCCTTCATTTCTTGGCTTGGGCCCAATGCAGCCCCGATGGAAGTAAATGGGAGTTTTGCCTTTTGATTTCAGCATAAGCATGATTTGGGCCCTGACCACCTGGAACTTCAGACAACTGTTAGCTCTTATAAAGCTATGTCAGTAGCCTCTCTCTTTCCTGCCACTTACAGGCCTTTATTCAGCAAAGTAATTAACCCTAAGCCAATGGGTCTTAAACATGTGCTTGAAGTAAAAAGTGCCTGGTTAAATGTTTGGTTGAATAGGAATGAATTTAAGCATGTATTTAAGTGCTTTGCTGAATCAGGCCACAGAACATATGCTTCTGGGGCACCCCATTCTTAATGCTTGTCATTCTCACTCACGTCTGCATTAGGTTTCTAGAATCCTTTGAATCTCAGCTGGTTGAAGGTTAGATGTGTTTCTGTGTTAGGGTTTTCTATAGCTCCTATCACCATAGTATCTAAGAGCATGTGATGCTAATGAGCGTGTGGTGGTGAATTCATGAAGGTTTCAGAAAGGGAAATACTGCAGCATCTCAGCTGTTCTCTGCACTGGGGCTTCTGGCCTCCAAAGGGGTCAACAGGCATTGTCAACTGACTTCTGCAGAAGAAAATTTGCTCTGCCATTTCCTACCAGATGCCACAGGTGTCTCCTAAATTATGGTACAGATCCCCAAGACCGCTGTTCTGAAGCTTAGTGGTAACGGATGTATGCCTGAAGAGGCCACATTGTGACTATGGAGGTCACTGTGTGAATGGGAACAGGCCCTGCTTCCCTATTGGGCTGTGCTGTTAATGACTAGATATGTAAACTAGTGGTCTGAGCACTGAATCGGGAGCCAGGAACTCCCCAGTGTTAATTTTAGTTCTGCCGCTGACACTAAATAATAATATATGGAGATATACCTATCTCATAGAAGTGGAAGGGACCCCGAAAGGTCGAGTCCAGCCCCTGCCTTCATTAGCAGGACCAAGTACTGATTTTGCCCTAGATCCCTAAGTGACCCCCTCAAGGATTGAACTCACAACCCTGGGTTTAGCAGGCCAATGCTCAAACCACTGAGCTATTTCCCCCCCCCCCGACCTTGGCCTCTCTTTCCCTGTGTGTAAAATAAGGAAAATCCTACTTCCTACAGTGCATGGGGACTGTGAATCTTGCACCCAAATTCTGTCCTAAGTTACAACCTGTATGACCCCAATAAATTCCTTCAAAGATGTAAAGTACTCGGTACTGGATGAGAGGTAGTATTCTTATTTATAAGAAACCTCAAAATAACTGACTCCAGGACTAAAAGCTGTTGAGCGGCAAGGGGGAGAAGAAACACATAGTGAAACTTGGGTATATTTCTCACCCAAACAAATCAATCTTAACTGATCTCCTTGGATGGGCAGCTGCTGATTTTCTGAACTCTCTCCTTCATTAGGTTTAAGAAATACAAGCAAGCTGGGAGCCATTCCAACTCATTTCGCTTGTCCAATGGCCGAACAGATGACACAGGTGAATCTTTGCTTTCCCCCCACCCCTCCCAGAGAGAATGTGGATTTTGTCTTCCTCTAGTGACTAGCTCGTATAACGGGTTAGTGAGTTTGTTTCAGCAGCTAAATTGGGAACATTTTCCATAAGCTCAAGCTTTAGGGACTCAGGCTGTTACAACTGAAAGTCCTGAGTTCAAATCTTGCTGGGTTGGTTATGAAAGACTCAAGGAGCTCATCTGTTAGCTTAAAAGAAGGTTGAGAAATGACATGATCAATCTACAGGTACCTACATGGGGAGCAGAAACTTGATAATAGAATGCTTACCAATCTAGCAAACAAAGGTATAACAAGAAACACTGAAAGTAGACACATTCAGACTAGAAATAGGCTGCAAACGTTTAACAGTGAGAGTAATTAACTATTGGAACAATCTATCAAGGGTTGTGGTGCATTCTCTATCACTAGCTATTTTTAAATCAAGGTGAAATATTTTTCTAAAAGATCTTGCTCTAGTTCAAACAGGAATTAATTCAGGGAAGTTCTCTGGCCTGTGTTATACAGTAGGTCAGACTAGATGATCACAATGGTCTCTCCTGGGTTTATAATCTATATATAATGGTACTAAGTGTAGCACCTCTTGTAGTTTTCATTAAACTGATACAGCTCTCCCCCTGTTTTTGGAGTAAATTACGTTGTCCCCTTTTCTACTGGGATGAAAAAATGTGTTTGTTTCCATGTTTTGTAGAGATTAATTTGTTTATAAAATATAGATATACTTTCACTATTCATCATTGTGCTTGACTGCAGCTAAACAGAGCTTAGCTGGGTTAGCTGTTGCATGGGAATCCTCCAAAGAAAAGCTAAATATTTCTTCCTTCTGAGCCATCCCTGCACCAAATACCCCTGGAAGGCTGTTGGGCTCAAAGTGTCGCATTGTATGCGAGAGCCTGTGGGTTAGTGGACTACACCTCCATATGAAGAATTAATGGCAGCAGTCAGTTCATTTTATGGTAGTTAGGTGCAGTCTTCAGGCTCTTGGGAAGTTGTCTATGCAGCCCTCAGTTGGGCAAAAGTTTGGGCACTGAAAAACGTGCGTGCGCACAAATTTTCAGATTCCTTTTGTTTTACATTTTGATCAGCTCTGAGATGGTTTCATTCTGCTTGTTTGCAAAATTGAAATTGTTCATTTTCCAAAATTTTGCATGGAATCTTTTACCCAAAACAACGTTTTCTCAAGTTTTGAAATAAACTGAACATTTTCAAAAATAATTAAAAAACCACAACTCTGTCTAAACCAACTGATCAAATATAGCAGTAACTCTCCCCCAAATGAAAACAAAACCCCAAAATGATAAAATTAAAAACCAGAAAATGCCAAGAAAATCAAAATATTGTCACGAGTTTCTTTTAAAAGGCTATTTTGCACTAAACTTTTCTTATTTGAAATAATTTCAAGCAGCTCTACACACACAGAGGCTTTGATCCTGCAAAGACCGATGCTCGTGCTTAACTTTACACACTGTGAGTAGTCTTATTGACTTCAATAGGACTACTCAGTGCATAAAGGTAAGCCTACGGTCTCCTAGGGGCTACTGCAGTACAAATAATTATTATTATTATTAATGTGTACGTCTTTTCAGAATTAGGACAAAAGTGGTACCTGGCATCACCTTGTATAGGAGTTGAGAGTGAGAATATAAGCTATCCTGAGTTAGAAAGGGCACCCTCGTTTCTCAAACATCAGTTTGAGGGGTAATTTTGTGGCAAGTTGCAAAGATGGGGCGGGAATTGATCTTATCCCCCTTTTCACATATTTATGATGTATGGAAGGCCTGAAAGAGTGGTGGTGGTAAGGTTACAGTAGAGTCTGGAGGCCCCGCCCAATATCTGGACCCCATTGGACCAGACGCTGTACAAACCCGAGACTCTGAGGTGCCTGGAGAAATAGTGACATTAAGGCACCACAAATATCAATCAACAGATAACTGAGCAGGGAAGGGATTTGCAGGCAGTACAGTGATATTTTTTTTCCCTCATGGAATATTTTCCTGAAAAGCAATCTTTTCCTATTTTCATTTAAAACTTTCTTTTAATTTTTTAGGTTTTCATTAAACAAAAAAATTGGTTGGTGTGGTTTTTTTTGTTTTGTTTTTTGACAAAATCGAACTTGTTTTGCAAAAATTTCCATTTAGTTGAAAAGGTATTTTCCAGTGAAAGAAACATTCCAGTGGAAAATGTATGACCACCTATAATAATCAGACCGTTGAAAATTCCTCTTCAGTTTTGTTAATACAGGCACTCCCTGGGTTACGCAAATCCGATTTATGCAAATCCACACTTACGGAAAAAGTTCCGTACTTTTTGTTTTGGTTTGGTTTGTTTTTTTGTGTAATTGTCAGGTATACGTTCCCGACTTACACAAAATTTGACTTACGCAAGGCATTCCGGAACGGAACGCTTGCATAAGTTGGGGAGCATCTGTACCTGTTTAAGTCCTATGACCAACATTTTGGAGAAAAGACCTCGTTGTTAAAGTTCCAACAGCCCCATCTGCTTCAATTCAAGGGTAAGAGCGGAATAGACCTCTGAGACCTTTTACGAGGTCATCCAGCAAAACCAGGGGAGACCAGGTTTGACATTTCGGATATTTCTCAGCTAAAAAAAAAAACACAGGAAAAACACCCCCTGTTCTATTTTTAAAAATCTTGGACACTTATTTTTTTCCGTCCTAAGGTGTCAAAGAGGGTACAAGCCCAATTTTAAAAGTCTATCGCAAGTCCCTTTTAAGGCATATGACTGAGAGTCATGACACCTGGCTTCCCTTCCTTTCTCTGCGGGTGACTTGCTTTGTGACTTTGGGCCAAAACTTTCACAGTTGGGTGCCTGAAGTAGTCACCTAAATCAGAGCTGTAATGTGTGCTCTGCTCCTCTGAATTCTGTTTAGGTCCTTGAACTTGAGCGCATCTGCATGGTATTGGAATACCCTTCAGTAGCACATTGAGCCTGAAAATCAGCCTCTGTTTATTATGATGCTTAAGAAACTTACACTGGTATAAACTAAGTTGTGAATTTAAATTTCTGTGCTTACACCGATATAACCCCCATGTGGCCACTCTTACTCTGGTCTGAGGGCCTTTTTTTGGCTTAGCTAACGTTGCTTGGAAAACAGTTTCTACATAACCAAAAAAAGCTACTCTTCTACCAGAATGCGTTTCCATGTGGGAGAGTTATAAAAGTAGACTGTATAGTATGACTGGGAAAACTTTCCCACATAGACAAGGCCATAGTATGAATTTAAGTGACTTAATTTTAGGTATCAGGGTCAAAAACTTAGCCTTGCTTGTACTCTGTTGTAGTTCTTTAAAATGGGGACAATAATACCCACCCCATGGGGATGTTGAAAGAGTTACTTTGTTAATGTTTGCAAAGCATTGGGACATCCTTGCATGGCAGATGCTGTGAACAAGGGTGGGCAAACTTTTTGACTCGAGGGCCACATCGGCGTTGCAAAACTGTATGGAGGGCTGGGTAGGGAAGGCTGTGCCTCCTCAAACAGCCTGGCCCCCGCCCCCATCCGCCCCCTCCCACTTCCCGCCCCCTGACTGCCCCCCTCAGAACCCCCGACCCATCCACGCCCCCTGCTCCTTGTCACCTGACACCCACCCTCCCGGGACCCCCGTCCCTAACTGCCCCCTGGGACCCCACCCCCATCCAACCCCCCCTGTTCCCTGTCCCCTGACTGCCCCAACCCCTATCCACACCCCTGCCCCCAGACAGGGCCCCCCCATGACTCACATGCCTATCCAACCCCCCTGCTCCTTGTCCCCTGACCACCCCCTCCTGGGACTCCCAGGACCCCACCCCCTATCCGCCCCCCCCGCTCCCTGTCTCCTGACTGTCCTGACCCCTATCCACACCCCTGCCTCCCCCGGATTCTCACACCTATCCAACTCCCCCGTTCAACGTCCCCTAACCACCACCTCCAGAATCTCCGCCCCATCCAACTGCCCCTTGTCCCCTGGAACCCCCTGCCCCTTATCCAGCCCCCACCACCTTTCCATGCTACTCAGAGCAACAGGAGCTCGCAGCCCCGCCGCCTGGCCGGAGCCAAACACACTGTCTGGCAGGAGCGGCGGGCCAGAGCGCTGGCGGCATGCTGAGGGGCCGGGGGCTAGCCTCCCCGGCCGGAAGCTCAGGGGCTGGGCAGGACGATCCCGCGGGCAGGAGTTTACCCACCTCTGCTGTAGAAGGAGAAAAGGATAACAATCATTCTGTCAGAGATGCAAAGTTGTCCTGAAAATGTACCAAACATAATACCAAAATTTACCAAACATAATTCATTTGCTCAGCTTTGCCAAGACAATGTCAGTGGAGAAATGAACACCGTTGTAATAGTCTGTGTGATATTGCAGAGCCGCAGAGCATGCCGCTCCTTGCCAGATCGCCCAGCACCAACAGGAAGTACCCACCACTGCCTGTGGATAAATTGGAAGAGGAGATTAACCGGCGAATGGCAGACGACAATAAGCTCTTCCGGGAAGAATTCAACGTGAGTGCTTTGTTAATGCCTATCTTCTGAACGCGGTTCAGTCATACAGGGGATTGCACTGGGTTGAACAATGAAAGGGGTGTTTTGTTTATCAGGTAGAAGTACTTACCATAGCAGATTGAGCCAAACCAGTCTAGACTGCCGTTCACCTCTCAAGCTAATCAAGACGGTTTCTCTGTAGCTCTGCAAAGCAAGCAATGTTAGATGTGGTTACAATATTGTAACCAATCTATCGCCTGTTAGGGACTTCACAGTTGTTGCTATGCTACATGTCAAGGCCACCCAGAAGTTCGCAGTTACAAGGATAGAATTCTCATCCTCCTGTCTCCTCAGTACAGGCCCCAACTGTTTGAGCTAAAAGGGTAGCTGTTGGAGGTATAGGGCATATGGTCTACAGTGGAGCAGTCTGATCTTATCCAGCAGGGGGCAGTGGTGCACAGACACACCAACCAGTTTTGTATAGAACAAGTGAATAGGTTGATACATTTCTGGCTGGGCAACATGGGTCAGAAACAGTGAAGAGGATGTCCCCCTCTCTGTGTTTGAAAGAGTACTCTGTTTGTGACTGTCGTCCACACACCCAGCTGTTCCGGATCAGCAGGGCAGCCAGCTTTTCCTAACTTGACCTGCTGCTTGGGCCCCTTCCAGATTCCTTCACTCCCTCTTCCCCTGCATCTTCCTGTTTCCTTTGTTAAAATAAGTCCCTGCATTATTTATTTAAACCCAGGGCGTGACCATAATTGTATTTCCATTGGGGGTTCCGCCTTCTCTGTAGCATTTGCAGCAGTGTTCAGTGTTAGCCATGATGGGATGATTGCATGAATGAAGAAGTGTAATTGTGCTGATAAGACAAGATAATGAATAGGTCTCTGTTTCCAGTAACAGGTGTCCAGCTTCAGAAGAGCTGGCCCTGGAGCGTAACAAGTGGGATTCCATATTATCTGGGCCAGTGGAGAGCTAACACAGTGCAAGCCATGTCTTGTGATTAAACAGTGGGACTGGGAGTGAGCAGATCTGGAGTCTATTCCCAACTTGGCTCCTGACTCTGAGTGACTTTGGACAAGTCCCTTCAGCTCTCTGTGTTTCTGTGTATCCACCTTCAAATCAGAGATCAGAACACCCACCTATACCTCACAGAAGTGTATGAGGCTTAATTTGCTAATGTTTAGAAAATATTTAGAGACTGACCGCCAGAAGCTGGGACTGGGTGACAGGGGCTGGATCACTTGATAATTGTCCTGTTCTGTTCATTCCCTCTGGGGCACCTGGCACTGGACTAGATGGACCATTGGTGTGACCCAGTGTGGCCATTCTTATGTTCTTAATCTCAAATAGAAAGTGCTATAGACAAGACCCTGTGTATGCTGTGGTTCCATCACTGTGGAGCGGGGCCCCAAAATGTAAGCTTAGTTTTTCTAGTCTTTATGGCTGCAAAGAGAACTTAAAAAAACATGACATGGATGTTAAAACAATGCAATGTTGCCTTCCAGAGTCTACAGACTGCCAAAAACAGGAGCTGTAAGTGAGAAAGAAACTATCCTAGTTATTTCAATGTAGTGTTAACTCAGAAACCTAATGGTGACAATTGAAACATCAGCACTGCTACCACTTTCATCACCAGTCATTTCTGCTGGCATATCCAGGTATTGGGCTTATCTCACAATCCCAAATTGTCTCCCATGTCTCTCAAAGTGCCTGCACTCAGCTGTCCCCTGTGCAGTGGCAAAACCTACAGCTTTCCCTGACTACATTGCTGATGCAGTTAAACCTTGCCAATACAAAAATCTTTGGCACACTGAAAATTAATAATGTAGGGGGCAAAGTAAAATAACTGAGTTAAGTATCGAAAGAAAGTGCTTAGGAGCTGCTGTACTGAATGGATTCTCCATTGTCATGATTAATAAAGAAAATCTCTGAGAACTGCTACAAGATTTTCAGCACTGGGTTGCAGAATTTAGGTCCGGTTTTCCCCAGGATACACAGGGCCTTGGCTGTAGAATTACAATACCTTACTGTTAGACAAACCCACCAGAATTCCTTGTGCCCTAGCCAAACATTTCCCCTCTCCCAACTGCTGTTGGGCCAGTTGGTTGCTGCCTTGCACCACAGAAGTGGCTGCATTTCAGTAATTGAGTGTTAGTGTAGTCAGTAAACTTCTTTGGGATCATTTCTGCTGAAATGTGAATTGCACCCTGGACTTCTGTCCCCAAAGCACAGGCCTCTGTCTCTTGAGCTAAAGGAATGACTCTTTAGTTGGTAGCAGCAGTAGGTTCTTATCCTCTTGTGTGGACAGCCAGTAGAGGAAGACACTGAGCTAGTGGGCTACATAAGATCACCAATGCTGAGAAACCCCACTCTTTCTCCCCTCAATCTTAAATACCTGCTACTTCCCCAGTTGTGGACCAAATCACATTGTGATCATATCTGATATACTGTGATTGAAAGTTGTCACCCTCTGCCATCTATTTGGTGGCTTGCATGGAACAACTCAGTAGGTCTCAGTCCAGTTCCTCCTGGAGATAGGTCTGCATCACAGCACTAGCACATTTAGCTCCAATTGGCCAGCTTGCCAGAGAGGCCCAGGACTGCATGTGTTGTGGGGAATGAATCCCCTGGGAAGGGGTCTATCCAGGTCCCGGTTGGGGTGAGTTGGCAAGGCAGAGTGGGGAAGCTTGCTCAGTTGCTGTTTGTGCTCTGTGGAGAGAGGACGTTACTTTCCAGGGCTCTCAGACTGCTATCTTTGAATCAACCCTCAATTCACTTGACTATTTTTTAAAGAAGAAAAGCCCATAGCCCCTGTGCCCAGAATTGGCTCATGGTACCATAGAATGTTCCACCCATCTGATATGGGGTGGGGGTAACTAATGGGATATGGGGCTGACCAGCTGGTGACATTTGGGATCTGACAAGCTGCGGTAACGGGAAAAGAGCTGAGCTGCACCTACCCTGTGTCGGATGTGCTGATGGGATGGTCCGGTTTGTGTTGGAGGAGGATTTGCTGCCACCTTGTGTTTCTGGATAATATGGCATCTTATTTCATATTAGGTGAAGATTTGCTCCCTGCAAGGAGGCCTTAGCTTGTGTAAACAGTTATCTGAGCCTCTATTCCATCGCCTTCCCCTCCATCTAGACAGGCTCATTTTTCATTAACCATTTTCCTTCTTGAGATGTCTGTGTTCAGAAATGAATTGCCTCTGTGAATAGTGCTAGCAGAGACGTGCTCTCCTGCCATGCTGCAGTAGCAATAGGGCATCTACAGATCCTAAAGCACTTCACAAAAGGCACTGAGCATTATTGGAACTATGAAACCCTAATAGTTCATTTGTACCTTCTGGCTTTGGGAGAAGGGATGGGGAGATGGTGGAGGATTGTGAGCCTCAAGTGTAGAGGGGCTTCCCCTGGTCATCCTTTCTAAGGGCCTCCCACTGTACTCATGTAAGAGCTCAACAGAGCAGAGTGGCACTAAACTGAGCCCTTGCTGTTTCCCATGATCCCTTTGCTGTTACAGGAGCATGTGCTGTCCCTTTGCTCTATGTACCCCCTCCCACTCTTCTCCTGAGCTAGCCAGCTTCTCTGAAGGGGACAGGAAGATGAGCCTTTAGCATTTCCCTTTGACAGTGATCTGTTATGGAGGGAGCAGTGTTTGCCTAGAGGTTAGAGCAGGGGTCTGGGAGTCAGGACTCCTGGGTCCTATTCCTAGCTCTTCCAGTTGTCATTTGTGTCATTTCCATTGTGTCATCTTAGGTAAATCCTGTAACCTCTGTGCCTCATTTTTCCCCAAATGAGAGGCTACTGACTTACCGCCTTTGAGATCTTGGATGAAAGACCCTCGAGATGCAGCAGGGCTGATCACTGTATAGAATTGCTGGTCGGTTTGTGTTTATTACAATAACATGTTCTCCCCCAACCTTGCGTACTGTGGAAATATAACAGAAAATCTCATTTCTCCTGCCCTTTCAGGCTCTCCCAGCGTGCCCCATCCAGGCCACATGTGAAGCCGCCTCCAAGGAGGAAAACAAAGAGAAGAACAGATATGTGAACATTTTGCCCTGTATGTATTTGCTCCCAGTGCAGCTCCATTGAGGCTTGTGGGGGTGGTGTAGCCAATTGCGGCTGGTGCTTCTGCTGTTGGCCTGTTTCTCCATTCTATATGGCTGTTATGGACGGAAGTGGGGAGTGTAACAGGCCTGCTCAGCGGTGATTGCTAAGTAACAGGAAACCTCATACCAGGTGTTGAGTTAAAGCAATAGGAGAGGTCAGGTTGGTTCCCACCACTGTGCAGGCTGCTTCGTCCGATCTAGGTCCAGTTAACACGTAGTAGAAAGAGCTCCCTGCAGCTGTAGCCCAAGCGGGAAAGACTCAGGACAGTTTCTATTGGACGGGTGTCCATGCTGTTGTAACGACCCTAGTGGCAAAGATTGAATGGGCCCTGGAGAGTGAACTCCTCTCTCTTGAGCTTGTCTAGACTAGGATTTAAAGTGTGACGTTTGCACTTCTTAGCTAACACACGCTATCTAACACATTTGCAAAGTCTAGTGTAGACAAGGCCACCTGCCTTTTAACACATGTCAAGTTATAGCCTGGAAGGATGCAGGTGTACATCATAGGCAGTAGCTAGAGCACAGGTCATGGTGGGAAGGTGGGGAAGATACAAAATTAAACTGGACAGGAGGCCAAGAACTCTCAATTGCCTGAATATAACTGGGGAGAGACAATGTATTTGCATAGTCAAGGGTTGGATGAGCACTGGGCATGGAACCCTCTTAGTTTAGACACTCTGCAGAATTTATCACATCTGTAGGCTTAAGCACATGATGATTTCAGTGCATAAAGCTTTCTATAAATGCAGTGAAGTGAAACCTTGGGAACCTATCCAGCCAAAGGCTTCCTCTACCTGAGACACCAATCAGATAATCAGCTTCCTCTGGATATAGAAGTTCATTAACATCTATTTAGTTTTTAATGCATAGTTTTGATTTTTCTCCAGATGATCATTCCAGGGTTCATCTGACTCCCATCGAAGGTGTCCCGGATTCTGATTACATTAACGCCTCCTTCATTAATGTAAGTTCCTGCATGGACTTTGTTACTGATTGGTTTGAAGGGTGCCTGGTCCTGTGATGCCTAGTGGCCTCACTCCAAGTGAAACAGGCCATGTACCTTACCTGGAGTGTGGTTATGGTCAGGAAAGGGACTGCTAAGATGTGTCCTCTTGGTACTGCCCCCCCCTCTCTCTCTCTCTCTCTCTCTCTCTCATATGTCTGCTTAGTTCACTGGCCAAGAGTTGTTATGCTGTTGTCAATGCTGTAGTGTCAATACACCTGTGGAAGAGGGAGCTGTGTTCTGTTCTGCCTCATACATCCACAAAGGGAATGTGGTATTAGAGCAAGGGGCTGAGAGCCAACACCACTGTTCCTTGCTCTGCCACTAATGTGCTGTGTGACCTTGGTCACTTCTCTCTGTGCCTTTGCTGTGGAGCTTAGCTTTCATGTTTGGAAAGGGCTTTGTGGTCATCCCTGGTTGAAAGACAAATTTTAAGTGAAGGTGATTAACCATTGGAACAAACTCCCCAGGGAAGTGGTGGATTCTCCATCTTTTGATGTCTTCAAATCAAGACTGGATGCCTTTCTGAAAGACACCATTTAGTCAAGCACCAATTACTGGGCTCAGTGCAGAGGTAAATAAATGAGTGTAATTCTCTGGCCTTTGTTATACAGGAAGTCAGACTAGATGATCTCATGGTCCCATTTGGCATTTAAAATCTATAAATTACTGAGGACCCAGTCCTGCAATCCCTCCATGTTCAGAGCTCCCTTTGTAGCCAGTGGGAGCCAGGCAGCCAAAGGACTTGCAGGATTGGAAACAAAGTGCATGAAAAAACAACCAGCTGGCCAGCTAAATTCTGCTTACAGCACCTTTGGGCCTGCTCTGCTCCCATTAGAGTCAATGGGAGTTTGCTGTTGACTCAGATGGGATAAGGAGATCATGGCTTTTGCTAGTGAAACATGGTGACAGATACCTATTTTGATGCATGAAATGTGTCCCTTTCTGTGACAGGTCACTGAGTGAGCGATTAATCCAGAGTGCCATCTATAGAGTTACTTCCAGAAGCTGTTTCCCTTTAAATAAACAATAAAGTATAATCATTGCACAAATGAGTGTTACTAGAGAGAAGAGGGGTGATCTTGTGGGTAGAACACTGGCCTGGGACTCAGGAAATTTGGGGGTCAATTACTCTCTCTGCCACTGACTTTCTGTGTGGCCTTGGACAAGTCGCTTAATCTGTGCCTCAGTTTCCCATCGGTATAATGGAGCTAACAATACTTTTTCTCACAGTGTTTGTCTGTTTAGATGGTAGATTTTTCAGGGAAGCGACTGTTTTACAATGTGTATGTACAACACCTAGCACAACAGAGCCCCAAATCAATTGGGACCTATTGGTGCTAACGTAATGCAGATAATTAATAGTAGCAATAAGAACTATTAAGAGGAGCAATATGTACTCCACGTATTTTAAAAGGAGTATTAATGCAACAAAAGAAAAGCAAGGTGAGCCAGGAATGAAATCCATTTTATTCTCTCTGAAATACAAATTGGCATCAACAAGAAAAGCAAAGAACCCTTTAAACACTCTAGCCAGGAGCCTGCAGGGTGTCTGCTGACTTGTGCGGACGCTGAGTGTGTTCAGACTGTGGTGCCTGAGCTCAGCTGTAAAGTTATCACACATCGCTATGCCTGTGCTTTGGGGGAAATTCCTTACTTCAGCCCCTTTGATGGGCAAATTCAATGACTCCGCAGATCATACAAGGCCAGACTGTGCTTCCTTCAGGGAGGGGATCCTCTGGTCCTGGTCCTTGCCTGGCTTGGGCACTGTTTCTCCAACCAGAGCCTGCTGGGCCCATGCTGATGGGTTTGGGAATGGGACTGGTTGTTGGGAAGAGTGGGCAGGTCAGCAGTGGAGTAAGTGAATGTCAGCTCAGTTTATTAACCACTTGGCAACACGTCATGATTCTTGGTCTCCCTTACACTCCGCTGTACTGCATTCTTAGCACATCTGCTTAGGCCTGGGGGCAGGGATTCCAAAAGCCTTTCTCTGCACTTTCCACTAGCAGCGCACCCAGCCACAGGCTGCTATAACACAGCACTTCCAGCTGCTGACCCATTCCACATATAAAGCCAAGCACCATCTACTGGTGGAATAATGTATGATGTTTGTCATCCCAAAGGATTCCTAATTTATTTTGCAATCTTAGGAGAGATTAGATTAGGGGAGAGAGAGTTTGTAAAATGCTGAAGGATCCTTCAAGATGAAAGTTGCTGCGTTATAAATATGGATCCCATCACCCACCATGGGACTGAAGCTATCTCTGGGGTGCAACACAGTAACTGCTTTTTAGCAGCTTACAGCTGGACGAGAAGCAAATGAACACCGAATCCAATTGAAACTGCATTGTGATTGCTGCTAATGGGGAAAGATTTCCTTCAACTCTGAGAGCTAGGATTAACCGGTCACTCTGCAGCACTAATACAAGGTTCCTCTTGTATGGATGCTGCCAAGTTGCCACGGTCAGCGGAGTTGTGAGAGCGATGTTGTGTGGTCTCAAAATGCACAGTGAAGGGAATCCTTGTATGTTTGCTGATGTGAACACCGGGCACAGTGCTCCAGAGAGGGAGGCTGAGATGCACCCAGCTTTGTCTTGAAGTAAGGCTGCTCTTTCATTCCTTTCTCTTTTTGTGTCTCTGCAGGGGTACCAAGAAAAAAACAAGTTTATTGCTGCACAAGGTAAAATCTGTAGTCTGCTCTGGTTACTGTGTCAAGCTGATGGGGGTAATTCTTCCCTGATCTATGAAATTGTGAAATTTTACCTGTGGCTCAACAGCCCTGGACCCATCATCTTTGTCTAAATCCAGGGAGTCTGAGATGGAAATGTAGGAAATGCCATAGTATGGACAGATTGTAAGCCCATGTACAAGTTCAGTGCTAGATGTGTCAAAGGAAGGCATCGAACTCCAGGAACCTATCTCTGCAATACTGGATCTTAGGGAGGAAGTCAAGGCAATTCCTTCCTGACCTCAGCTGGTGTTCAGCTTGTGCCCTGAAGCATGAAGATCATGGGTACTTACAACCCCATGTCCCTGCTAGTATAACTGCCGGGCTGTTGTGATTCATATAGGCCTGTAGCCCTTTCTGGAAATGGTGTAAGCTATTGGACTCAATCAAATCTCATAATAAAAGCACAGGCGTCTACTGATGTGAAAACAGTTTCAGGCTTATTTGGTCTAATCACCACTCCTTTTGTACATCAGTAGGCAATGGTGTATCATTAAAATGTGGTGCATCAACAGAGAAAAACTTAGTTGCAACATTCACTATGGCGAGACTTTTCCTTCATGACAGGGGGAGGAGTGTTGGATACTAACGAGTGGGCGAGTTTCTCAAATCTTGCCAAACCCTTCCTGTCTCCCATCCCCACCAGCCAGTCCAGAGCGGGGGTTGTGCACCATCTGTACCTCCTTGGCACTGGTGGATTTGCAGCATTGTATGTGGTACTAACCATGCTGCTGCATGCCCAGCAGACTGTGGCCCTAAAGCCATGGGAGGACCATGCCAGTAAAGGAGGCGGCTCTGGTGGTGTAGAATGTATAGCAGCTCCTACCCTACCCCACCACCCTTTATCCCTGCTACTGGCATAGAGGGCTTCCCTACACGCTGCTGATCACCACCCACTGTAACAACCCCATGGGCCGGTGGCAACTGTTGTAACTTGGAGCAGTGTTACAGCTAAGTCATGTTAGAGGATGGGCCTGGCATTCAGCCAGCCCAGCAGAAGGGATGGCAATGCCCCTACTGTGTGTAGCCCAGCCATAGCCTGGGGTTTGGGTCAGGATGTTTAGGTTCAGTTCAGCAGCTTGTCTGGTGGGCGGTCAGTAATCTCTGTTCTGAGAGAGCCCTGCAAATCCGCGAATATTCTCTTTTTATAGCCGCAGATAGCTACGTCCACAGACCATTTTGGTGGATCGCAGATCGGATGCACGTATAAATTTTGTATCCGTACAGGGCTCTACTAATGAGTACCTAATTTAAGGAAGCTCTTGCCGTTAAAGCACAGGACTGGCAATCAGGACTCCCAGGTTCTGTTTCTGGCTCGGTCACAGATTCCCTGTGTGACCTTGGGCAAGTCATTTGATTGCTCCGTGCCTCAGTTTCCCTCTCACATTGATCCTAGTGTGCATTGCTACAAATGTAATTACTGGTCATAAAATGTATCCAGTCCCTTTTAATAATACAGCTATATATAGAGGAATTTGAGTGCTCTTTGCTGCCACGTAGTGGGGAAAAGTGGAAAACCTGTTACATCGCTGCACAGTCATTAACAACTCTCTTGGGGCATAAGCTTTCGTGGGCTAGACCACTTCACTAACACGGCTACCACTCTGAAACCTATTACCAACTCTGTATGTGCCTCTCCCTGCTGGTTCTT
This sequence comes from Trachemys scripta elegans, assembly GCF_013100865.1. Lineage (NCBI taxonomy): Eukaryota > Metazoa > Chordata > Testudines > Emydidae > Trachemys > Trachemys scripta. The sequence continues at coordinate 132,245,058 of NC_048302.1, forward strand.
ACTAGGAGAAAATCTGGCACTGGCTGGATGATGCGCCCTTCCAGTGCATAATACCTCTGTTTGGTCTTTTGTCTTTTTAGGACCAAAAGAAGAAACAGTAAATGATTTCTGGAGAATGATTTGGGAGCAGAACACAGCGACAATTGTCATGGTGACTAATCTGAAAGAGAGAAAAGAGGTGACTACTACCCACATGGACACGTTTAACCTGCTGTGGTGGTGAATGGAGGCATGGGGAATTCCTGGGCTTGCCACATGCTGGACAAGCACATGAAAACTGGGCAGCTAGGCAAGCGGTTATTTCACTTGTATGTGCCCATGGGAACAAAGCCCCTAGAAGGGCTGTCTGTGAGATGGAACATGGGACTTCTGGATCTAAAAGCATAAGCTTCTACCGCTTGCACTAAAAGACCCCATCCATTAGCCTGCAGACAGTAGTAAACTTGTACACTTTTATATGTGACCCAGCCACTAGAGAGGGACAAAGAGCTGCAAGTTAGCTTGAGTTATCCATGTGTTGCGGTCTGCAGATATAATTGATACATGAGCTTCTGCACATTTCCCCATAGCTCCTCTCCCCTTAACAGATGTGACAAACATGCACTCCATACACAAGGAAGCAAACAGTCAGGGCCTGCACTGCTCCCATTGAAGCTATTGGCCAAACTCCCCTTGTTTTCAACAGGAACAGGATAGGGGACCAGATCTTCAGCTGGTGTAAAACAGCATAACTCGATTGACTTGAGTAGAGCCAATTTACAGCAGCTAAGGATCTGATCCAGTGTCTTTATTTTTGTTACAATTCAGCTGTAAACTCATAGGGCCCAGTTCCCCACTGTGTTACTGCAGTGTCACTGCTGGGCTCCCTGGGGAATTGGTCTAATCCAAGATGGCAATTCCCAGGTACTTTTACCAGGCTCATCCTTGGGTCTCTAGACACTGGGCTTTCATAGATTCCAAGAACTGAAGGGACCACTATTATCATCTAGTCTGACCTCTTGCATAACAGAGGCCAGAGAACTTCCCGAAATAATTCCTTGCCTTGCTTTTGTATCATTTCTCTCCAGTGCAAATGTGCTCAATACTGGCCAGATCAGGGCTGCTGGACTTATGGAAACATCCGGGTGTCTGTGGAGGATGTGACTGTCTTGGTTGACTACACAGTGCGAAAGTTCTGCATTCAACAGGTACAATGGTTCACTTACTCCCCTTCGCTTCCTCACTACCATCACCGCTTTCCATCACAGAAAGCAGGAGAGAATTAAGGTGCTCCTGCCTGTAGCGAGGATTGTCTGACTCACTACAAAGCCCCAAACTTTCACAATGCCCCCTTGGGGCGCAGGTTGGGATGGTTTGTGTGCCTCTTTGAAGGACGCGGTCATGGTAAAAATTATACACTTTAAAAAAATAGTTCTTCCTGTGTGGTTAATTGCGCCCTGAGTTTTGAGAGTGAAATAACTAGAGTCCTCACTCGGTTTTCACCATAGCTTTTTGCATTTAACTCAGCTTAGTTAGTTAAGGCCGCCACCTCAGCTGGTATAAATCTGCATCGCTCTGTTGGAGCCATTGGAGATGCACTGATTTGCACCAGCTGAGGATCTGAGGATGGGCCAGTGTTGCTTTAATAGTTAGCATACACAGTTTTACATGTGCATTTGCATGTGCAGTTACCACAGTTGCATGTGGAAGTGGGGCAGGTGCAGACCCGGATGGGCCAGTAAGGGCCTAAATTTCCCCTTGTGCATGCAGTTTCCCAGTGTGTACACACTGCTACAGTTGTGCATTTGCTTGTGTATTTTTGCACTTGGGCCCTCACTCTCTGTTACGGAGCATGTGGCCGCGTGCACTTAGCAAAATGTTAGACATCTCAAGCGGAGCGGAGATGGAATCCAAAGCTGCAGTTATTTCCTCCCTCTATTTCTATGGTCTCACTTGCCATAGAATCTGAGCACCTCATGATCACTAATGGAGTTTATGCTCACAATCCCCTAGTGGGGCAAGGCAGTGCTATTATGGGGAACTGAGGCAACTTGTCCAGTGTCACACAAGCAGTCTGTGGCAGAGCTGGGAATTGATCTTGGATCTCCTGAGTCCCAGTCCAGTGCATTGACCATTGGCTCATCCTTTCTGTGCTTGGCGCCTCTCTCCCCTTTATACAGTTAGGACAGAGGTTAACAGGAGAGCTGTGTGAAACCTTTACAGTGGAATTGGAACAGTGAAAACGTGCCCTATTATGAATCCAAGTCCTGCTAAGTGAGCCACTCCTGAGAATGCTGGGTCACTCTGTGCCCTCGGGTGCTGTAGGAGTGAAACGCAGCAGCTTTGACCTGGTTTGATTCAGCTTGAAATGCAAAGTGAAATTCCTGGGGTGGTAGCCAAGCAGCCAGCAGGATTCCTGACCACCCCAGACGTCGGCTTCTGGGTTTGGAGTCTCCGTTGGCACTACCTTATTGAGAATGCACTACAGGACAATTGCAGGCTCCAGAAAGCCTTAGAGGAATTGTGTGGGGCCCATCTAGTTTCTGTCCCCTCCCTCAGTAAACACCAGGAGACACAGAAGAGATTGGCCTACCTCCATTGACTTCAGTGCCGCTGAGACTCTGGTCCTAGGACTTAAGAAACGCTGAGGTATAAGCTAAGCAGTTCCTTGAGATTTCATAGTCTTGGAGTTTGGGGCACTAGTAGGATGCAATACCTGATTTTTAGCCATCAGGCCTTTGGCACCAACCCTGAATCCCCAAACCGGCTTCAATGCCCCTGAACTTTAGGGCTGCTTGAACCCCGGACTGGAAGCCCCTCTCTGCTCTCAGTTTCTGGGGAAAGGTAATGAAGCTGAGTGTGTGACAGTAACCAAGGCATGTGATCTCCCCACAGGTAGGTGATGTCACAAACAAAAAGCCTCAGCGCCTGGTGACCCAGTTCCACTTCACCAGCTGGCCTGACTTTGGGGTCCCCTTCACCCCTATTGGGATGCTGAAGTTCCTGAAGAAGGTGAAGACGTGTAACCCCCAGTATGCAGGAGCGATTGTCGTTCACTGCAGGTGAGTCCAGGGCCATGTCTCCCAAAGAGCCCTCCCTCCTCCTTCTCCATGTATCTCTGCCTGACTGCTCTTGGGGGGTACCCGGAGAAACCTGTTCTATCTCCTGCGGAAGGTTGGCAGGGGCAGGCAGAGGGGGTCCTGGCTACCTGACGCTGGATTCACTACATGAGTGCAAGCAAAAGCCATAGACACATATAAATCACATGCACGGGAGCTGGGACTAGAGCCCTGCCCTTTCACCTCCAAAAGCACAGGCCTCACGTAAGTCATGGTGACCAAAGAAGATTGCCTGTGACTAGCAGGAGTAGTAGTAACAGCTCACTTGGTTGCTTTGTGGACCCAGCCACCAGGGGGTAATATCACAGCAGGCTAGAACATTCCAGCATCCTGCATTTGAGATTTGGGCTTTAACCCTTACTGAAGTGGATCCCAGACACAGCAATGAGCTCCAGGCTCTCTCTGTACCTGGAATACCCCAGGCAAGCTCTGCAGCTTCTTTGTTAATAGCCACCATATTTGCATGCCCCACCCCTGGTTCTAGAGCACTGCCAGGGAGGGTGGGAGCCAGCCAGGCATCTTGACTTGCTCAGGGTCATGGTGGCAAGTGAATGGCAGAACCAGCAGTTGGACCCAGCTCTCCTGACTCCCATTCCCCTGCTCTGGCCATGAGAAAATGCTGCCTGTAATGCCGTTCACTTCTGTAGCCCTTTTCATCCTTCACAAACTAGAAGGACCCAGCAGAACTGATATGCAGCCACCTCTAGAGAGGAGCGTGGCAGCCAGCGTAACAGGGGGAGCTAGAGAAGATTTGATTGAGGATGTTGGGCAAATCCCTCTTGCATGCCAAAATCACACACACTCACTCACACACTCACTGTAGGGCATGGTACTCAGTGTGTCTCCCTCAGGCTCCCTGACAGGTCTCAAACTTGCAACTCCAAGCAATCTGCGTGATTCGAGCTAGTGCGAGAATCCACCCTGAGCCTCTCCAGCCCTACAAACACTTCCATGAAACGTTCCCACAAGCCTGACCTTCGCTTGGGCTCCTCTCCCCCTTGATACGTTGAGAGCTGAGCACAGGAACCCAAAGCATGGCCAGAGCCCGAGAGAGGAGCGACGGAGCTGGGCTCTGGCCTGTCGGAGTGACGGCTGCCATGGGCCCACACCTGGAGGGGAGAGGGCAGGCTGGAAGGAAGCTGGGGGCAGAGGGCAGCCAGGCAACAGCCACAGGCAGCGCTTCAAGACACTACCAGTCTGAATTGACTCCGGGGTTCACTGTGGCCTGCTCTGTGCCCTCGTGCATGAGTCCCTGGGGGTGGGATTGTTGGAGTCTAGAAATGTCTGTCGAAGCTGTAGCCTTTGGACCCAAGAATAGCCTCTGCTGTAGTTGGGTACGAGTTCGAGCTCCCTTCTTCTTTCTTGTCTGGAATGGGTTGAGCTGCCTGCTGTCTAGGGTGAGTTGTTGTAGCCTCTTGGCTCTTTCTGGTGCTTTGCGCAGCAGTTAACCTCCCTGAGCAGGTGTGGGGCAGTGGAAGGGGCCACACTCCAATGGCAGCTGCACTGACTGCTTGTTCCTCTGGTGTTCCAGCGCCGGAGTAGGACGCACAGGCACTTTTATCGTCATTGATGCCATGCTGGACATGATGCATGCAGAGAGGAAGGTGGACGTGTACGGTTTCGTGAGCCGGATCCGGGCTCAGCGCTGCCAGATGGTACAGACAGATGTAAGTCCACTCCAAGGGGCTGGAGAGGCGCTCTGTGACACTGGGCACTTACGTAGCACTTCCCACGCTCGGAACACTGCAGACAGACGCTAATCAGTTGCAGCACCCCTGTGAGGTGTGTCAGTCTCACCTCCATTTTACAGAAGGGGCACTGAGGCACAGACAGGTGAGGTGATTTGTCCAAGGGAACACAGCTAGTACGTGGCAAAGGCAGACCTACTGACTCCCAGAACCTCCATACATTCCTCCAGACCATGGCACTATCCAGCTTCCACCCATTACTGGAGCATGGCTGATAACACTTTGCCCTCTGCAGCAGTGGTGCACAGACTCTTCCAGTCGTGCCCCCTTTACCAGTAATGGAATCTCCTTGTGTCCCCCCTTCCCGCATAACTACACAGCCAAGGCTTCCTCCGGAGCAGGCTCCTTCTTCCTTGCAGCCAGGCTGCACTGCTAGGGCAGGGCCAATACCTGCCCCTCCCCCGTCGAGTGTTCAGGGTGGGGGAAGGCACGTCTCTGGGGGTGGAACCAGTGCTGGGGGTGGAGGCTGCTGGGAGCGGAACTAGGCACCGCACACTGACCCACAGGCTGGGTGGCCTGCTGAGGTGGGTCGGGTGGAGGTGGTTTTCCCTCCGTGCCCCTTGTGGGGTTGGCACGAGCCGCCTGACATCGCTGCTTGGCCTCCCGAACATCCCTCTGTGTCCCGCTAGGGGGCACGCCCCACAGTTTCAACACCACTGTTATATATCACCCTTCATGCAAGGATCCCCAAGCCCTTTGCAAATCTTAACTAAGCCTGTGTTGCAGGCAGATATCACCATCCCCGTTTTACAGACAGTGACACTGAGGCACAGTGAGGGCAAGGCCAATATTCTAACAAGTAGCCTCTGATTCGGGATACATCAGGGTTTGGGAGTCCAGCTCTGGACATTCAGTAGCAGCAACCATGCTCAGCCATTTAAACGGCGCATGTGGCCTTCCCCATTCTCCATGGACAGAGGAAGTCCTGTTGCGCCAGCTAAGCCTGCGTGTGAACACCAGAGCTCTCCAGGCAGCCAGGAGCTTCCTCGCTGAGCCACTCTTCATTGTTCCATGCATACCAGGTCTGCCCTTGTTCCCCCACCCTGTTTCCTTCAGCCATGAGCATCTCCTGATCTGCCAGCCCATGGCCCCGCTCTGTAGCTGCTCACTGAGAACATGTTATCAGAGTTTGATCCTCTCCCAGATGGGGGGAAAGTTCCCATTGACTTTCATATGTGGTTGTGCTGATGTTGGTGCCTGGACTTTGGGTTCCATCCTTTCCACACACGCTCTCCTAGAGTGCACTCAGTCTAAAGACAGAGAGCTGAATGGGTTCAGAGCATGGTACGGAAGCTGCCATCTCTCCCTGTAACCTCTCCCTTCCCTTTCAGATGCAATATGTTTTTATATACCAAGCACTTCTGGAGCACTATCTGTATGGAGACACAGAGCTAGAAGTGACCTCGCTAGAGACCCACGTCCAGAAAATCTACAACAAAGTGCCCGGGACCAGCAGCAACGGGCTAGAGGAGGAGTTCAAGGTGGGTTTGCCAAAACCATGCTGGCTCAGTGCCCTTGTAAAGAGAAACCAGGACCAGGTGTCTCATGAAAGTTGTATCCAATCCCATCCTGAGCTAGCAGGTTCTCCAGGGAGAGTGACCGCCAGACTCGACAAAATGCTAGGCAGTGCCTGCAGAGGGAACAGCCCTCCGCTGGCACGAAGAGGCTGGATGATCTGTTTGTTCCTTAAATATCTAATAGAAGGCGGCCCTTAGTTCCCCCAGCAGGAACATTTCACTGGAGTGTGTTTGTTGTAACCAATGCAGTTTCTCTGTAAGTGACACCTGGAAGCCAGCTGGTTTGAGGGTTTGGAGGAGACCTGTAGGGGAATGCTAGCTCAAAGATTAGGGAAAGCAGCTGTCAGCTGAGAAGCGTGGCCTGGGACTCCTGAAACGAGGGAGTCCTTCAAAGCCAAAGTACACATGAGCTCCTAGTGCCCCCTGCCTTCCCACTGCTGGTTCCCAGCTCAACAGCCAGGACTTAACGGGAGGAGGCAGGACTGGGTACAGTAGAGTGGATTCTCTCTGTCTAGCCACTTTTATGGTCCCCATTGCTGTAGTGTCAATGTCTGTGTCTTGCAGAGATCAGCACTAGGGAACTGTTACTATCCCTGTCTGACAGAGGGGCCTCTGGGGCACACGCAGATGAAGTGACTGGCCCAAGGCCACATAGGGAATCTTTGGCAGAGCCAGGAATTGAGCCAGGTCTCCTGACCATCCTTATGAGAGTACAGAGGGGGATCGTAGCTCTGACAGCTCCATTGCAGAGTACAGTGTGCACAGCTGCATACGATGAGACGCAGGCCATGGCATCATGCAGAGACCCACCTCAAGGCTCATTATTTAAAGGAGGGGAGGGATGGTGAAAGCGTGAGCTCCCTCTGCTGGTGCATATCCCAGTGGCTGGGAACTGCTGGCTTGAGGCAATTCACTCAGACTTGGCAGTTGGCTTGGATTGGCACAGGGCCTGGGCAGGCGTGCAGGCTTGGGGCAATTGGCTTGGACTGGTGTGGGGCGTTTTGACTGTTATGGTCTTGGCTTCTTTTGGTCATTTGAAAATTGTAGGTTGATTTTATCGTCCCCCATGCAGAAACTAACTTCAATCAAAATCCAGAATGACAAGATGAGAACAGGCAACTTGCCGGCAAACATGAAGAAAAACAGGGTGCTTCAAATAATTCCATGTGAGTTTTTCTTCCTTCCTGCCTAGGGCAAAGACACACTCAGGGGACAAATGAATAAATATAGAGGGTAAGTCATTTGGGAGGCAAGAGGCGTCAGCAACTGCGGAGAAGGTGGTTCTCGCACCAACAGTAGTTTGTGAAGGGGATGGGGAGGAACCACTGTGAGTGGAGGGAGCAGAGTGGTCAGCATAAGATGGAAGGCTTTGAAAACAAATGAGGTAAATTTGAAGAGGATCCTGAAATGAATGGGGAGCCAGTGGAGGCATCTGAGCATTAAGGCTGTAGCTGGACTTACCCAGTCTGGCTTTGGGCCCTGCCCTTGCCTCGGTTTCCCCTTCTCCAGTTTAGAAAACTTCACACTGCAGGTGTTTTCTCAATAATTCTCCCCTTTTGGGAGTCTGATTTATTAAAAAAGTTGAGAACTTCCCCCAGCCTTCCTAGCTGGCTCACACCCTTGGTGGAGGGCTCTTAGACATGTCCATGCCAAGGCTTTCCTCTAGCAGGCTGGCTCCCCACTCTCCAGCCCCCTGACCCTTTGCCTGGAAGCTAAGGGGCCTGTAACTCTGTACAGAGCAGCTCTTCTGCTCCTTTGAGTCTCTCTTCAAACGCTCCCTCACTGAGTTCACGCTGCCTTTTACATCTTCTAGTATAACTGGTTCTGAGTCATATGCTTTGATCACGTGACCTCTGTATTCATTCCCTCCATCTGGGGAGATGGGCGAAGCCTGGCTGTTAGGGCCAGCTCACTCTGTGGCAGGCCATGTGCTCACGCTTCTTGGTGTTTGTGAGAAGCTGGGCATCTGCATGCAGACTAGAAGAGATGACTCACTGCACAGTACAAAGTAGCCTGCCCAGGAGATCATTGAATCATAGAAGATTAGGGTTGGAAGAGACCTCAGGATGTCATCTAGTCCACCCCCCTGCTCAAAGCAGGGCCAACCCCAACTAAATCATCCAGCCAGGGCTTTGTCAAGCCTGACCTTCAAAACCTCTAAGGAAGGAGATTTCACCACCTCCCTAGGTAACCCATTCCAGTGCTTCACCACCCTCCTAGTGAAATAGTTTTCCAAATATCCAACCTAGACCTCTCCAACTGCAACTTGAGACCATTGCTCCTTGTTCTGTCATCTGCCACCACTGAGAACAGCCGAGCTCCATCCTCTTTGGAACCCCCCTTCAGGTAGTTGAAGGCTGCTATCAAATCCCCCGTCACTCTTCTCTTCTGCAGAATAAATAAGCCCAGTTCCCTCAGCCTCTCTTCATAAGTCGTGTGCCCCAGCCCCCTAATCATTTTTGTTGCCCTCCTCTGGACTGTCCAATTTGTCCACATCCTTTCTGTAGTGGGGGCACCAAAACTGGATGCAGTACTCCAGATGTGGCCTCACCAGTGCCGAATAGAGGGGAACAATCACTTCTCTCAATTTCCTGGTAATGCTTCTACTAATGAAGCCAATATGCTGTTAGCCGCCTTGGCAACAAGGGCACACCTTTGGCTCATACCCAGCTTCTCATCCACTGTAATCCCCAGGTCCTTTTCTGCAGAACTGCCGCTTAGCCAGTCAGTCCCCAGCCTGTAGCAGTGCATGGGCTTCTTCTGTCCTAAGTGCAGAACTCTGCACTTGTCCTTCTTAGAAATCTGATGAGGTTCTTTGGCCCAATCCTCCAATTTGTCTAGGTCACTCTGGACCCTATCCCTACCCTCCGGCATATCTACCTCTCCCCCCAGCTTAGTGTCATCTGTGAACTTGCTGAGGGTGCAATCCATCCCATCATCCAGATCATTAATGAAGATGTTGAATAAAACCGGCCCCAAAACCAACCCCTGGAGCACTCCGCTTGATACCGGCTGCCAACTAGAGATTGAGCCGTTGATCACTACCCGTTGAGCCCAATGATCTAGCCAGCTTTCTTTTTACCTTATAGTCCATTCATCCAGTCCATACTACTTTAACTTGCTAGCAAGAATACTGTGAGAGACTGTATCAAAAGCTTTGCTAAAGTCAAGGTATATGACATCCACCGCTTTCCCCCATATCTGTAAAGCCAGTTATCTCATCGTAGAAGGCAATTAGGTTGGTCAGGCATGACTTGCCTTTGGTGAATCCATGTTGACAGTTTCTGATCGCCTTCCTCTCCTCCAAGTGCTTCAAAATGGATTCTTTGAGGACCTGCTCCATGATTTTGCCAGGGACTGAGATGAGGTCTGTAGTTCCCCAGGTTCTCCTTCCCTTTTTTAAAGATGGGCACTATTTGCCTTTTTCCAATCGTCGAGGACCTCACCCAATCATCACAAGTTTTCAAACATAATGGCCAATGGCTCTGCAATCACATCAGCCAACTCCCTCAGCACCCTCGGATGCATTGTGTCCAGCCCCATGGACTTGTGCATGACCATCTTTTCTAAATAGTCCTTAACCTGTTCTTTCACCACTAAGGGCTGCTTACATCCTCCCTATACTGTGCTGCCCCATGCAGCAGTCTGGGATCTGACCTTGTCTGTGAAGACCGAGGCAAAAAAAAGCACTGAATACTTCAGCTTTTTCCACATCAACTGTCACTCGGTTGCCTCCCCCATTCAGTAAGAGTCCCACACTTTCCCTGACCACCTTCTTGTTGTTAACATACCTGTAGAAACCCTTCTTGTTACCCTTTACATCCCTTATTAGCTGCAACTCCAATTGTGCTTTGTTTGGCCTTCCTGATTATACCTCTGCATGCTTGAGCAATATTTTTGTACTCCTCCCTAGTCATCTCTCCAAGTTTCCACTTCTTGTAAGCTTCCTTTTTGTGTTTAAGCTCACCGAAGATTTCACTGTTAAGCCAAGCTGGTCACCTGCCATATTTGCTATTCTTTCTGCATATCAGGATGGCTTGTTCCTGCACCCTCAATAAGGCTTCTTTAAAATAAAGACAGCTTTCCTGGACTCATTTCCCCCTCAGATTAGCCTTCCAGGGGATCCTGCCCATCAGTTCCTTGAGGGAGTCAGTCTGCTTTTCTGAAGTCCAGGGTCTGTATTCTGCTGCTCTCCTTTCTTTTGTCAGGATCCTGAACTCGACCATCTCGTGGTCACTGCTGCCCAGGTTGCCACCCACTTCTACTTCCCCTACCAATTCTTCCCTGTTTGTGAGCAGCAGGTTAAGAGGAGCACAGCCCCTAGTTGGTTCCTCCAGAACTTGCACCAGGAAGTTGTCCCCAATACTCTCCAATAACTTCCTGGATTGTCTGTGCACCGTTGTATTGCTCTCCCAGCAGATGTCAGGGTGATTGAAGGCCCCCATGAGAACCAGGGCCTGTGATCTGGAAACTTCTGTTAGTTATCCAAAGAAAGCCTCATCTACCTCATTCTCTTGGTCTGGTGATCTATAGCAGATGCCCACCACGACATCACCCTTGTTGCTCTCGCCTCTAAACTTAAGCCAAAGACTCTCAACAGGCTTTTCTCCAATTTCATGCTGGAGCTCTGAGCAATCATACTGCTCTCTTACATACAGTACAACTCCTCCACCTTTTCTCCCCTGCGTGTCCTTCCTGAACAGTTTATACCCATCCATGACAGTGCTCCAGTCATGTGAGTTACCCCACCAAGTCTTATTCCAATCACATCATAGTTCCTTGACTGTGCCAGGACTTACAATTCTTCCTGCTTGTTTCCCAGGTTTCTTGTGTTCGTGTGAAGGCACCTAAGATAACTAGCCGATTGGCCTACTTTTTCAGTACGATTCAGGAGGCCTCCCCTGTTGCACCCTCCTCCTTGTGTCTCCTCCAGGTATCCCACTTCCCCACTTACCTCAGGGCTTAGGTCTCCATCTCGCAGCGAACCTAGTTTAAAGCCCTCCTCACTAGGTTAGCAAGCCTGCCTGCGAAGATGCTCTTCCCTCTGTTCGTTAGGTGGATCCCATCTCCTCCTAGCGATCCATCTTCCTGGAACAACATCCCATGGTCAAAGAATCCAGAGCCCTCTCTCCGACATCACCTGCATAACCAGGCATTTACTTCCACAATTCGATGGTCCCTACTTGGGCCTTTTCCTTCAACAGGGAGGATGGACGAGAACACGACTTGCACCTCAAACTCCTTTATCCTTCTTCCCAGAGCCATGTAGTCTGAAGTGACCCTCTTACGGTCATTCTTGGCAGTATCATTGGTGCCCACGTGGAGAAGTAGGAAGATGAAGAGCCAGAGCCATGCAACACGTCATGCAGATTTTTTTTTCCGTCTTATCCACCTGTTGCGTTCCATCTGATAGTTGTCTGGGACAAGGGACTGTCTTTGTTAGTTATCTGTGCAGTGTCTAGCACTGATCCGTGATCCTAGATGCTACTGCAATACAAATTAATAATACTAATGATTTAGGCCATGTGAATTTTGGCTGTGCGAACCGTGCTCCATGTGCTTGCAAGCAATTATTCTACAGTGTCTAGATACTGATATGTGAGGGTTCAGATTGGGGGAAAATAAACACTAGTACTCTCCTAAGCCCCACCCTCTGTTGACACCAAAATGATAAGTCACCCTTAGCAGACTCTGCTGGAATTCCATGGTCTCTCTCCTTCCAATCTTTGATCCATGAAATAGTTAGCAGTTCTGACTTTTAAATTGTCATCATTGGGCTTCAGAGTCAACACCCCATTGGTCTGAAAAGGAGTGGTTCAGACTGCTGTGTAGACAGCACTGCATTAGTTCCTGGATTCACAATTCAGGTTGCAACCATGAAGGCTAAAGACTTAACCTCAACTTTCATTTAAAAGAATTAAAATGGTAGTCACCGGGGAAAAGTGCAGTCTTGAACTGAGATGGCAAATGGGTGAATATTTGCTGTGCTCATGCTAAAGGAGGCAGACCATGCTGGACAATGTCCATTCCCAGTATGGTTTAGGAACAGAGCTGGTCAACATTTGAGATTTCTGGTTCATGAGAAATTTTGATGTTTCAGAATTTGAGTACCACTATTCATTTTTTTCCAGTGAAAATTTCTGACCAGCTCTATTCCTAAATAGTTTCACCCAAGGCACAAACACTTCACTCTGCTTTAGTGTGTCGTTAACACTATGATTTATCTGTCCAAGAGCCCCAGGGTTTCCATTACTATCCATTATCTGAGCCCCCCACAATCTTTAATGAATGTATCCACACAACACACCAGTGAGGTACGAAAATGCTGTTATCTCCAATATGTAGATGGGAACTGAGGTACAGAGAAATTAAGTGACTTGCCCAGGGTCACACAGGGAGTCTGGGATACAGCATGGAACTGAATGGAGGTCTCCCAAGTCCCAGGCTGAATGGAGGTCTCCCAAGTCCCAGGCTCCCTGTTCACCAAGCCATCCTTCATCTCAGTTGTTTCAATCTGATGGCACCCTTGGGAATCCTAAGGTTGATGCCCGAGTAGCAAGTGTCTGTGTTTTGAAAGTATTCCCCAAAACTCCAACCTGCTTGTCTGGCTTCTATTTTAGATGAGTTCAATCGAGTGATCATTCCAGTGAAGAGAGGTGAAGAAAACACAGACTATGTCAATGCGTCCTTCATTGATGTAAGTTCTTGTTTCCTGTTACTCTAAACATAGACTCCACAACCTGCAGCCAATAACCCTCCACCTCAAACACAGCCAGGATGGGCCTAGTCTTGAAATGCTTGCTTTTTAGTGTGTTGGGTTTTTTTTATTGTATTTAGAGCTGATGGAAGGTGCAAGGCTGACTGGGGACTGGAGTCCCCTGTTTATCCTGATAACATGTACAGCTCAGGAAGAAGCAGCGTGAGCTTCCATCCTGCCCCACCATGACCTGAAGAGACGCATCTCAGGGTGATTTCAGCCCCGTTAGGGTCCTCCACTGAGCCCCCCAACAAGTTTGATAGTGACTCTAATGATGTGGATAACTGTCTGCTAGGCATAGAACAGGGACTACCAGCTCCTTTCATTTGGCCACTAGACAATGCAATGTAATAATAATATACCGCTCTCAAAGCCCTTGACAAAAGCAGATCAACCTCATTATCCTCAGACTGGAGTAAATGAGGCAAAGAGGTTAAGTGATCTACTCACCAAGGGCTAGATCACACAGTCCTTGCTGATAGGTAGTCCTGTTGGTGTCAACGGGAAGCCTCTCATTAGCATTCATCTACACGCAATCCACCCAACAGTGAGTAAGTGCTATAGGACCCAGGTCTTTCGACACCCAATCCTGTCTCTAACCCCCAGATGACAGTTGCTCCCGAAGGCAAGTCATTTTTGATGATGAATGTCCTGGGCTAGATTCGAACCCGTGATCGAGAGGGGAAAGGCACTGTATCACATTCATAACGCCCTGAGCTATCTATCCCCCTGCAGTGTAATTTTCTAATGAGTATCATCCATAACGGGTTAGTCCCGCTATGCTGATCTGTCATTACATTCTGACTCTATCTGTTTCAAACAGAGCGCAGTATAAGCAGCTCTCCTGGCATCCCAGCCCTGTTTGTTTGTCATGAATCTAGGTCAGAAAGCCCTTGATGCGGTGTAGGCAGCTTTGTTGAGAATTCAATTTCCTGCCTCTACTGAACTTTGCTTGACTGAGACGCTCCACATGACTAAGCATCTTTGTGTTCTCACTGCAAACTCTGATGAAAAAGAACAACAGAAACTTTGTCAGAAGGAGGAATGTTTCTTGGTTGTGGAACAGCAGTTGTCACCTTGTACTGGAGATTGCAGTGTAGGCCTGGTTTTGCTCCTCTCTGCTTAAAATTCACAGTAAAAGCTACATCGTTAAAACTGGTAGGTTACCCATGGGCCCAGGGTAAAATTTTTCTACAAAATTTGAACTGACTCAAACAAGGGGTTCCTGAATTATGACAGCCTAAAAGCGGGTGTTCTCCATGGTCCAAAGAGGCTTCTGATGTTTTGGTCATTTCGTGGTGGTGGTTTTTTGCCTCTCTGTAGCCAAAACAAAAACTGCAAAGAGGAGAAAAACTCTTAGTTTGTTTGGCAGCCCTGGCAGTGAGCCAGTGCCCAGGACCAATATTTAGCTGACTAAAGCGTAATTTCCAAAGACCTCATCTTTTTAATTTGGACCATCACTGTGGATTGTTGGCTGTGCTTAGCCAAGCACAACCTTGCTGGAGACATGAGCTTTCCTCTAAGAAGCAGTAAAGTCTGGTCCTGATTTAACTATGTTGCGTTAGACACTGAGTTAGTTAATTTGGTGTCATCCCCTTGTGTGGACACTTTTAAACTAGAATCTGAGTGTTCACACAAGTGACCAGCAGCTGTTTACTACATCAGTTTCTAAAGCAGTATAGTTAAATCTGAACCATTTTCTTTTGTAGACAAGACCTAAGTCTGTAGCCCCTTACTGTGCAGAGACAGAGCTCAGATTTGATGTCACTGCATCACCGTGAAGGCTTCTTACTAGAATAAAGACACATTTCTACCAAAAGCCTCATCAGCCCCCAGACAAGCTCGCTAAGGACTGGCAGACCTACCAAGGCTTCTAGGGACTTTGAGTGTCCCCAGTTAGCCCCCTGAGGCTGGGTGGGGTTCTCTTTCATGCAGACCTGGGTAGGTCCACAGGAAGAGGATGCCAATTTGATTCCTCCAGGTCCCCTGTGCAGTCCATTCCACATCCGCCTGCAGCCTTCCTAAGGTCTGCAGGAGCCAGGCTCTCTTCCTACCACTGTTGGGACTGAGTGAGTCAGGACCACAGACCCTGCCCCGCATTCCTGTCGGCCTCTGTATTCCTCAATCTTCCCCCACCTGCAAAATGAGGACAGGAACACCCGCCTCACAATGAGGCTGGGAGGCTTAGTGAGGGTTTGTCAGGCAGTTTGAGATCCGCAGGTGGAAGGTACATGAGAAATAGGACCATTGTGTGGTGCAGAAAGCTGGAAACCCAATCTCTGGCTCTTTGTACCGTGGGTTACAGCTCTCATGAGCAACATGGGCTACTTACAATGCGTGGCAAAGACCCAAAAGGAGACGCGCTGCCCAACACGACAGAGGCACGTGCTTGAGATGCTGTAAGGCTCTTTACGTAACATGTACAAGACTCTTGATCATCTGTTTCCTTTGTGTTATCACTAATTTACTGGACCACCCTATGTGGGGCAGAGTGATTGGATAGCTAAGCTCAATGATGTGCCTGTGATGTCATAGCTGAAAAGTGGGCCTGGGAAGGCGGGATGCATTGGAATTAAAGGAGTTGGCGGGTGAGATTGCAGAGCCATTAGCCATTATTTTTGAAAACTCATGGCGATCGGGGGAGGTCCCAGATGACTGGAAAAAGGCTAATGTAGTGCCCATCTTTAAAAAAGGGAAGAAGGAGGATCCGGGGAACTACAGGCCAGTCAGCCTCACCTCAGTCCCTGGAAAAATCATGGAGCAGGTCCTCAAGGAATCAATTATGAAACATTTAGAGGACAGGAAAGTGATCAGGAACAGTCAGCATGGATTCACGAAGGGGAAGTCGTGCCTGACTAACCTAATTGCCTTCTATGAGGAGATAACTGGCTCTGTGGATGAGGGGAAAGCAGTGGATGTCTTATTTCTTGACTTTAGCAAAGCTTTTGATACGGTCTCCCACAGTATTCTTGCCACCAAGTTAAAGAAGTATGGGCTGGATGAATGGACTGTAAGGTGGATAGAAAGCTGGCTAGATCGTCGGGCTCAACGGGTAGTGATCAATGGCTCCATGTCTAGTTGGCAGCCGGTTTCAAGTGGAGTGCCCCAAGGGTCGGTCCTGGGGCCGGTTTTGTTTAATATCTTTATTAATGATCTGGAGGATGGTGTGGACTGCACTCTCAGCAAGTTTGCAGATGACACTAAACTAGGAGGCGTGGTAGATACACTAGAGGGTAGGGATCGGATACAGAGGGACCTAGACAAATTAGAGGATTGGGCAGAAAAAAACCTGATGAGGTTCAACAAGGACAAGTGCAGAGTCCTGCACTTAGGACGGAAGAATCCCATGCACTGCTACAGACTAGGGACCGAATGGCTAGGTAGCAGTTCTGCTGAAAAGGACCTAGGGGTCACAGTGGACGAGAAGCTGGATATGAGTCAACAGTGTGCTCTTGTTGCCAAGAAGGCTAACGGCATTTTGGGCTGTATAAGTAGGGGCATTGCCAGCAGATCGAGGAACGTGATCGTTCCCCTTTATTCGACATTGGTGAGGCCTCATCTGGAATACTGTGTCCAGTTTTGGTCCCCACACTACAAGAAGGATGTGGAAAAATTGGAAAGAGTCCAGCGGAGGGCAACAAAAATGATTAGGGGTCTGGAGCACATGACTTATGAGGAGAGGCTGAGAGAACTGGGATTGTTTAGTCTCCAGAAGAGAAGAATGAGGGGGGATTTGATAGCAGCCTTCAACTACCTGAAGGGGGGTTCCAAAGAGGATGGAGCTCGGCTGTTCTCAGTGGTGGCAGATGACAGAACAAGGAGCAATGGTCTCAAGTTGCAGTGGGGGAGGTCCAGGTTGGATATCAGGAAAAACTATTTCACTAGGAGGGTGGTGAAACACTGGAATGCGTTACCTAGGGAGGTGGTGGAGTCTCCTTCCTTGGAGGTTTTTAAGGCCCGGCTTGACAAAGCCCTGGCTGGGATGATTTAGCTGGGAATTGGTCCTGCTTTGAGCAGGGGGTTGGACTAGATGACCTCTTGAGGTCCCTTCCAACTCTGATATTCTATGATTCTATGATTCTATGATTCTACTTTGGGGTCAGAATCAATGCTAAAAAACAAGGTTCCCCAGGAAGGGAGAATGTTTTGACTATGTCTAAGTAATGGCCTGTAGTGTGAGTCCTCACCATGGAGCATGACTGAGGCAGATTATGAGGCATAACAGAGCTGATAGAGCAGAGATGAGTGATGGCAGAGCAAGAGCTGTTGCCATCTTGACTTTTTACGTTTGGATAATGGGATGAAAGGGCAGCCTCCAAATACGTCAAGGGTGTAGGTGCTAGAAGGGGAAAGCAGTTACTTATGTGATATACTGGGGATAAGCCAGAGTGATGGGTTTACGTCCTAATAGGGGAGATTGGAATGTGATGTATTGCCCTGTGGAACAGTCTCCCTGTGGTGGAAGCCTCATCACCTGGGACATTTAAAACAGATCTGCACCCCCTGTCTGACCCTGTACTGGCAGGGAGGGTATAAAGGGCCATTTCTATCTGCCGTGAAAAAGATAAAAAACCATGTGCTACACAGCAGAAGATCTACACCAAGTAATTTGTACAAGAAGTTGGTCAAGCGTCCAACTTCTGAATGAAAAGGAAATGGGATCATAGAAGTTAGAGATGGAAAATGGTTTGTTGCAGCACTGATCCCCTTCCCTGCCTGTGCAGAAGACAGCCAAGTTCACAAGCCTTGGGCAAACAAGGACCAAGTTTTTCAACTGCCACCAGGAAGGGATTTCAGGTTCTGGTTGGTGTGGGGAGAGAAATGGGCGAGACTGAGCTTTGGTGCGGTTTCCTCCTGAAACCAAACACATTGGTTTCATATGAGCTGTGCTTTGGAGTCTGTGATCCATCCACAGAACTCTCCCAGTGAGTTCCCACCCAGTTCCCCACATTGGTGCCCACTGTCACCAACCCTTCACGCTTCTTGTCCATATGCTCTGCACCATCTGATTGAAAAGTTCATCCACAAAGAAATTACTAAGTGGCTGTGAGGGAGTTCATAGCAGCATAGCTCTGTGTCAGGTAAAACAGCTGCTGCTGCAGATGCTGACAGCACTGGGGTGATTTCTAGTCTGCATCAGTTCTGCCGCCCCAACAACTATGGCTTGAAATTGCAGGGTTATCGCCAGAAGGACTCATACATTGCTAGCCAGGGCCCTCTCCAGCACACAATAGAGGATTTCTGGAGGATGATCTGGGAGTGGAAATCCTGCTCTATAGTTATGTTAACGGAGCTGGAAGAGAGAGGCCAGGTAAGTGCCTGGGATTAACTAATCCTGCAGCTGGTGGGAAAGCAACATCATTATGACTACATCACTGGTGGGAAAAATCAATGCAAGACCCTACAGCCCTTTGACGGCCCTATTACTTGTTCCCAACACATCCCAAATTATGTAACTATTTAACTCGCACGCACCCAACCTTCTCTGGAGAACCTTGTGCTGCAGCCCGACTTCCAGTTTTACCCCCAAAGAATCCACGTGCTTATAGACACAGTGTAAATTTCAAATGTGAGGAGATGGGACAAGGACCCAAGACATTCCACTCCCAAAACACCTCTTGGGCTAAATGGCCACTCACTAGTTACTGTCTGTGTGCTGGCCAATGGAGAGCAACATCACTCATGCACAAAGCTAGAGAGCAGCATCCTAATTCCCCTCTAAACCTCTGAGTCCCATGGCTGGCCTACCGAGGCCGCCTCGTAACAGACCCCTCAGGCCAGGATGGGGAGGAGGGGATTTCACACTGCCACATGAAGGTTTCTCACCTCCTCACCTCATGCTTTCTCAGGAGAAATGTGCCCAGTACTGGCCTTCTGATGGCTCTGTGTCCTATGGAGACATCACCATGGAGCTGAAAAAAGAGGAGGAATGTGAGAGCTACACAGTGCGGGACCTGCTAGTAACAAACACCAGGGTAGGAGTCTCTCTCCCTCACCATGGAAGGCAGCTGTGGGATCTCTGGGCACTTGCTGTAGTTAAGCCCTGGTTCTGTCTATAGGTGCCCTGTTTCCCCTTGCTCCTGCAGCCCTGTCCCAAATGCTGATTCTCCCCCTTTCCCCTGGCCCCTCCTCAGCTTCCATACCCTTCCACAGTCGCCCCAAAATGACACCCCCACTGTCAGTTCCCTCCCTCTTCACCCCACTCTCTGCATACTGCTGTCCTATCCCCTTCCCCGTTGTTAACCCTCCTCTCCCACTGACTTCTGGTCTTGCCTTCCCCCACCAGAAACTGTTATCCACTCCCTGCCCCCCACCTCCCTGCTGCCATCCAGCGCATACTCTTTCCTCTGCTGGCTCCCTTCTGGGCCACCCAAACCCTCCCTGGTTTCCAGTTCCCAACTTTGTCCCCCAGGGCACCCCCCACCAACTGACTCCCTGGCACACTGCCACTGGTCCTATTGGGCATCGGTTGCCACTGCCCTTCTGATCATTCTCTTCTAACCTTTCTTCCCAAGCCCTTGCAACAGTCTGTTTCCAGCTATGCACCTGGATTTAGGTTGGTCCAGTGGAGTGAAGTTGTCATTGTTTTTCTCCTGCAAGGAAAACAAGAGCCGGCAGATTCGACAGTTCCATTTCCATGGCTGGCCAGAAGTTGGAATCCCTAGTGATGGGAAAGGAATGATCAATATCATTGCAGCTGTGCAGAAACAGCAGCAGCAGTCTGGGAACCATCCAATCACTGTGCACTGCAGGTACAGCCCCGTCAGGGCAAGGGACGGACACAGCATTGCTCTGGTCTTGGGTAACTGTGATAGATCTGCAAGCCAGTGAAAGGGACTGGGCTGGTGACCAGCGTCCTCAGCCCAGTGATCAGGAGCAGCACAGACAGCTGTGGTGCCAGGTTCCCTCACGCTGCCCCAGCCAATCTGCCTCAACCTGGAGCTGGAAGGGTCCGGGAATACTTCTGTCACCAGGCCCCATTCAGTCCTTGGCGTCTCTTCCTCCTATATCAGGGACAATTGAGTTTGTGGGGGGTTTTGATTTGGAGAAATTGGGAACTGGTCTGAGACCACTCAGCTCATGTCATAGGATGTCCAAACCTCCTTCACCATCTGACTAGCTGTTTGACCTCCTAATTCTGGCCAGACATGAGCTGGTGCCCAAGACAGGAGGGAACAATGGATAGTTAGTCCAATGGGATGCTTCACATGAAAACAACTGTCTATAAATGGTGGTTAAACTAGAAAGCACAAAGGAGACTGTTCAAGATGTTCACGTTCCCCAGCATTTCCCTCCCACTGCCTGAGTTGGAGCATCCATGCAGCCAAATGAATGTGCTCTGTACTGATGTTCACTTTTTCTGTGCTCTTCTGTTTGTCTCTTTGCCAGTGCCGGGGCAGGAAGAACAGGAACCTTCTGTGCACTGAGCACTGTCCTGGAAAGGGTTAAAGCCGAGGGGATTCTGGATGTCTTTCAGACAGTGAAGAGTTTAAGATTACAGAGGCCGCATATGGTGCAGACACTGGTAGGCACGAGTTATTGCGTCGTCACTACCTAGCTCCCTTCATGCCTTAACAGATCTCAGTTGAGATGTGCCTGCAAATTTTCCTTCCTCTCAACCAAGTTTTTTAAGTGGAAATTTCCCTAGTTAAAATAGTCCTAATGGTGGGGGGGAGGAGGAGGATTCTCTCCCCTACCTCCCTTCCTGTAGAACTCCGGTTGTTAGGAGGAAGGGGAACTGTGCTAGGAATAAGGAGACCTGATTCTGTTCCAGACACTACCACTGACTTTCTTTTTCACCACGGGAAGTTACTTACAGACAGAAGTGCCAAACATCCGTAGCTTCTGCCAAGCTACAGATGCCCAGCACCTTTGAAAAGCAGGCCACTAGCCTCTGCATGACTCAGTTTTGCCCATCTGTACGATGGGAATAATGGTGCTTCACCCTTCTCTTGTAACGTACTCTGAGATATGCGGTTAAAATTGTTTTGATACAAGACTGGAAGGACCACTATGATTATCTAGCCTGACCCCTTCATAACACAGACCATAAGTGCAAAGTACCTTTCCTCATCTAATGCTGTGCTTTTCCTCTCCCAAACATCACAGGAACAGTACGAATTCTGCTACAAGGTGGTGCAGGAATACATTGACGCCTTCTCAGACTACGCCAACTTCAAGTGAAAAAACAAAACAAAAAGAAACAAATGAC
Source organism: Trachemys scripta elegans (assembly GCF_013100865.1). Taxonomy (NCBI): domain Eukaryota; kingdom Metazoa; phylum Chordata; order Testudines; family Emydidae; genus Trachemys; species Trachemys scripta. Next base: position 132,266,390 of record NC_048302.1, read on the forward strand.
AGAAGAGTTGCCTTCTTTAATATTTTGTAATATTCTGTTTGTTAATATACCCCCCAAAATATGTGTATATATCTTAACTGTTTTAGAGATTGGTACCATAGGCTTCATATTAGCTGGAGATTTTATATGTAGCAAAAGTGTTAGCGCGGATACTGTTGGCTCCTTTTTTTCCAATGTTTTATTGGGGAATTAAATAGCGTGATGTTTGGATTAATATTGTCAATCCATCTCTCTGCTGGAGAGTTGATATAGGCTGTTGTTTTGTTTGTAAATCTTTTTCTTTTTCCCTGAGGGAGTAAAGCCTTTTTAAAAATCATAGTATTCCGGATCTCATCTAAAAGCACAAGCTTTTCCGAACCTATGGGGAAATGGTTTCACATTTTCCTGCTGTTCTGCTCTTGAAAGAAAGAAAGAGAGAGAAAAAAGCTTATTCTGTATATATCCTAGTTTTTGTATAAAAAGAGAAAAAGCAAAAGTTTCTTTCTCCGGGACTAAATAACTCTGCGTCACCAACTGAAAATGGTAATGGACTTGTAAGTGGCAGCAACAGTTGGGATTTCAACCAGAAAAAAAAGGATTTTTGCTCCCTAAAGGAAACTTCCATGTATGTGTGCCAGATTTCAGATTGGTTTTATCTGCCTCTCAGTCACAGCCTTGTCTGGCAGTTATTGGCAGGCAGCACGGTAGGTCGTTTAGATGTCTAGCTGAACTGCAGGTGCAATCACATACGTGGATGGCCTTACCTGCTCTTGCAATTAACAAAGGCCATTGAAATCCTCTGGCTCTGTCTGTCCATCTGTGTTCATCAGTGAACAGTAGCAGCTTTGTTGTTGTTAGTATTAAGATTCATTCTCGTTCTCTCTCTCTCTCGGCAAAGCCAAATGTTTCACTCTAGCCTTGTGTACTCTGGGAGTTTCAGCCATTGGTGTCCAGCAAGTGGTGTAGCTTCACCAGCACAAATGCTTAGTGTAGACAGGCAAAGTCACTGTTTGTACCTCTGCCTGAAACTGGGGTTAAGCTACACTTGTGCAAATCATGGCTTCTTGCAGCTTTGCCTGTCTACATGGGGAGTGTGCACTGGCACAGCTCCACCAATGGCTGCAGCTGGGGCAAATCCCCAGTGTAGACAAGGGCTTGGACTGTGTTCTGCCATGAGAGCCATGTTTACTTCATGCTTGTCTTACAATTGCCAAGAGTGTTTGTTGGCCCATGTCAGTTACGGGTTGCCCGACCCTGTTTCCTTTATGCTTGGAGGCAGGAGTGCCATGTGCCTGCTGGCTGTCAACATATCAGAGCCTCCATGACCAAGAAATGTGTTTAATTTTACTCCTTTCCATTTCTGTGGTCAGAAGGACTGAGGGAAAGAGAGTGAGGAGGGGCCTTCCTTTCAGTAGGTCTCTTCTAGGTGCTGGTGCCATGGTTTGGAGAGAGGATATGGCACCATAACAATCCAAACTTCAGCCAGACATTGATTGTCCCTCAGACATCAAGTGCGATCAGCTCCCCAATGCATCTTTTCCTTCCCTCCACACCCTATGAATGGTCCTTTAGCAGCTCCTGGGCTAGACTTTCCTCTCCTACCAGTATAACTACAATGAAAGCCAAGGATTTACATACAAGTCATACTGGTGGGAATAAGGTCAGAATCAGGCCTGGTGGGGGGGTTCTGCCAAGGATACTGTTGGTCCACAGGCCCAATTCTGTATTTCCTTAGCACTGAAGTGAAAATTAAAATAGAGGAGTTGATCCTTGCAGCATTCCGGGAGACAGCACTACTAATAAAAGTCACCAGGAGAAGGTTTCTGGTATCATCCCTAAATAAAGATCCTGTTTGCCTGAGTTAATTGTGGAAGACCAGATGTCTTCTCAGCCCTCCTGTGGGGGAGTTCACACACTCACTCTGTGTAAATCCTCTCCATCCCAGATTAGTTGTGCAAGGGAAAAATATCAGAAATTCAGGTTCTTCTAGAGGAGGGTTCTTTTGTTTGGGGGAGGGGTTGTATTTAATTTCTACACTGAATGTGATACTGTTGAAGTGCCAACAGGCTTGGGGATCCATCCCCCAAGAGCGTAGCTACACACTCACACTCACACTCACACTCACTCTCTCTCTCTCTCTCTCTCTCTCTCTCTCTCTCTCTCTCTCTCTACCCCACCAGTTTGCCTCAGTCCTTCCCTGAAGGGATCATTTCTGACTGTAAGAGGAGATTTCAGTCTCCAGGCCTCGTTCACGTTGGTCTCTCTACAGAGACAGCCTGCAAAGACCTCAATTTTGCACTCTGATCCGCACAGTTGGACCCTTATGCCCATGCAGAGTCCTGTGGACGTCGTAGGGCTCTGCGTGGCCCTGACCCAGGACAGCATGTAAGCCGGCACACACTGTTCCAAATGGGGATGCTTTCCTGAGTCAGGGCCTGTACATACACAGGCCTGCCTGCAGGATCAGGGGCTGAAAGCTCCAGTTGGTGCCAAGAATGGTGACATGGATACCTGTCCTCTAGGAGCTAGTCTGAAACCAAGAAGACTTGTTGGGTTTTGATGGAAAGGAGGCACCAAGAATGTATCACACTTCACAGATAGTAATAAAATAAATAGATCCATAATGTTTAAGGCCAGAAGGGAACAGGCCATAGAATTTCACCCAGTGATTTTGGCATCAAGCGCACAGTAACTTGTACCTAAGCTAGAGCAGATCTTAAAGAAAGACATCCAGTCTTGAGCTAGACTTCAAGTGATAGACCCCACATCCTAGCCAGAGCAGAGATGATGGCTAAAGCAAGGAGCCTATTCTCCTTAATGGCAACACTCACTTTTAACTGAAAACCATGGAAAGTATTTCCCCTTTAAGGCTTGTTCTACCCAGGCCGAGCCCTCCCACAGCCACATGACATTATTTGCAGTTTTATGTAGCCTCAATCCTATACATTTACATGTCTGAGTAATTTTATTCAAATGAGTAAAGTGACTCCTACACTTAAATATTTGCAGGACCATGTGATGGTCTCCTAACAGTTTTCAATTAACCTTCCTTTGAGTATGAAATTTAATCCTGGATTTTGTGGCTTTTATTGTAGAAAAATCTTAAAACTTTTAAGACATCTTAAAACTTTTCTGCCCTTTTTAAAAGGAAGGGTGCAAGTAGCTTTTATTTCCTCTTTCTAAATATGGTGTTGGTTTGGCTTAATCGTTTGTTCTTTCTAGAAGAGAGTTCTGAAGTGTATCGGTCTTTAAATACTAGATAGACCTTTTCTGTGTGTGTCTGAAGACGACTTTTTTTTAATGAATCCTGTTTTTGAGCTCAAAGATTGTAGTTGATGAGAGAAGAAGGCAGTTGAACTGTTCTTAAAGGAAGATGCAGTGGAATGTCTGACCTATTCTAATTTACAATGGAAGTTGAATTACAACTGGATTTCAGGGGTCTAAAATACAGGAAGTAGAGTGAACAATCAGAGCCCACGCTCTGTAGTCAGATTGAATAGGGCTGAGACAAAGCCATTTGAATGCATGACTAAAGAAGACTTTCCCAGCTACTGAATTAACCAAGAGAATGCATCTTCCCTATGCATTCAAGTGCCAAGCCAATCCTCTGGGTCCTCAACTACAGCCGGGAAAGAATCAATGCGACAGCAGCCTTGCTTGAGAGACACTAGCACCATTCACACTTGTTATTTCGAAGGTACTTTTGCTATTCACAGTTTTATTTTAAGGCTTCACAATGAGATCTTTACTAACAAATACCAGTGATAGATTCTTAACGGGCTATGGTGTGGACTCCCTTGGGATTTGAATACCGATGTACCTGCTGGGGGGCCAGTCTAGCTAATCCGGTTATGTTCCTGTAGCGAGCTCCTTGTATCGTGCCTGCCTCTAGTCTAGTCTATGTAGATCCTTATACTGCCCTCTTCACCGTAGTATCGGAGCACATGCCAGTCGCTCATTAAGCAATGTGACTAACATCTGCCACATGAGCTTTGTTCCTTTCTCTGTCCTCTCCAGAATCTAGCAATGCCAGTTCAGCGCATGGTTTTATTTCAGCTGGGATATTGCCTGTAAAAAAGGAGCTTGGTTCCCCCCAATAAGGAGCCTGCTTTCCACCACCTCCCATCAATGGGCAAGTCACCTTGGAGTTGTAGACAAAGAAATGGAGCCTCATTCAGCAAGGCTGACGTTTGGGTTTTACTTTGTACTGGACCCAGGTGCTCTCTGCTTCAAGAGCTGAGGAAGTCCTGTCCTGGAATGTAAGCACATATTGTCTCCTTTACCTTGGTGAGTAGAGGGGCCAGTAGGATCCCTGTCTAGAGGCCAGGCATGGTGCCTCTACACCATCAAACTGCTCTCTGCCTGCACCCTGAGGAAGCCCTCCCAATAGCTTGGTGACCTTCACTAAGGGAGGAGAGAGCTCACCACCGGCAGTGAGTGCTGGCTCAGCACTGCAGGTTACAGCACATTCCTACATGCTGTGGAACCCCACCACCGTCAGCACCTAAGAGGAACGGTCCCTGTTAGCATGGCTTTGTTGGAGCTGTACTACACGGGGCCCCAGAGCCAGGAAGAGGCACTAGTCTTCCAGCAGGTCCCCCAAGATCTGTAAGGCTCAGGGGCTGAATCCCTTGCTTCTCTCATCAAGGGAGATCTTTCCTCTGATGGAAGAACAGGAAGGAAACTCCACAAGAGGATTGAGAACTTTACATTTTAGAAAATAATGGCCATACTGGGTCAGACCAAAGGTCCATCTAGCCCAGTATCCTGTCTTCTGACAGTGGCCAATGCCAGGTACCCCACAGAGAATGAATAGAACAGGCAATCATGAAGTGATCCATCCCCTGTCGCCCATTCCCAGCTTCTGGCAAACAGGCTAGGGACACCATCACTGCCCATCCTGGCAGCCATTGATGGACCTATCCTCCATGAATATATCTAGTTCTTTTTTGAACCCTGTTATAGTCTTGGCCTTCACAACATCCTCTAGCAAGGAGTTCCACAGGTTGACTGTGTGTTGTGTGAAAAAATACTTCCTTTTGTTTGTTTTAAATCTGCTGCCTAGTAATTTCATTGGGTGACCCCCAGTTCTTGTGTTATGAGAAGGAGTAAACAACAGTTCCTTATTTACTTTCTCCACACCAGTGATGATTTTGTAAACCTCGATCATATCTCCCCTTAGTTGTCTCTTTTCCAAGCTGAAAAGTCCCAGTCTTATTAATCTCTCCTCATACGGCAGCTGTTCCATACCCCTAATCATTTTTGTTGTCCTTTTCTGAACCTTTTCTAAGTCCAATATATCTTTTTTGAGATGGGGCGACCACATCTGCACGCAGTATTCAAGATGTGGGCGTACCATGGGTTTTTATAGAGGCAATATGATATTTTCTGTCTCATTATCTATCCCTTAATGATTTCCAACATTCTGTTTGAGTGAATGTTTTCAGAGAACTATCCACAATGACTCCAAGATCTTCCTTGAGTGGTGACAGCTAATGTAGACCCCCACATTTTATATTCATAGTTGGGATTATGTTTTCCAATGTGCGTTACTTTGCATTTATCAACATTGAATTTCATCTGCCATTTTGTTGCCCAGTCACCCAGTTTTGAGAAATTCTTTTGTAGCTCTTAGCAGTCTGCTTGGGACTTAACTATCTTGAGTAGTTTTGTATCATCTGCAAATTTTGCCATGTCACTGTTTATCCCTTTTTCCAGATCATTTATGAATATGTCAAATAGGACTGGGCCCAGTACAGACCTCTGGGGGACACCACTATTTACCTCTCTCCATTCTGCAAACTGACCATTTATTCCATTTGTTTCCTATCTTTTAACCAGTTACCAATCCATGAAAGGACCTTCCCTCTTATCCCATGACTGCTTACTTTGCTTAAGAGCCTTTGGTGAGGGACCTTGTCAAAGGCTTTCTGAAAATCTAAGTACATTATATCCACTGTATCCCCCTTGTCCACATGCTTGTTGACCCCCTCAGAGAATTCTAGTAGATTGGTGAGGCATGATTTCCCTTTACAAAAGCCATGTTGACTCTTCCCCAACAAATTATGTTCATCTATGTGTCTGACAATTCTGTTCTTTACTATAGTTTCAACCAGTTTGCCCAGTTCTGAAGTAAGGATTACCGGCCTGAAATTGCCGGGTCACCTTTGAAGCCCTTTTTAAAAATTGGCATCATGTTAGCTATCCTCCACTCATTTGGTACAGAAGCTGATTTAAATGATAGGTTACAGATAACAGTTAGTCCTTCAATTTCACATTTGAGTTCCTTGAGAACTCTTGGGTGAATACCATCTGGTCCTGGTGACTTTTTACTGTTTAGTTTCAGTTTGTCCCAAAACCTCCTCTAATGACATCTAAGTCTGGGACAGTTCCTCAGATTTGTCACCTAAAAAGAATGGCTCAGGTTTAGGGATCTCCCTCATATCCTCAACCGTGAAGGCCAATGCAAAGAATTCATTTGGTTTCTCCACAATGGCCTTATCCTTGAGTGCTCTTTTAGCATCTCGATTGTCCAGTGGCCCCATTGGTGGTTTAGCAGGCTTCCTGCTTCTGATGTACTTACAATTTTTTTTTTTTTTTTTTTTTTGCTATTACATTTTGAGTCTTTGGCTAGCTGTTCTTCACATTCTTTTTTGGTCTTCCTAATTATATTTTTACAATTCATTTGCCCGAGTTTATGCTCCTTTCTTTTTGCCTCTCTCTGCTTCTTTTACTTTGTTTAGCCAAGGTGGCTCTTTTTTGGTTCTATTGCTATGTTTTTTAAATTGAGGTATACATTCAAGTAGAGCCTCTGTTATAGTGTCTTTAAAAAGTTTCCATGCAAGGATTTAACTTTTGGCGCTGTACCTTTTAATTTCTGTTTAAGTAACCTCCTCATTCTTGTGTAGTCCCCCTTTCTGAAATGAAATGCTACAGTGTTGGGCTACTGTGGTGTTTTCCCCGCCACAGGGATGTTAAATTTAATTATTATTGTCACTATTACCAAGCGGTCCAGCTATATTCATCTCTTGGACCTGATCCTGCAGATGGCCTGGGTGGGGATGGTCTGGGCCAATGTTCATGACTGTATGTGTGCATGCATGTCAGTAAAATATGACAGGTTTCAAAGTAGCCGCCGTGTTAATATATCTGTGTTTATTTAGGACAATAATAATGGATAGAAAAAGCTAGGTTGGCTTGGTGTATTTAACATGCACTATATTCGTATTAATGGCCCAACTGCTTGTGTCATGGAGTGGAATGTAGGCTCACAAAATTTGCAGTTGACATGTAGCTGAAGGGGTTGCAAGCACTTTGTAGAAACAGAATTGGAATTCAAAACAAGAGACAAGAGAATTGGGCTGAAATCAACAGAATGAAATTGAATAACAACTTCCTTTAAGATCCGAAGTCTGAAAGCTGAGATGCATTGTAGATCCAAACAGCCATAGGCAATCCAGTGTGAAGTAAGCGTTAGTGAAATCTATCATAGGGGGTGTGTGTGAGGGAAGTGGGGGAATATTATATGCCAAACAAGAGGGTTTAACAACACACAAATCCAATATAAATCCTGCATTCTTACTGGAGGGGGACTTATAAAGTGTCCTTCAAGATTGGTTTTTTTTAGACAGCTGTGTCTATAAGGCTAAATCTGTTGGTGTCTTTTTGTGGCTGAGAAGTTAAGTTCCTATTGCAGAAGGCCTGTGTAAGAGTATGGGGAACTGAGTTTAGCTTTTTACTGTTCAGATATCACATTTGATTGTTTAATACCCAGGATTGGTTAGAGAGAAAGGACTGAGAGATCTCAGAGGACTCGGAAATATCCCTTACCTTTGTAAGGGATATGATTTGTATGTGCGTATCCCCCTGACTGTATTTGCAGAGAGACCATTTTCCTTAGCTATAGAATTTCATCTGGAAAACCTGGCTTTGGAGTCAAATTTGCAGCCACTTCCTACACAGAGTTCCTGTTGAAGTTGATAGGAGTCCCCCATGCATTAGGCCTCAGTCCTGCAAACACACTTAACGTTACTTTCATGAGAAGTCCCACTGGAATCAATGGAACTACTTGCATATATAAAGCTAAGTGTGTGTATAAGTGTTTGCAGGATCAGGGCCGTAGTTGTCTGCCAAGTTAGTAGGCTATACATGAATTCTGAAAGGATTTCCCAATTCTTCTATGGATATGGGAGTGAAAATGTTAAATGTCAACCTTCACTGTTTTGTGGAGTAAACTGAGGGGACTGTCTGCTGGAATATCATGGCCTCTGTCTCTGAAGAGCACCATACTGGGTATTGCTGATCAAGTCTTTCCAAATAATCTATGGATTTACTGCTATGCTGAAACTAAAAATGGCCGCGGTGTAGTGTTGTCAGTAAGTCTGTGACACAATTATGTCGATATGTGTATCCATGAGAGCTGATCCTCACAAGTGTTCTGTAGTATGTGTGTAGATAACAGTATGTTTAACTAACATGACTTAACTCTCTGTAAACAGAGAGTCCAAATTCAAAGGCTCACACTGCATCCCTCTTGCTATTTGGGTTGATGAGATCCAATAAGTCCTTTAGGCCCTTTTCAAAAACAGCAAACATCCATGAACCCAGCGCATTATTTACACAGCTTACTCTTGGAGCGTGGTGCTGCAGTCCTTACTCAAGCAAAGCGTCCATTGACACCACTGGGAAATCAGCCTGAGCAAGGACTTTCTGGTGGGCCCTTTAGGCTGGCGTTTTCAAAAGAGCTAAGGGAGTTAAGTGCCCAAATACTATTGAATTTCAGTGGGATGCATGCCTAACTCCCTTAGGCCCCTTTGAATATCCCAGCCTCAGTGTATGATTTGGCGGCCATTGCTTTGTGCAATTCAGTCCCCTAGCAGATGCATCTCACCAAGTACCTTGGATCTCCTCGGCATGGAGAATCTGTGGGTGTGTTGGGGGTCGCTGGGGTGCATGATAAGCAGTAAGAATCCAACCCATAATGTTGCAGCGTATTGGCCCTGTCTAGAGCAGAGCCCTTTGATTCTGGTACAGACTTACATACTGATATTGTGACAGCACATGCACTATTAAATACCCCTGGGGGAAGTTCTTGTTTCCAAGTGCTGCAGTTCCTATATAACTGACCCAGTTTTATCTGTCCACCAAGCTCATCAAGGCCTTCTGTGCCACAGTGCCCTTCAAAACTCCCCCAAGAAATGCACAGACCGTGTCATGGCCAAATCATTTGCCAAACTTGATTGTTTTCTGATTAATTAGTTAGTTGAATTAGAACAGTGTAAACCAAGGTTAAATCAGTAAAAGACATTTCTGGGGTATGATTCAGCTGCCATTGAAGGCAATAGGCAAATTGTCACTGATGTCAGGAATGGGCCCCATTGTGAAGATAGCCGTATGTCCTCACAGCATGAATCTCTGCCAGAGGTCCTAGAATGTGACTTAGCTACTGCTGCAACAGCGGCTTTTTGAATGTACTGGACACAAACGGCCTTCCCAGTGGGCACAAGGTGGCTTGGGCACAGATTAATTCCAGCAGGGAGAAAGTCCTCACTCAGACCTGCCCATACATACTCATTACCGAGGCTATAGATCATGAGTGTGTGTGCCAGTGGAGATGTCTGAATTCCCTGTATGTGGAAAGTACCTGCCATGTTTTTGTTAAAGTTATGAACAGTTGGCATCTTGGAATCACTTTACCTGGAGGGACTGTACTTTCTCTCCTCCATCCCCCACCGGGACAGTTATGCTGGTGAGGTTATGCCCACATCTGCCATCCCATGAGACTTCTCAGGATAGGAACTTTTGAAGGGAGTTTAAAACACAGTGGGCCTGATTGTGATCTCATGTAGCCCTGTCTTACGCTGGCAATGCTCCAATGGATCTGATTCTTCTCTCACTGCCACCAGTTTCATACTGGTGCAACTCCATTGGCTGCCATGGAGTTACTCCTGATTTACACCGCTGTAGCTGATCATCAAGAACTATCTGACTCCCAAATGCCTTCTTTCTAAGGAGCAAATTGTAATCACTGAATTATCACACAATGGCAGTGAGGGTAACTGTGAAGACTGAAAAGTCCTGCTCCTGGTAACACCAATGGGAGCACATTGGGGCCATTTGTCTTTCAATGATAGATCAAACGTGCCCCATTTGCAAGCCAAGCCAAAATATGATGATTTTTTCACCCAATGGGATCTGAAAGTCAAGCTGGATTCTTCTGGCCTCTGTCAGCACATCCTGCAGTGGAGACTTAGCTGACCACCTTAGCTGTTGTATAGGTGGAACAGAATCCAGCTTGCCCTTTGGTAGCTCTGTGCAGCCAACAGGAGACGCAGACTGGATACGATTCTGAAGACAAAAAGGACTGTTGTGGGAGGCAGATGGCCCCATGAACAAGGTGCTAAGCACCCTTAACTCCTGCTGAAGCTGGTGTGAGTTGTGGGTGCTCAGCCAGGATCAGGCCCCCGCTGGATCAGTGCCATACGCCGTCAATGGCCCTGAGTCTCCATTCACGTGAACTTGACGCTGACCTCATTGAGGTCACTCCTGATTTATAGTGTAAATGAGTGGAGAACCGAGCCTATTGACCTCCCCCTAGCCAAGCCTTCTTAGCTTTCTTACACTGGGGTCCTGCACATACTCTCCCATGTCCTGCCTCTTCGGAAATGCTTCATGGGCCAGAACAAGAACCCTTATGCTAAATCTCTCCCAGCTTGTAAATCCATCGATTTCAACAGAGTTTCTCCAAGAAATCGCAGCATTGCAAAAACAGGCCAACCCTTTTCTCCCAGCTGTTCCTTTCTGTAGCGGTCGTAACGTTTTATGCCACCTTGAAGAAAAGACTTCATTTTGAATGATATTTTTTACAGGAAGTTTTAATTTTTTTAATCTTGTATTTATTTTGTTGGAATATTTTTTAAAATGCTTTTTCTATAGACGTCCATTCCCTCCCTGTAAGACACCGTTACAACCCGGATTGCTTCTCTGTCAGGGTGGGGGGGGGGGGGGGGATTTTACATTCAAATGGTGAAACGTGAGGGCTCCGTTGAAAAAGCTGTGATGATTCAAGCACCCTAGATCCTCAGTCTTGAAGGGGGAGGAGGGGAGAAAAATCAGCTTCCCAGTGGCCAGCAGTCTTAACTGCTCATGAGGTTCAGAGACAGCTGAAAGCGGGGGAGAGGCTGTTCTCTAATCTAGACCGGTTCTATGCTGGTTTGGCCCCACTGACTTCAGTGGACTTCTGATTTGCACCAGAGTAGGTGAGGTCAAAATCTGACGCAAAGAGTCCCCTCTACCATTCCAGAGTGGCTCAACAAGGGGACCATGTAGCCCTGCTGTGTGTCACTATGGCCCCATGCAATTCTGCTGCACAGAGACGTGCCATTCCAGACTCTGGCAGATCTAATGAGGCTGGATGTGTATTTGCCCTGGGGAATATAATACCCCCTTGTTTACCGTAGCACTTTGCCCAAAGCCAGTCAAATGGGAGAGGAGAGGGGTGCGTACTGACCTGGGAGAGGCAGGGCTCTTTTCATGAGTCATGCTTTCTAAAGTTAGACAGTTGGGCGCTATTGGCACGTGACTCTGAGTAAAGCTCTGGATTGGCGCTAAAATGAGCTCCTTGTCGGAGATATCCCCTCGCAGTGACATGGACCAATGCAACCTTGACAAGTGACCTTTCTTATCCCTTGGTGCAGTTTCATTATTTGCCTTTTGCAAGATGTGCTCTCTCCAGCCTCTGAGAGTGGAGATTTGCTTCTGCAGCACCTGGAGATGTGGTTTCTAGTGATTTCACAAGTGTACAGCCTCCATTAATCCTAACATCAGTAACTGCTATTAACTTTGTAAATAAATTTTGACCGAAATCCTGAATTTTGGGACATTGGCCAAGCTGTAAGTTATACTCTTAAATAAATGTGCTCATTCCAAAAGCGTGATGGTGTTTGACTTCCTGAATGCTGTGATGCATTCCTGGACGTACGTGCGTGTGAGTGAGATGGGTAGGGATTCCTTGGATGTTACCAGTATGGAAGAGAGGGTTGTAGTAGGAAAAGGGTGGAGAAATCCTGCCCGTGTCAAAAGTTTCAGCATGAGACTAGTATCAGCTGGCTGGGTCAACGAGGCTCAGTACTGGGGAGCCCTGGCTGTTCAGACTCGGGGGCACCACTGAATGTCCAAAGGGTTTGATGCCCCTTTTGGATGCCTGAGGGTGTGATGTATCCATTGAAGTTTCTAGCAGGCTCTGGCCCTTTGGGGATGGGAAGTGATCTGTTAACTGAAGTATTGTTACCCAGGATGCCACATGCACAGTTAGCTAATTAATGGTGTTGCAACTGTGTGCAGGCCTACAGATCATGATCTCATGTCCTGGCATTTTAGACTTCAAGCTGTACATCCACAAGGGCATGTTGGGGCCACTGGCTTGTTTGTGCATTTACAGCAGCAGGACATTGGAGAAGCTAAACGTACTCGCCTAACCTAGATGGGTCTATTCTCATTTCTTTGCTCTCCGTCTTGAGGGGAGTGAAACCACAGCTGCCAATATCCCATAGAAGTACTGAAATGCAGGAGGTTCTCAGCCTCTTCCATTCCAAAACCTTCTCACCAGCATTCCTCTTCACTGCCATATCCTGGGTCTGTTGTGTTGGTTCCCACTGTACTTCAAAGGTGTTTCCTGCAGTGCTTCGCAGGGGACACCATGGAAATCGGAGCTACTGTTTACAGGATGCTCCTAGTGTCTGAGGACCCTCTTGTTGTAAATGGTTAAGTGAATCCACTCCAGAACAAGACCAGAAATGTGGAATGGGAATCGGCAGAGTCCCTCAAGGCCATCCCAACTCCCATGCTGAGGCGTGCTGAACTTGGAGAGTGATTCACATTAACCAGACCCTAGTGCCAGTCATCCCAGTGCCGTCAGGTGATGGATGGAACCGTCCTGCCGCCCATCGTTGCTATGAAAAAAACAGGCACCATCCAGACAACAAGCATGTAGCTTGGCATCCTGGTCCAGATCTACAGATACGTTGTACAATCTGGATTTAATGGGTTTATACCATAATAGATGTTGGCCTGTTCTATTACAGGGGCACTCGCCCTATCCATGATTGTGGGCATACTGCCACATTGTCATACTCTGATGTGATTCTCATGTGCTGAGTCGGCCAACACATTCTAACTACAATTGGTAAGATAATGCTCAGAAAGTGTGTTTCTTCTAAGAATAAATATCCAAATGTTCTTCAAGAGACTGTCCAAGTGGATTCCACTCTTGGACCATGTCCGCCCCATGCGGGTGAGATCAGATTCTTTTTGGCCAGCAGTGTCTTGTGGAACTACACCTGTGTCCTCGCTGCCCTGACCCTCCCTCCACCCCAATCCAGGGCATAAAGGAAGGAGTGGGCCCAACTGTCCAATCCCTTCCTCCACTCCCTCTGCTCCAGGCTCTACTACCGCTGGGTAAGAGGGAACTGGAGCAGCATCAACCCACGCAGCCTCCTAAAGCCTCAAACGCGCCATGTGCGGGTCAACGGACACTACTATGAACAGTTCTGGCTCCAGCGCATGGTGTGCATGCACACCCATGTTGGGAATCCAGATAGGGACCACCCATCTCGAAGAACCTCCAGTTACAGTAACCTTCTCTTGCACACATACAAAATGGGAAATGATGGCCTAGGAAGAAGTACTGTGGAAAGGGATCTGGGGGTCAGAGTGGATCAAAGCTAAAAATGAGTCAACAGTGTAACACTGTTGCAAAAAAGCAAACATTCTGGGATGTATCAGCAGGAGTGTTGTAAACAAGACACGAGAAGTAATTCCTCTGCTCTGCGCTGATTAGACTCAACTGAGGCATTGTGTCCAGTTCTGGATGCCACATTTCAGGAAAGATTTGGACAAATTGGAGAAAGTCCAGAGAAGAACAACAAAAATTATTAAAGGTCTTGAAAAGATTGAAAAAAATGGGTTTGTTTAGTCTGGATAAGAGAAGACTGAGGGGGGACATAACAGTTTTCAAGGACGTAAAAGGTTGTTACAAGGAGGAGGGAGAAAAATTGTGCTCCTTAACCTCTGAAGATAGGACAAGAAGCAATGGACTTAAAATGCAGCAAGGGCAGTTTAGGTAGGAAGTTTTTCCTAATATCCAAACTGTCAGGGTGGTTAAGCACTGGAATAAAATGCCTAGGGAGGTTGTGGAATCTCCATCATTGAGGATTTTTAAGAGCAAGTTAGTCAAACACATGCCAGGCATGATCTAGATAATACTTAGCCCTGACTTGAGTGCAGGGGGCTGGACTAGATGACCTCTCGAGGTCCCTTCTGGCCCAACGCTTCTGGACAAGTAGCCACACCCATTGGCATAAACATGGACCTAGCAACACTACCCTTTGTGTTTCTCACACCCAGACTACGCTACTGCTCACTCCTCTGGAAGCTGAGCTCAGGGGCTACTCGGAAACCACAGCAGGGAAATATACAGAAACCCACAAGCCAAGCACAGCCAGCTGGTGCAGGTACATCGTGTCAGCCCTGCACTAATGGCCCGTTGAATGCTGGGCGTGATCTGAGGCCCTCACCCTCATGCAAAGAGAAACAATTGAGCTCAGAACCAGCTCTCTGCTCCTCTCTTGCTGCTCTGGGAGATGGCAGCTCACAGAGCCCAGGCTTCCCCTGGTGGTGGGCAAACAAGGAAGCGAAAGGCCCCCGAAACGGAGTGAACTTCTGCAGCGGATCAAGCTGAACCCAGATCTCTCCTGCAGCTCACGCTGCACGTCACACCTGCTTATGCAGCTTCCCCCTCAGCACCATGTAGGAACAGCACCCAGCACAGCAGTCATCTGCCAGCAGCTCCTATCGCTGTGGGGAGCCAGCCTCAGAGGAGAAGGGAGCAGAGGCTCTGCCTCCTAAAGGTGATCCTGCTGCCTCTTGAATGATCATGAGGCTCTCGGCTACTCCGGCGATGTGCGCGCCTTACAAATGCCTATCAGTGAAATTGCTACGTCCCTTGGCCCTGCCTCCCAAATCTGGGTCCCTTGTATGGAGCCCCTTACGCAGCTCCCCCTAGAGTGGCTTCAAAGGTTCCCTCAGCTGGGATTGCAATGATGCTTGAGTCTCAGCTGAGATCAGTGGAGCAGCCAAGGCCGCCATGTGTCAGAGGCGTATTTCTGGCTGCCCGTGGCTCAGCCTCTGCCCCAGAGGAGCAGCAGTTGTAACAGGCAGTGACATTTCATGGTTTCGCTGGCTGCAGCACGTAAAGTCACATCTGCCTTCCTGACGCTCCCGGCGGGGTGGAAACCAGCACCGAGTAAATGTCACCAGCAGCCCTGAAGTGCAGCAGTGACCTCCGCCTCCTGGCCCAGGCGCACGGGCAGCTGTGACTTGCAGCAAACGGATTAAGGCTCTGATGGTGCGGCTGAGAGGCAGCCTCCTGAAGACCGCAGCCACCCCCATCTCCTTCCCTAGCAAGGATCTAGGGATGGGCCCGAGACACAGGCCCCAGCTGGTACAATCAGCCCCTGCTGCAAGAAACCCAGGACCTGGCTGGCTGTGATTCTGCAAGCCAATGTGAACAGTGCCTGCTCTACTCCAGGGCAGAACCTGCTGAGGACCACAGGCTGTAGGGGGACAGGGAGGCATTTAACCCACTGATCCTATGATTCATCTACTTTAAGGCTAGACGGGACCATGCTGATCATCTCACAGCTGATTAACGCGGGGCGTAGAGTTCTCCCAGTAATTCCTGCAGGGAGTGTCCAGCTACTAGCAATGGTCAAGACAATGAGACTATGCTGGGATGTTTGCTGCTGTAGCCTAGTATTTGATTTCCCAGCTCCCTCTCTCTACGCTGCCCACCAAGTGTGGGGGACAGGAAAGCAGGAAGCCTGATCTAGTGATCAAAGCACAGGACGGGGCCTCAGGAGAGCTGGGTCCTATTCTTGGCTCTGCCACTGACCCAGCTGGGTGACCCTGGGCAAGTCACTCCCACTCTTTGAGGCAAGGTTCCCCGTCTGTAAAATGAGGCTAGTGCTTCCCTGAATTGCAAGGGTATTTGGAAGCTCAGTTTGTCCACGTGCTTTGAGAGCCTTAGAAGATGCTCTAGATGCATTAGATCTATTAATAACTGGGTAAAGTGTCCTACCCACACACAGCGTTTCCTTAGCATCCTCTCGCATCTCACTATTCCCCTTGCTGCACAGAGTACTAAAGCAATGCCCCACAGAAAGCCACTAGGGCTGCAGGGTTTGGAATGGCTCCTCCTTATATGGCCCTCATCACCACAGTACCTGAGTAGCCCCTCACCCTCCTGAGGATTTTATCCTCACCACACCCTGTGTGGCAGGGAGGGAGATATTGTCCCTTGGTAACAGATGGGGAACTGAGGCACAGAGAAACTAAGGGACTTGCCCCAGGTCACCCAGCAGATCAGTGGAAGGGCCAATAATTGAACCAAGAGTGCCTAAACCCTACTGCAGAGCCCTATTCAATCGGCTATCCTGCTTACTAGGGTAATCACCCCGTACCAAAACCAGCTCAAATCCAGCCTTCTGTTTCTTCAGGATCCTTCAGGAATGCCCCTGTCCCTTTGGTAACCATCTCTTGCCCTCCAGGTTGCAAAGAAAACTCTGAACACGTGAACCCGAGTGCAACTGAGGCAGCAACATCTGGAGAGAGCCTGAGACGCGATCTCTGGCCCCCGTTCGCCTCGGTGGGTGTTGGTGGAGTTACCATTGTTAGCTAGTGGGCTGAATGTCACTGCATGGGAGAAAGGGCAAGTAGGATCCTACCATGAAGGTCTGCACAATCTGTGCCGCGTGCTGGCTCATTTGGAAGCCCTGGCCTTGGGAGACACCTCCAATGGTCTACCCCCAGTCAAGGAGACACGCACAAGAAACCAGAAGGGCACCCAGGCCCCACCAAGGGGAAGTCCAGCATGGATGCCCTCCAGCCCCACTGAGGAGGAGCCAAGACCAAAGAGCCCAGCCAACATGCGTGTTCATCAGTGAACTCCAGCACAATCTGTTGAGTGGTCTCCCTCGAGGGAGGAACTTTTCTGGTGGTTGGAGCTTGGAGTAGAACCACTCGCTTTATTTTTCCCTCGCTGTGAGCCCCGCGGTGATAGAGTGGAACAGGATACTGTGGGTGCGGATGTGTCATTGATTTATTTTCTAGGGTTTCAGAATTCCTCTGCTCTCCTTCACTAAATTGTGTTCAGGTCTGGTCCCTCGCCTCTCGCTGTTCAAGCCGTTAAGGGTCTGGCACCCCAACACAAGCTGTGCATGAGCTAGCCTACCCCAGCGAGCTTGACTCCAGCTAGGATGGGTGGTAACCGTGGTGAAGAGGGTGCAGCGTGGGCTTCCACGCGGGAGGTAGAAGCCCGGCACAGACTCTGAGTACATACTCAGCTAGCCCGCTCGGAAGCACGTGCTGGGCTGGCTTCACTGCTCGTTACCCACACTAGCTGGATTCAAGCTAGCTTAGACAGCTGAGCCGTGCATAGCTTTTGCTGTGTAGACATTCCCTACATCAGACAGATAAGGCTCTGGATGCAGCCTTCATGAACAGGCACATGCAATGACCTGGTGTGGACATGATGAAGGGAAGTGGAATGTAAAGGCTGCTAGACAACCAAACCTGACTGATAACTGTCTGTCTTCCTCAGGCAAGAAGTAACCTGGTTATTTTTAAATCGGCGGGCCTGTAGATAGCTACGTCAAATGCTGTTCCTTGTGCAAAGGAGAAGAGAAATGGTTTACTATTTCCTGAAATTCCCTGGGCTTGTTTCTGTGTGCGTGCGCATATAGGCACATGTTCCTAAACTGCTCACTTCCGTAATTCACCTCTGAGAAAAGGAGGACAGTTGTTCATAAAGTGGAGGTCACCCAGACATGGAACAGAAATTATACCCTGCGTTCCCACATAGAGGAAAGACCTCTGATTGTGAAGCGTTTTTAGTCTGGCAGATAAAAGCATAACAAGATCCCATGACTAAAATTCAGACTAGAAATAGGGTGCACATACTCAAGTGAAGGTAATTAACCATTTGAACAATTTAGCTAGAGATGTGGTGGATTTTCCATCACTTGAAGTCTTCAGATCCAGACTGGATAGCTTTCAAAAAGATATGTTCTAGCTCAGCCAGAAGTGATGAGCTTGGGGTAGAAATTAGTGGGTGAAATTCTATGCAGGAGGTCAGATAACATTGTCCTTCTGGTCTTAAAATCTGTGAATCCAGGTGACCAATCAGTGTGAATTGTGAATACCTGTGGTGAACAGTTTATCAATAGTCCAAAATCTGTTAGCATCAACTATTCCCGCATGGTGGATAAATGAACAGAAGCCATTATCTGTTTGGGGATAATTTCCCATCAGAAAGAAAAGCTAAATCCATGGACCAAATTCCCCCCTGGGTTTTGTTCCCCCATCTCTAGCCACGTGCTTATGTTTCATGGCTGTCGTAAAGTGACACGGACGGAAATGAGCTTATTGATTGTGCTCTGGTTCTTTGCTTTGGAACCTTGAGTCAATTTGGCCTTTTAAGTTGCCTCTGTTCTTTTATTAATACTTTGCCTTCTTTTTCTCAACAGTGCTGTTCAATGACGACTGAGTGCAGAGGGCTCTGACAGGGAGGGGGTGCAGGGAGAGAAAAGCTAGCTACGGTCATATTTAAGCATTAAGTTGCAAGTTTTCTAGTCCAGAAAGAAAAGACAGCGACTGCTAAAATCACATTGCTGGCAGGTTATCCTCCTGCTTTAAGCTTGTTTTAGATTTGCTCATAATACCTAAGAAATGGTAGAACCTCCTCGTAAATAGCCCCAGTCTCAGCTACTCTATATATTTCTAAAGGAATATTTAAAGCAACTTTGCACTGATTTCATGCTAAATGTATTACCAATAATTGGCACTTCTGTTGCATCCTTCATCCCACCAGCTCAAAGCGCTGTTCAGACATTCATTAATAACATTGCTTTCCATTTATATTGGACTATCAAGCTCAAGGCGGGTGAGCAGCATTGTCATCTCTTTTTCACAGACTGAGCAACTGAGGCACTGGGGAGTCAAATGACTTGTTCAGGGTCACACAGCGAGTGAGCAGCACCACTAGAAACAGAACCCAGGAGTCCTGACTTTCTGCCCTGCATTCAGGTCACTAAATCAAAGCTGCCCTTGGAGAACCTCAGAATCAAAATGGTGTTAGGGTTAAAGCACAGGGCTGGGAGGCAGGGGATTTAGTTTCTATTCCTGCTACAGGCCTCTCATGGCCTCAGCTTCCCCATCTAAAACACGAAGCTAACGCCAGTTACGTACCTCGCAGGAATGTCAAGAGGCTTAGCTCATTCATGTTTGCACCGGTCTGTCAGGCCTTCAGAGGGCAGGTGCTGCAGAAACACAGGGTATTATTATGCATCAAGGGCCCAATGTCAAGTCAACTTTGCTTCCAAAAACATAGGTGATTTTAAAACGCTTTCTTACCCTATGCTCACAGAAATACTTCCCTCCTTAAAAAAAATCCCTTTGGAAATCCATTGCCATTTCCCCAGCAGTGTTTGCAACCAACCATTGTGGCTTGGATTAATGAGCTAATGCAGGGGTTCTCGCAACAAACTTTTTGGTGGCCTCAGAGTGCGGCCACCAATTCTTGCTGGTGGCCACTTTGACAATTTTTCCTAAAATACTTTAACTTTAGGAAAAATAAATAAATATGCAAATACACATGTCCAAATCATAGTAATTTATCTATGTAGGGTGGTGGGTTTTTTACAGACTCAATAATAAAAATAACACACAGTTGTCTCTATTCTTTACTGGACCTAAACAGAATAGAAACACAAATAAGGTGCTTTGAACATTCTTGTCTTTTTTCTTGTTGGCGTGTGTGTGTGTGTGTGTGTGTATGTATGTATGTATGTATGTATTTGGGTTGTTGGGGTTTTTTTAGACTTGCTAGCTATAAGCAAGTCTGCTGTGAAAAGTGATATTTGCATGTTTGTTAATATCATTTTTCACAGCAGACTTACTCAGCCCCCACAAATTAAGCCCTGGATGGGGAGGTGGCTACAGAGGCAGCGGGGGCCAGGGGCAAAGGGGCACGTAATGGGCTCTGTTTAAGGCTCTGGAGTGGGACTCAGGGGATCTGGGCTCAGTTCCCAGCTCTGCCACAGACTCCCCGTGTGATCTTGAGTAAATCACCTAAGGCTGGATCCAAAGCCCACTGCAATCAATGGTAAGATTCCCACTGAGATCAGTGGAACTGGACCAAACCCATATTGCCTCAGTTCTCCAGCTGCAAAATGGGGATCACAATATTCCCCCTCTCTCATTTATGTATATTCTAAGCTGTTTGGAGCAGGGCCTGTCTCTTGGTTGAGGCCCCTACATGTTACGGTGATCTGTAGGAGGATCCTGGTGGGTTCTTACTGTAGGGCGCATAGTTGTTCATCATGCCAGATCAGGCCACTTGATCATGTCTGATCTGCCTCTGGCAATGGCCTACATCTGAGAAAGGCAAACTACAGCCCTCCATATGCACCTGTACAATGTTTATTCCTGTATGCAAGAGGAAAGTCTTCCTGCCTGACCTTTCCAGCAACTCATTTATGCCCTGGAGTATGAGAGTTTTTAGTGTGAATGCTTCTCACTGCATGAATCAGGAGGCTCCCCCTGCTTGGACACCTCCAACAGAGAATTAATTCATGAATCTGTATAGGGCAGCATCTTGCTCTACCGGCTCATCAAAATGGGCCTGCCAGGTGCTATCCAGCCCTCAGGAAGCCTTGTTTTTCCCCTGAGGGTCAGAGGTTGCAGGGAATTATCACCAAAGATAAGGCTCAAGTTTCCTCTTCTAGGGTGATGCCAGCACTTCTCCAAACGGAGTTATTCTGAACTTCAAGCAGATCCCTTTGGAGACAGCAGGATATTTCCACACATTGAGCACTGTGACATCAGAACCAGCCTGTTGTTCCACTTGGCAAATGCGCTGGGAGATTCTGCCATCCCCATCTGCGCGCTGGCTTGAAGTTGCCAACAATGACAGAAGGCTTTAGTGCCTGAAGCAGTGTCTTTCCGTACCCTAGCACGGGCTTTGGCTTTGCAGTATTAGTGCCTTCGGTACGTGCCACCATGATCGTCGGGAGGGATCTTTCAGCTTGGACTGAAAAGCGCTCCCAATTCTTCTGAAAGGAAATCAGAGAGTCCAGGCAGCAGCTGGGAATGAAAGCACCTTCTTCCTTTCCTTCCAGTTCAAATATCTAGTGATATTCAGGTCCTGATGCTGTCCTCTGCAATTCTCCTTCATATTTTGGAGTTGCTTGCCTGAGTTGTTTTGTAAGCACCAGCAAAACACCCCCCACCCCCCTCCCCAGCATTTATATAGCACTTTTCATAGTCCAAGGGGATTGTATAAATAAATTAATGGAGATACCCCATCTCCTAGAACTGGAAGGGACCTTGAAAGGTCATCAAGTCCAGCCCCCTGCCTTCACTAGCAGGACCAAGTACTGATTTTGCCCCAGATCCCTAAGTGGCCTCCTCAAGGATTGAACTCACAACCCTGGGTTTAGCAGGCCAATGCTCAAACCACTGAGCTATCCCTCCCCCCAATTGTGATATTAGCCACTTATTTTCATTTCACATCAACTGACTGTGAAATCAGGAATTGTTGTTAGCTGATTTTGAAGAAAGGGAAACAAAGGCAGGGATGTGAAGTAACTTACATACGATCACAAGCAAGTCCGTGTCAGAGCCGGATCCTTTCTGCTTGCTTCCTGCCTCTCTCCCAGACCTCACTAGGGAGGAGCAATGAAAGGAGAGTTGGGTAGTAAGCGGAGCTGTACATTTAGTGTTTAAAGATACTGCAGTCTGTAGCAGCTGAAAGCTGTCTGGTGGCTTGTGTGACAGGTTATTCATCCCACTTCCCATAAACCACCGCTACATTAGGGACTAGCCAGCATCTTTGTGGCACTCCTAGCAGAGAGGCCATTCCCCCTTTCCCTTTAGAGAAGGTCCTTCTCTGGCTCGTTACAGATGTAAGTTCTGATATTGGTGCCCATCGAGATCCCTGGGTGCTTTTCATACAGCAGGCCTGTTAGTTGATATCCTGGCTAGAGTCCAGCTTTGGGAATGACGTGCTGCCCACTGCAGTTTCAGCTACATAAGGGATGTATGACTGTGTCTAGTGCTGAATGGTAGTGTGATGCTGCGGGGTGGTGTTAGTTAACTGTATTCCACCCTAGAGGTATCTGCAATTGCATGGGGGATGAAGCAATGCAGGCTGTATTTTGGGGCATTCTGTTTGTGCCCGTTTGGGATGAGGTGCCTGATACAAATGTGGCATCTTCGTATTTGGTACTGAGCGTTCCCTTGCAGTCGTCATATCAACAGGCAGGGAACGAAGGAGGCATTGATGAGCTAACAAAGGCGAAAGGATGCAAAGCAAATTGCTTATCAGTGTTTTTTAAGCCAGGGTCAACAGGGCTACAAGAGGAAATCGATATAGGAATTAAAAGAGGGTGACATCTCCCAAACCTTCCGGTGTCTCGGAAATAAGTTAATTTACAAACGCTGTGTTTGCCTGTCCGCTCACAAGATGAGTTTAACCTCACGCATTGGCAAGGTTATGTTTTCCCTATTAGACAAAGAGCTCGCAGCTGCTGGATGTCACTTCGGATGGAAAATGCTCAGCTAATTTCCACGTCGGGTTGAGATGCAGTGATACAGGATGCGCTTACAGGAGCATTCTAGCCAGTGACAGAGCACTCTCCTCAGGGAGCCGAGCCCAGTTTTCATGCCCTCGCCTCAACAAAGATCCCAGCATGAATGGGGAGGCCCAGAGAAGGGCAGCCAAGATAGCTAGAGGCCTGGAGATACTGAACAAATACTGGCTTATTTAGGGTTGAAAGGAGAGAAGTGAAGGAGAACTTGATTGAAGATCACGCGTAAGAACGTGAACGTGCCTTTTAGGTGGTCCCATCACCTAAAAGCTCAGTGGTTTGAGCATTGGCCTGCTAAACCCAGGGTTGTGAGTTCAATCCTTGAGGGGGCCATTTAAGGATCTGGGGCAAAATCAGTACTTGGTCCTGCTAGTGAAGGCAGGGGGCTGGACTCAATGACCTTTCAAGGTCCCTTCCAGTTCTAGGAGATGGGATATCTCCATAAATTTATTTATTTAATTTAATTTAAATTTATCACGTGGGAACAGGGCAAGACCCAATGGCCTCCAGTGGCACCATCTTGTTAGGGATCCTCTGAGGTACCCCAAACTAAGCAGGGCTGGGCCTGGTTGAGTATTTGTATGGGAGAGCCTCTCAGGTCACCAAGGCCCAGATCCTCAGAGGTATTCAGGCACCTATCTTCAGTTGAAATCAGTGGAAGTTAGGACCCTAAATATTTTGTAGCTTTGGGCTCAAGTTGCTTCAAGAAACGGTGCCGTACTTCGCTCTGAATCAATCCCTCCACTAGCATGGTGGGAAGGGGTGGCCGTGGCTGGAAGTGCCACCTTTTGGACAAGAAGTAAAACCAATGCCTTGGCTGACTGTGGTCATTAAAGACCCCATAGCAGTCTGTGTGGGAGCCAAGCTGGTGATGCTGGAGGCCAAGCCGAATTCCAACCAAGGAAGAGTGTTATTCTGCCCATTTATATGCCCCCTGCAGCATTAGTTGGATACAGTAATCTCAGTCACATCCTGTCCTGAACTGGTGTGTGCTGATGTCATACACCATTGGACAGTTGATGCCATGAGCCAGCACACAGCTGGATGAAGGGATGTTTCTCAGTGGTTTGTATAGTAGTTTGCCAGTAAAGTGCCTTGGGGTCCTTTAGAACAGAAGATGCTGTATAAATATCAGTGATTATTATTGGCTTGCTTATACGTATAGGCCAATGTGCCATCCTGGCTGTCTCTCATTCAGACAAGCACGAAACAGATGAGCCCAGGCCCTCAAATTCACACTGCTTCAGGCTGGATGTGCCCAGAAGTTACTTATGCACCCTGAGATGTTTGGGATTCCAGTTCAGCCCATTTCAGAGGTAGGGTCCAAGTGTGAGGTAGAGCTGGTCTGGAATTTTCCATAAAAATCTTGTTTTGACAGAAAATTTAAATTTTCTGAGGGGAAAATGTTGATTTTTGCCAAAAAAAATTCAGTTTTTCCATCAGGAAAATCTAAACAAAACATTTTGTTTCAAGTCGGGTTGCAATTAATTTGAGCATCAGCATGAGCTGCAGTGGTGCCTTATGGGAGTTGTAGTTTGGGTGCCTCAAGCCCCCATTCTCTCCTAAAGACTGGGCTCCCGGGTTGGACTATATCTCCCATGACACCCCACAGCTTCTCTACCTGAGGAAGAGAACATAGTGCATCATGGAAGATGTAGTCTGACCAAGGAGCTCAGCCCATAGAGGAGAATAGGGGCATGAAGCTCTGGAACTACAACTCCCATGAGGCACTGCAGCATCTCAAGTGGGTGCAGATTAATATCAACCAGCCCAAAGTGAATCAATTCTGACATTTTCAAATCTAAATTTTTCTGGCTTATTTAGAGTTGAAAGGAGAGAAGTGAAGGGGAACTTGTCTGTTTCATTACAAATTTTGAATTTTCAACCTGATTCAGGACAAAAACAAATGTCAAAAATATCAGAATTTCCTGGGGGATGGCTTTTCAATCAACTCTAGTGTGAGCTAGGATCTGGATATAAATGCACCCAAATCCTGCAGGGGAGGAGGGGCGTTGGGATCTGGGGCTCCCATCTGGATCCATCTCTAGTTCTAAACTACTTTTTCTTTTATATTTTCCTTAGCCCTAAATGCCTGATTCTTCCACATTGTGGTGCACCCCAATATCACACATGCACTGGTCCAAATGCAGCCTCTGGGTAAGCAGGTGCAACTCCCATTGACTTCACTGGGAATTTCACATCCTTGCAGCAGGTCTGACTTTGGTCTTATTAATTGTATGTTCATTCAAGCACCCCCTGCTGAATAGATCTTGCATTAGAGGACCTTATGGCAACCTTATTCGATTAGCTGCCTCCTTCACCAGTCTCTGCGTTTGCTTGGTGTACACCAACAAGTCCCAGCCACCTGCAAGGGGCCTACAGGCTAGCTCAGACAGATGCAGTATGCCAGTAAGAGCTGGAGGGGATGTAGGAATCTCGTAGCTAGCGATCAGCATGAGCCAAAATCCTGGCTCTGAGAACCTGAGTTTGGTTCTAGATGTGTAAGCTCCACCACTGACCTCTCTCTCTCTCTCTAAAGGCCCAGGCCCAAAAGCCCAGATCTGACCAACCAACTTCCGCTCTGGCCCCCCGAATTTTTGGGATGAGTCCCAATCTCATTCAGTTTGAGACAGACTCTGCTGCAGTGCTCACTAGTGGAAAGGCTTCACTCACGAGGCAGCTCGTTGCCCCAGACATCAGTAGATGCTGAAGAGCCACCATTTAAATTGGATGTCCTTTGCCACTGTTGGCAACTGCCCTGCAATACAACTCTGCTCCCATCTGCTTATGGACACAAGGAAACTTCCACTGCGGAGCGCAAGGGGTCTTTGCCAGCTAATGAGCTGGCAGGCGGGTGTTCCCAGAAGAGCCTTTCTCAATACTGTCTCATCAGAGCACCAACCCGGTGGCAAGAGGGCTTAAACCTATCCGTGCACGTCGTCGTCAGCAGAGTATGCGATGAACGTCAGCAGGCAGCCCCAATAGAGTGGGAGACCAATTACACTGAAGCACACAGGGGATGGTATAAATACTGAGAGCAAACTGTGCAGGCATCGGTGAAGTCTAAGGACATAGTGAGCAGGAGATCGGAACAGGGTGAGTACCTCAATTTCTCTCATGCTTTGCAAACCGTGTTAGTTACAAGCAAATCCGATAACAGAAGTACTTCTGGGGGCACAGTATCCTAAAAGCGTTAAATGCAAATGGACTTTATGTATGTGATTATCTTTCATAGAGTCAAATTCTGCAGACGGTGTAAATCTGGAATGGCTCCAGTGGAATTCCTCCCGCTTTCCACTGGTGAAAGTGGGGTCAGAATTTGCCTTCTAGATATGAAAACAAAACCGTAAATAGTGGCTAATCAACCCCAGCCAACCTGAGTATTTCAGCAGCAAGGTGCTGGCTTGCCTTCCTCTTGCCAGCTACAATATCTTCATCGTGTAATAGTTGATCTGACTTTCTTTTGTTAAGATGGTAATATTTTGAAATGACAGAGAACCGCACAGCAGTTGAGCACAGAGTAAATTCCCCTGCAGAACTGGGTTAGCCTGGAGATGGTATCACGCTGCTTCAGGCTGGATACATCTCACAAGTTAGTTATGCAGTTGCTTTAAAAAAAAAAACACAACAAGAGGGGAAAAAATTCTTATAATGAATATTCTTTACATCAGTGAGAGAACCCTGTAGGATCCCATCTAATCTCTATCTAGCCTGCACTCAGCCCAACTGTAGCCAAGTGCTTGTGATCTTTGATCACCAGCAGAGCCCTTGAAGAGGGCAAGTTTGCAGTGGGAGTTTTCCTATCAAAGCTTAAAATGGGTTGGGATGTCAGACTCAACTCCCCGGAGCCTCCAGGAAAAAAAAAGAGAGAATTTTGAGATGGAGTGAAGAGAATTTAGTCACTGATTATAGGCACTGTTTTATATCATGAATGAATGAAATTCCATCCTGACTTAATGACAGACCTGGCACTTGGCTGAGAATGCTTTAAATCCTGACTGAGATCACACTAAACCCTGATCGCAGAGACCTGTTCAGAAGAGTTTGTGATGCTGTGTCTGGTGGAACGGGGAAGTGCCACAAACTGGAACAAAGTGTTGCCCGGGGTGCACAGGGGGAATCAAGATTTTTGGGTTCTAGTCCCAACTCTGCCACTGACTTGCTGTGTGGTTTTGGGAAAGTCACTTAACATTTCAATATTTCCATGTTTAAAAGGAGCATAATAATCTTCTCAAGGTGTTAGGGGATTGGATTGATATTTAGAAAGCACTTCAAGGCCCTCTGTGCTAGAGAAGCACAAAGCCTTGGTATATGGTTGTCACTGCAGTTTCTTTAGGTTGTAAAATGAAGAGGGCAAAATTAGACGCTTCTTTCCCAGATTTAGGATATCGATGAAATCACAAACACTGCTCACATTGTGCTCAGTGGCTTGAGAATACAGTAGAACCTCAGTTATGAACACCTCGGGAATGGAGGTCGTTTGTTACTCTGAAATGTTTGTAACTCTGAACAAAACATTATGGTTGTTCTTTCAAAAGTTTACAACCGAACATTGACTTAATACAGCTTTGCAACTTTACTACGCAGAAGAAAAACGCTGCTTTCATTTTATTTTTTCAATAGTTTGCGTTTTACACAGTACTGTGCAGTATTTGCTTTTTTGTTTGTTTCCATTTCTGCAGCTGCTTGATTGTGTACATCTGATTCCAAATGAGGTGTGTGATTGACTGGTCAGTTCATAACTCTGGTGTTTGTAATCTGAGGTTCTGCTGTACCATTGACCAGTATGTGAGCGGGGATGATGGATTGGCTCTTAGGTTAGCTCCAACTAACAAATGCTGCCGACAATGGGATGGCACCAGAGTCAGTTGCAAACTGTTCTAACACAGGGAGCAAAGCTGACCGCAGGGCTTGGCCGTACAGGTTCAATGGAGCACGTTCAGAGCTTTTTGCTTTGCCCTGCTCTCTCAAACCTGCACCACAGAACCCTGGGGAAAGACCTCTTGGATCAGCAACTCCTCCCTTTCCCCAGCCAGTGCAAACGTCCCAACACTATGGGCCCAAACCTGCTCTGTTACACGAGTGTAAACCCAGAGTAATGCCACTGGAGTGTCAGAGGTGCTGGGATAAATCCAGATGAGCCCCATTTTGCTTTGCACTGGTGTAAGTTTTAGTGCAGTTATCAGTCCCTTCCAGGACTGCTTAGTTGAAGGCAGGACCTAGGGAGACCCAATGAGGTGACATCCAGGAGAAGGCAGCACAGGCTGGGAGTGCCATCAGATTAAGAGAGTCTCAGACCAGAATGGACCATTGTGATCATCTCATCTGACTTCTTGTAGAACACAGGCCAGGGAACGTCCCCAAAATAATTCCTAGAGCAGAACTTCTAGAAAAACATCCAATCTTGACTTAACATTTGTCAGTGATGGAGAATGTTCCAAATGTTAATAACCCTCGCTGTGAAAAATGTACATCTTATTTCCAGTCTGAATTTGTCTAGCTCCAACTTCCAGCCATTGAATCATGTTATACCTTTCCCGGCTAGTCTTAAGAGCCCAGTGTCAAATATTTGTTCCCCCTGTAGGTACTTATAGACCAGGGGTGGCCAAACTGCGGCTCTTTTAGAAAGCTTCCCATTCTCTGCCTACCACACTGGGGGGAGAGCTCAGGGCTTCTGCCCTGCGGCAGGGTGGTGGGGCTAGGGGCTTCTGTCAGAGACGACTGGTGCCTGGTATGAGGGGGCACAATATAAAGGTTTGGGCCCCCCAACAGCTTGAGTCATGCCCCCAAGGCGTGCACACCCCTTATCCTTAGCGGCCCCTCCCTGCAACTCTCAGGTGTTAGCTCTGCCTGGAGAGGCAGCAGCAAACAGCTGGGAGCTGCAGGGAAAACAGCTGCTCCTGGCGGTTTGCCGCTGCCTCTCCAGTCTCCCCGCAGCTCCCAGCTTCCCGGCTCCCGAGCGGGCCCAGCAAACTCTGGGGAGGGGCACAAGACCCTACATCTCTCAGCCACACGTCGCCTCTGGCTTTTGTCTAGTGGGAAGGGGAGCATCTCAGGGCTTCCACCCTGCAGGGTGCACCTGCCGGGGCTCAGGGCTTCAGCCCTGATCCCCAAGACCCCCCTCCGCACAAGGCTGAGGCTCCGAGCCTCGGCAGGCACCCCCAGCTCTCAAACTTCTGAAGATTGCCGTATGTGGCTCGGAGGATCAGGAAGTTTGGCCACCCCTGTTATAGACTGTAATCAAGTCACCCCTTAACCTTCTCTTTATTAAGCTAAATAAATTGAACTCCTTGAGTCTATCGCTATAAGGCAGGTTTTTTAACCCTTTAATCATTCTCATGGCTCTTCTCTGAACCCTCTCCAATGTATCAACATCCTTCCTGAATGGGTGGGCACCAGAACTGGACACAGGATTCCCGCAGTAGTCGCACCAGTGCCAAATACAGAGGTAAAATAATCTCTCTACTCCTACTCGAGAGTCCCGTTTATGTATCCCAGATCACATTCGCTCTTTTGGCCAGATCTGCCTATAGGTCTTGAACTAATGCTATCCTTAGTCCCTTTAGAAGCCAAGTGTCTTTCATCTGAGGGCCACATAGCCTGTTACTGATGTTAAACAGTTGGACTTCACAACCACCCTGCCAGGCAGGTGAGTGTTATCCAAATTATACAGCTGGGGAACACAGACATACAGCAACCTGTCCAGCGGGAGAGCTGGGAAGAGAACCCAGGCTCCCTGTTCCAATCTCTTCCCACCAGGCCATGCTGCCTGTGCGCACCCTGCACTGCGTGCTAGCAAATGAGGCGCTGCCTGCCATATGGCTCTAGAAACACACACACTGTGGGACTTTTTCCTCCGCTGACTGCTCCCAGGCCATGTCCGACTTGCTCCTCCCTTCTCCTTGCAGGATCTCCCCATTCAGCCAGACAACGCCATGGCATGTCAACGACCTCTCCTGCTCTTGCTCTTTGTCATGCTAGTAGTCAGCACCCACCTGTCGAGAGCTCAGCACTGGTCCCACGGCTGGTATCCCGGAGGGAAAAGAGAACTAGATTTGTCCCAGACTCCAGAGGTGAGTTCCAGCCTTTCCCTAGGGGGAGCTTCCATATTACTTGAAAGCCCACAGTACGTTCTCAATACATCTTGTTCTGCAGCCCTAATTTAAGGACTGATCCTGGGAGGTGCTGAGCATCCACATGGGATCCAGTGGGAATTGTGGGTGCTCCGCACCTCTCAGGATCAGATCCTTAATGAAAATGCTGACATACATAGAGAGAAACCTTTCATCGCCACTTCCCAGCCCTGTGCTCACCACCCAGAGCACACGGCCTTCAGATACAGATCAGGATCTGAACCGTCCCACGGCTCAGGGTGGTTCTGATCCGCACAGCTGCGGTATCATAACAGACACAACTGGGAGAGGGCCAAAGCTGGACAGCCTTTAGTGCTTTCACATGCTAGCTTTAAGGCATGCACCATTTCCTGCAGCATGTCCGCTGCCCTTCAAGGCAGATCCATGTGGAGAAGGGTTCCATCTTGAATTCAGCCGTTTGGGGGACTTCGCGCCCTGCCCCCCCAATATGCATTGACTGAATTTTGTCACCATCCAATATCCAGACATTAGAGCGCAGCAAATTTCATGCACATTGGAAAGGCATGAAGAGGTAACAGCGAGAAATGAGCTAACGCATAGCTCTGTTAACAGAAAAATACCCTCTAGGTCCTGCACAGAGGCTACTAACTCATTTCACACCAGGACACCAACCAGCCATCGGTGGTAACGCTTCCACTTCTAGGGTTATAGGAATTGCTGTATCGGATCAGACTGGTCACTCATTCTAGTCCAACATCCTGACTCTCATAATGGCCAGTACCAGCAGCTTGAGGAAAGTACAAGACACTCTTCAGTGGACAATTATGTAATAACCAGTCCATAGCGAAAGTTTGTTGTCTGCTCATGCAGGCTTATACTCCACAGCATGAGGGTTTATATCCCTTGTTTCTTCCCCCACTAACTGTGAATATAAGTGTCTTCATGACAGAGCAGGGCTGGATTTAATTTAGGGATGAAAGACCATGTAACCACCCAATCCCGGAAATGTATTTGTTTTGTTTGTGAGTTCAGGCTTCAGAAGAAATCAAACTCTGTGATGGGGAAGAGTGTGCTTATCTGAGAAGTCCAAGGAAAACCATTGTCAACACTCTGCTGGTAAGAACAACATGCAACCTTCTCCAGTAGCTACCAGAGTGCCTCAGCATTTAGCAGAGGAGGCAAAAGTGGGGGCAGTAGTGAACAATCCGGTATTGTCAATGATTAGAAGTATTTTCTATCTCTAATGCCAAGGCTTTTAAAGACAAACAACAAACACAGCTGTCTGCCCAAAAGAACGTAAAGATCTAGCAAGATGCTGGGCATCGCCTATGAAAAGTTCAGAATCATGGCCAGGACACGTATCCGGATAGGAAGAGCTCAAGAGATAAAATGTCCAGGTTATTCAAGTTCTTACATTGCTCCTGTCACGGGGGTATCTGCATGTGGCCTCTGTTGTTTCCTTAATAGACATATAATAATAATGAATTTTTAGGGAGCACAGTCAGGCAAGAGGGGTAGGTGAGTGGTAGAAAGTTAATTGGAAGACGCAAGCCTTGAAAGGAGGGATTTGAAGGAATAATGAAAGTCGGGGAAGATAAGCCAGACATAATGGGTGGAGTGCCCACTTACAGAGAAAAACATTCAGCATTTAAAAGACTGGGAAAATTATTATTTGTACTGCAGTGGTACGTACAGGCCCCAGCTGTAGATCACAACTCCACTGTGCTAGGTGCTGAACAAATGGTCTGAGATCAATCACATGCGATTAAATGGAGAATCAGGCCCAATAAATTGTGGGATTTAAAAAAAAAATGTCTTTGTTGCCAAACAGGCTGACCTGCTGGCGAGACAACTACAGAAGAAGAAGTGAGCCTTTCCACAGACTCTTTCCGAAATGCTTGCCAGCCCCACTGGCTTTTCAGTCACTTCCTTTGCAACATGATGGTGTGTCTATAGATTCCATGTATCTGACCGTTAAAGAATTCTTATGAACATCTTGGCTGACTGCACTCGAATGCTGGGAACGTGGATAGTGCTGTAATGCTTGAGAAATGCCCCCGACCCATCACCCAGCCAGAACGAGGCCCTGTTTGGAGTTCTTTACGCACTTGTGTAACTCCACCATGTTGAATAAAATACTTTATTTTGTTACATACACAATTCCATCCACATTTATGTCCTTACCCATGTCTTAAAAAGATAAAAATAAACGAATCTCCAGCCCCATAAACCAGTTTTAAGCACGCACTGATTTTTGAACAAGAGTTGGGTCATAAGGCCTTTTATTGGTAATTCCTGGCCCTCCTTGCACTGCTTTCTGGGTAGTTCAGCCTTCTGGCTGAGTGCTGGAATATTCTGCCAAACTTGATTCACGTCCTGTGTACGGCCCTTTATTCACAGAGATACAAATATCAGGGGTACATGTAACCTTGGAAAGGTTTGGTGGTGGTAGTTTTTTTCACAAAAGGCAACATTCTCACATTCATATTAAGAAAATAAGAAAGAGCAATGGTAAGGTTCTTGGGAAGATAACAAAAGGAAACGTGATCTAGGGGTTAGAGTGCTAGGCTGGGACTTGGGAGACCCAGGTTAAAGCCCTTCCTGTGTGACCTTGGACAAGTCACTTAGTCTCTCCGTGACTCAGTTTCCTCTCTGTACAAATAATAGCACTTCCCTATTCGGGTGTTGTGAGGCTAAATACATTAGAGATTGTGAAGATACTGTGGTAATGGGGTTCATATACATACCTAAGACATCCCAAAGAGGGTATCTTTTGTCTGTTGCAGGCTACATCTGCCATGAATTGGTAGCTGTTTCTGCAGCAGTGAAGTAATGTCATTAAAGGTGCAGTGCACAGAACCAAAGTCATAATAGATGTAAGGAGCAGGTAGGTATGAATTCTTCCACCCAAAACCCAAATGTGAATAAATCCACTGTCAATCAACATGTACACAGAGCTTAAATACATACCGAGAGTTTCACTCACTGACAACTTCTCTGTTTTGCTATCTGTTCTATGTGGCAGCCAATTACACTGAAATGAATATGAATTACAGTGATCAAATATGATTTATTCTAAATCAGCTGGGCATCTCAATCTCTATACTGATTGCTTTAAGAATAAAAAACAGTTGGTAATGAAGGATTGTTTTAATTTGCTGCTCATGTGAAAAATGTGTCAATTAAAATGAGGCAAAAATTCTTGGAACTAGATTTCAACATTTCTGAGAAATAACACCCTCATATTTCCAAGCCAGTTTATATAGCACCTTGCATCCACACAGATTCCCCAAAACAACTTACAAACTTAGAGCCATATTCTTCTCTCAACTGCATCACTATAAAACCAGTGTAACTCCAGTGACTTTGAGGGGAGGGGCAAATGGTGGGGGTGTACTCTGGATTCAAGCCAGTGTAACTGAGATCAGAATTTGGCTCTTTATTAGTGGAGTGTAAACTGGGGCCTGTATTCTGCCCTGATTTATACCGTGTTCAAGTCCGCTGAAAACAACTGGCCTAATTTTCCTTTTATTGATATAAATCAGAAGTAACTCTACAGAAGGCAATGGCGTTACGCCAGTATAAAACGGGTGGAAATAGGATCAGACTTACTAATTCCAATGATCTTGCATGAGGAGGAAATCCATAGTTTTAGGAATTGCCAGACTAGATCAGACCTAGGGTCCGGCTAGTGTCCAGTATTATGTCTCTGACAGTGGCAAAACACGTGTAAGAATCGTGGAGTAGCAGATATGGGATAATCTACTTCCCACATTAGGTCTCCTAGTTAGAGCTCGGCTTAAACCCTGAATCACGAGATATAATATCCCTTCCACAATTTTTTGCATTAATTATGATAATTCCAGATATTCTTCTTCATATAAATGTCAAAACCTTTTTTGAATCTTGCTGAATTCTTGGCCACCACAAATTCCTGTGGCAATGAGTTCCACAGCCTAAACACACATTATGTGCAAAAGTATTTCCTTTTATCAACAATGAATTGCCCTCCTCTCAGTGACTGTCCCCTTGTTCTTGCATTAAAAGAACTCAGGGAGGACAGAAGCTCCTGAGCTGTACTCATTATAGTATTCAATATTTAATATACTGTTATCATGTTCATTGCCTTTCTATGGTAACAATCCCAGTCTTTTCAATCTCACTTCACAGGAGTTTTTTTAGGCTCTTTGATAATTTTCATCACTGAACACCATTTAATTTGTCTCTTCTCTGAACCCCTTCCATTTCTGCAATCTTTTCTGAGATGGGGTAATCAGTACTGCAGGCCGCCTCCAGAGAAGGCTGTATGAATGATTTATATAACGACATTATAATATTCTCTGTATTGTATAAAGGTTCTTATGCCATCCTCATAACTGTAGTATCTGAGCACCTTCAGCAGTCTAAGTTATGTGACTACCCCTCTGTCACATGTGGTTTGTTCTTTCTCTCCTCCGCTCCCCAGGGAGTGATGTGTGTTAGCACTGGAGTGTTTTGGTTTGGTAGGGTTTTCTGTGTTTATTTGGCCAATAGGAGCTATGGAGCCAGCACTCAGGGCGTCGCCTGTGGACGGGACAGGCTGCAGAGCCCCCCTGGCTGCCCCTCAATCTAGGAGCCAGAGGGACATGCTGGCCGCTTCCCAGGAGCCACGCGGAGCTAGGCATGGAGACTGCCTGCCCCACTGGCACTGCGGCCAACTGGACTTTTAGCAGCCCAGTCAGCTGTGCTGACTGGAGCCGCCAGCGTCCCTTTTCAAGCAGGTGTTCTACTCGAAAACCAGACGCCTGACAACCCTATTCATCTCCTGCACAGAGACACTTTATCCTGCTTGCAGAGTGCGCTGGTGTGTCAGAGGTGCAGTGCTGCCAACCACTGGGCTTTAAGCTCTTTTTGTACCCGGGGCCTGAACCCAAGCCCTGGAGCACCTAGACCAGGAGTTCTCAACCTATTTATCATTGTGGGCTGCATATATAGCGCTCTATGTGCTATGTGGGACGCATCCACACAATATATATATACTTACCTGTACATCTACAAAAATAATACGGTTTAGTATTATGACAGCAATATGATTAAAATCGACGTCGTACCTTTCATTTCATTTCAAATGTCTACAAAGAGCATTTTAAATTAGCAAAATAAGTATTAAAATTAATTCATTTACTGTAGTGGTGGCATAGCAACGTGTATTGCCACCTTCAGTTCCCCGTTGCTGCCAACAGCAACATGGCTGAGTGCCCGGCGAGCATGGCTGTGGAGCGTGCCTGCAAAGATGGGGAGCTCTGCCCAGTGTGGGGTGCCCCCTCACCCAGAGACTGTCCCCCATGCACCCAGCGCTTCCACTCAGGGACTGCCCTCCAGCTCCTCCCCAGACAGGGACTGTCCCGCCAGCATCCAGACCTCACAACAGTGGGCTGGCACAGGTGCCTGCCCTGCAGATACAGGATGCCCTGTCTAGGGCAGAAGAGGCTGTCCAGGGGAGAACGGCCCCTCTAGGAACTGCCCCCTAGCACCTCCCAGCAACTGCCCCCAACACCCAGTCCCTACAAGGACAGGCCCCTCCCCCCCCCAGCACTCAATCCTCCCATCCAGGGACTGTGCCCCAGTATCTAGCCCCCCACACAGGGACTGCCACCAGTTCTTCCCACCTAGAGTCTGTCCCCAATGCACAGGCTGCACCCCGTAGCCCTAGCTCCCTGAACCCACCTCCCCATGCCCGCTGGTCTCCTACTGTGACTGCAGGTAGCTCTGCCTTGCAGATTGCCTGTCGCTGCCGTCCTAGTGCCAGGGAGCCTGCTCTAGCCAGGGTCACTGGACCCATGATCCTGTAGGGAAGGGGGGCGCTGAGCACCCTGGCCTCCTGCCGATGCTGCTGGGCCTGATCCTGGCAGAGGAGCTGATGCTGGTGGGCCTAATCCTGCATCACCCCATTTTTGTACAAACACAAACCATGCTGGCTCTGCGCCCAGGACAGGTGCCCCTCCTGCCCTAGTTACGGCCCTGAGGATGTCACATGGGCCGCAGCTGTGCTGTTTGGGCCACCAGTGGCCTGCGGGCCGAGACCCACTGACCTAGACGATTAGGCCCAAGCCCGTGAGCGGGGCTGGCTATTCCGGGGGGAGCCAGGGTAGGGCGGAGGCCAGGCCTGGTGTGCTTGTGGCAGCGGGTGTGGCTGAGGCGATGCACTGCAGCATCCCGCCCCGTGTTGGGCACCGGTCCCATCCTTTGCCGCTCTTGCCGGCCTCGCTTTTCCCACCGCCATTTTGTGTGGCTCCTTGAGCTGCTTCTCTCTGAGGAGCAACGGTCACCTGTCCTGAGCAGTGGGGCAGCCCCGGGGGGCGGCAGGAGCCTGGCCCTATGTGAGGGGCTGGGCCGGGCCAGGGGCGGTGGGGCAGCCCCGGGGGGTGGCAGGAGCCCGGCCCAGAGCCGAGGAGAAGTAGGCGGGAACAGAGGCTGAGGAGACAGAGATCAGGGGGCGGGGCTTGGCCCCGCAGCCCCGCCCACCAGTTGCTGACCCGGAAAGAACTACATTTCCCAGCATGCTCCTGCCCCCCCCTCAGGCCCGGAGCCGGCGGTGTCCGCGTCCTGCATCCGCTTCCGGGTGAGGGGTCAGGTCCATGGCGGCGCCCAGCCGGAGGTCGGTGGCGCCGCCATGCTGCTCGCGCTGAGCCGCTGCTGGGCCCCGCTGAGCCGCCGGCCGCTGCCGCTGCTGGTGCCGGCCCGGGGCCGCAAGTCCCGCCACGACCCGCCCGCCAAGTCCAAGGCCGGGTGGCTGAAGGAGCCGCCGCCCGTGGAGCCGGCCGAGCTGCTGGTGGTGAGCGAGCGCTACCGGCAGTACCGGCTCGTGCTGCAGGCGCTCAGGTCTGTGCGGGGCCGGGGTGTGCGCGGGGCACGGGGCGGGGGGGGTCTTTCCCCAGGCCCCTGCCTGGAGCCGGGGAGCCCGAGGGGCCAGAGCCCAGCCTCGTGCGTCCCCCTGCACTAGGGTGACCAGAGGTCCTGGTTTTATCGGGACAGTCCTGATATTTGGGGCTTTTTCTTATATAGGTGCCTATTCCCCTCCCCCCCCTCCACACACACCGCTCCTGTTCTGATTTTTCACACTTGTTGTCTGGTCACTCTTCCTGCACGGGGCTGGGGAGCCCGGGTGGTCTCTTAACATGCCCGTGCTTCCCTGGGCGTGTGCGCAGGGAGCAATGACCAGGGTGCGTGCGTGTGTTCATTCATCGCTCCCCAGAACGACTACTTCGGGTCCTGGAGAGGAGTCGAGATGTAGGATAGGGTTGGGTGTGATGACTTCTATTGTAGAAACCAGTGGGCGGGCACGTGTACGGGTAGGCTGCCTTGCTGAAAGGACCCTTGTAAACCTTAGCAGGAGTGTGGGGGGTGGGGGAAGCCTTATAAATGTTCAGAATTCTGGGTTTTAAAGAACCCCCCCTCCCCCAAACATTTGGAAAGGGAAATGGCGCTGTCAGGTGACTGTCTGGAAGTCGTCAATTCAAGCTTTCTAGTGGTGTCGGCCCAGTGGCTGGTGAAAGACTTACTTTAGAATCCATCTCCCAGGACAGAAGTATTGGTAATCCCGTGAAAAGCAATGTTGATGTGACTGTGCCGTGCTTAAGGCCTTTCTCTCATCACTCCCAGGATGGAGTTCAAGCAAGAGGTGATGCGGAAGCACCGTGAGGAGCGCCTTGATAAAGAGAGTGGGGCGGAGGCGATGGAGGAGCACCTGAAGCTGATGGCATGGAACAGCGCTGAGAACGAGCGGCTGCGGAAAAAGAGGTAAGTAGTGGCCCTTAGGTCTGCTGCAGGAAGGGCTTGGAGTGCTACTTCAGTGCAATGAAACCATGTGAGGTGCCAGAGCTACGCAGGGAGGCTGTGATCCACCCCAAAAGGGTCTTAGGAGCCTTCTCTCGTCTGTGATTTAGAGACCACGTGGATTCATAGATTCTTAGATGTTGGTCCCTTCTGGCCTTGGAGTGTTATCATCTAGTCTGACCTCCTGTATAACACAGGCCATAGAACTTCCCCAAAATAACTCCTACAGCAGATCTTTTAGAAAAATATCCATCGTGATTTAAAAATTGTCTATGATGGCGATTGTCCACCACAATCCTTGGTTAAAAGAACAGGAGTACTTGTGGCACCTTAGAGACCACAAGTACTCCTGTTCTTTTTGCGGATACAGACTAACACGGCTGCTACTCTGAAACCAATCCTTGGTTAGTTGTTCCAATGGTTAATTACTCTTACAGTGAAAAATGTGTGCCTTATTTCCAGTCTGAATTTGTCTAGCTTCAACTTCCAGCCATTGGATCATGTAAAAACTTTTCTCTGCTAGACTGAAGTGCCCTTTATTAAATATTTGTTCCCCATGTACATACTTATAGTTGGTTTAAAAAAAAAAAAAAAAAAAATCACAAGCTTGCTAAACTGATTGTTTCTTGAAAAGATGACTTCTGAGGTAGGCTAATGGCTTCTGGAGCCTTCTACCTCTAGCTTCAATCCAGCCCAGTTCACCGTATTACTATCTGCTGGCAGTTCAGCCCTGTGTACAAAATGTCAGAACACTTGCTAGCCAGACAAATATCCCTCTTGCAACACCAGCACAGCTGGCAAGAAATGGCTCCTTGAATGGCTGGATCATAGAGACTGAACTGTATCCTCCCCTCTTTTATTATGGAAGGGATTATGATTACATTTGAGGACACTTTTAAATAGGAGCTCGAAACCTTTATTTTGTAGTAATCTCATTGAAATGGCAAAAACCAAACCACAGATTATAAACTCTCGGCATGAGCTGAATTTTTCATGGTGGCTTGATGAAAAAAGAATTGATACAGAGAATACGAAGGTAAAAATCACCCCTTTTAGTGCCCCCCCCCCCTCCCTTCACTGAATTCTCTCTTCTTTTGTACCCCTATTGCATTAGTTATATTAGGTATGTATGAGGGGAATTTTCATTGTTGTTGCCCAAGCTATCCCCGTTCTGTGAATAGCTAGGACTTCAGGCCCCATATCTGTAACGCTGAACTTTTCACCACCCCATCACCTTCTGCTAGGCCTGCTAGCACCTTGCTTCACCATCCTCATCCCATGGGAGAGTGGCAGGTTTCACCTGAACATTAAACACTCCCTGCGAGACTGCTGTGCTGTGTTTCCCGCTGTCCTGAGGAGGGCTCACCAATATCCCATTTCTCTTGTGATCATGTGATAGGGAGGAGCGACTCAGAAGAGAGGAGGAAGAATTGCAGGACCGTAAGTTACAAGGAGCCCTCAACCGTGCCAAGTTAATGGAGGATTTTCTTAAGCAGAAGGAGAGAGAGGTCCTACAGTTGCAGGTATGGAAGGCTTGGGTTTGAGGGCAGTGATCACTGTGTTAGCTGACTTTGTGAACCCGTCAAATTGTAACCTGCTGCCACCCACTGTTCGGTTTGGTACCCATGGGTTGGGAGTTCTGTGGAGGCACCAGGCTCACACCCTGGAGAGGGGAGAAGGGGCTTACGTTGCTCTGTGGCAAACTCCTGCCTTCCCAGCTGCCTCAAGGAGCAGGCTTGATGATCTTGGAGTGCAATAAGTATGTCCTGCCTGAGACCTTTGAAAGTGGGTTGGGGAATAAATTTGGATGGGAGATGGGGATCTACGTGTTTCCAGGGTTTCCTCAATAAGAATATTACAGTGCCAAGCTCTCCTTTGCTTCTGATGAGTCCTGAGCCCCTCTTAAGGTGTAATGAGAATCTTTGTTGCGGTCTCCTCATTGTCTTCCTGAATGAGGGTTGAGAACCTCAGAGCTGCTGGAAGAGTCACTCCAGGCCCCATAAACACAAGTTACGGGAGCAGCTGCCCTGTGGGGTAGTAACTGTGCATGCTCCATTGGGTTTGAATTGAGATTGGAGTTTGGGTGAGAAGCTAAAGGAAAATTTCTGGGGGTGCTCATCCCTCTCCAGTTCATGCCTGTTTCATCAGCTCCCGCCCCGGCTTCAGATCAAGGCAAATCTGATCTGAAAGGGAGCCCCGACCCCTCTGCCCTGAAACATGATCTCATTCCGTGATCTGTGTCTAATCACCTGCCTCGGTGGGCACAAATGCTGCACGCACTGAGAGTTGGCTTCCACCTTTCATTGATTTTAGGAGGAAGCCAGAAATTTCATCACCCCTGAAAACCTGGACGAGCGAATCGAAGAGTGCCTGGATAACCCTCGCAACTACAACTTCGCTATCGATAAAGAAGGGTGCATCGTTAAGCGGAGTGTGCCATCCTAGAGGCTCTCTCTTGATTGGGACAATTTGGATGGGAGACTTTCCTATGGCTTCCATCCAGATGCGGAGCTCAGGGCAGGAGCATGAGGAAAGGAGCATCATGCATACAAGTCGACCGTGGAATTTCATTTTGACAGACAGCCCTTTGGTGCCAGTCACAGTTCCTGCCTTGAAAGGTTGTCACCTGCTTCATAACTCATGTCCCTTTGCTTTGGGGCAAATTGCTGTTGTCTCTGAAATAAAGGAACTTGTTTTGTACAGCGCTGTAGTTCTTAATTTCTTAGGCACTGTAGTTCAGAAGTATTAGTTGAATATATCTATCTATGAGCTTATATAGTTTCCATCACTGCAGTATCTGAGTGCCCAGTCAAGCCTCTGTCAGTTCAAGATTATTCCCTGCAAAATATTCCAAGGATTGATGCTGTGGTAGCTTTTTTCCATCACTGGACGCTTAGTCATGGGACTTCTATCACTTTCCTAATCTGTTTTCTAAATGTTCCAACCTAATTTCCTTCTTTGACAGGGTTACTGACCTAATGGATGTGGGGAAGCTGTAGGTGTGATACCTCTTGATTTTAGTCAGGCTGTTGAGATAGTCCCATGTGACATTCTCATAAGCAACATAGGGAAATGTGGTGTTGATGAAATTTGCTTATGATGTGGTTGCATAACTGATTGAAAGACTTACTCAAAGAGCAGATATCAATGGTTACCTAGTGCGGTCTTGCAGGAGTCTGTCTTGGGTCCGGCACCATTCAGTATTTTCATTCATGAATTCAATAATAGAGTTGAGAGAATGCTTATAAAATTTGTGGATGCTGCCAAGTTTGAGGGTTGCAAGCACTTTGAAGGACAGGATCAGAATTCAAAAGGACCTTGATATATGGGAGAATTGGTCTGAAATCAACAAGATGAAATTCAGCAAAGACAAGTGCAGAGTATGGCACTTGAAGGAAAAATCAAATGCACAACTACAAAATGGAGAATAACAATAGGTGATAGTTCTACGGAAAAGGATATGGAGGGGTTATAGTAGACCACAAAATGAATGAGAGTCAACAATGTGATGCAGTTGCAAAAAAGGCTAATATAATTCTGGAGTGTCTTAGGGCTGGTCTACACTGGGGCGGGGATCGATCTAAGATATGCAACTTCAGCTACGCGAATAGCGTAGCTGAAGTT
This sequence comes from Trachemys scripta elegans, assembly GCF_013100865.1. Taxonomy (NCBI): domain Eukaryota; kingdom Metazoa; phylum Chordata; order Testudines; family Emydidae; genus Trachemys; species Trachemys scripta. Next base: position 132,307,605 of record NC_048302.1, read on the forward strand.
GAAGTATCTAAGATTGAATTACCTGGGGTCCACACGGCGCGGGATCGATAGTCGTGGCTCCCCCGTCGACTGCGCTACCTCTGCTTGCTCTGGTGGAGTTCCGGAGTCGACGGTGAGCATGTTCAGGGATCGATATATCGCGTCTTAACGAGATGCGATATATCGATCCCAGATAAATCGATTGCTACCCGCCGATATGGCGGGTAGTGAAGACATACCCTATATAGGAATTTTACATGTAACACACGGGAAGTAATTATCCTGATCTGTGTGGTACTGGTGAGGCCATAGCTGGAGTACTGTGTTCAGTTTTGGGTACCACACCTCAAGAAAGATGTGGACAAACTGGAGCGAGAAGACTGAGTGGGACCTGAAAAGTCTTCAGATATGTTAAGGGCAGTTATAAAGAGGATGGTGGTCTATTTTTCTCCATGTCCGCTGAAAACAGGACAAGAAATAATGTCCCTTCTACGGCAAAGGAGATTTAGGTTAGATATTAGGAAAAACTTTCTAACTGAGGATAGTTAAGTACTGGAACAGTCTTCCACAGGAGGTTGTGGAATCCCCATTGGAGATTTTTAAGACGAGGCTGGACAAACACCTGGCAGGGATGGTCTAGGTTTACTTGGTCCTGCCTCGGCACAGGGGGCGGACTAGATGAGCTCTTTATGACCCTTCCAGTGCTACATTTCCATAATTCCTTGGGGGAAACTGCCTTGTAGCCAAACGATCTTGCTGTCTGGAGATCTGTTACTGATTTACAGCGTAAATTCTTTTTGGTTAATTTCTTTCTATACTCATAGTGCTACTTCCTCTGATTACCTCTTAACTAACCCTCCTCTTAGACAAAAAATCTTTATTAAACTCTAAGGTTGAGAGCACTTATCTGCAAATTAAGGTTGGGGAAAAAAATCTTTACAAGAAGTTCGTAGTATTAAAAATGTGAGGAAAAAAGATTAAAAACCAGGGTAATTCAGAGTTAAGGTCATTTCTTTTCAAAGAAATCCACATGTTTGAAACTATGGAAGCACACAGTTGAGACATACAAGCCCTCTTAACTGTGCCCTTGTAATGAGATTGAACTTGATGTTTTCACTGAGTTCACCACTTGTTCTCACCCTAGATCCTTCTCATATTTGCTTTCCCGACAGCCGTCTTCTAGATTCTGTGGATTGTTTCCACGAGGTGGCCTTAGGATTTGTATGTACTGAATCCTGCTTTGCTCACATTTCTAATCCCTGCTGGCTATGTCATGATTTGGTTTAGTTCTCATATGGATTTGTCCTTCTGGTTTTGGTGTCACTGGCAAACCTGATCATGGCTGAATTTGCTTGCTTGCTTCAGGGAAATACGTTTGTCTGTGAGGCGCACAGAGGACATCACTGGTGGTCTCTAAATCCTTTAGGTCATGGATTCTCTGTGGGGGTTCATGAGCACATATAATCAGAATATCAGGGTTGGAAGGGACCTCAGGAGGTCATCTAGTCCAACCCCCTGCTCAAAGCAGGACCAATCCCCAGACAGATTTTTGCCCCAAATCCCTAAATGGCCCCCTCAAGGATTGAACTCACAACCCTGGGTTTAGCAGGCCAATGCTCAAACCACTGAGCTATCCTTCCTGCCCCATCCCATGGGACCACTCTATCCCATGTTAAATGGGACAAAGTCCTGACTGGATGAGGGAAGGATCTCTGAGGTCCCAGTATGGAAAAGGCTGGGAACCCTACTCTAGATCATTAATGATACTTATGAGTCTCTTTACTACCCCCTGTAGCACTCCATGTGGCTTGCTCCTCATCAAGTGTTTGGACTCTGCCATTCACTACTCTGTTTTTCCTGTTCATTGATAGATTCTTAATCTGGAGGTTTTATTGAGCTGGCATTTCTCCCAAACATTCATGGTCTTATTATTATTGGGGCACTCCATCCCCCACCTGCCATGAAGTCCCTAATCAAAACCCTTCCTTTTAAATTGCATGGTAGAACCTTTCTATACAACATGAATGACTGGGAAGATGGAGATTTCAATCAGTATTTGACAAATATAGTGGAAGTATTTAATTTTAATGCATTTTGTTTAGGTTTTAATATAGTAACATTTTAATATTACATTATTTAATCTGTATGTCGAATAGATTGGCTAATATAAAAGTCAAGACAAAACGTTTTGACGCTATCAAAGCAAAAGTTCGGGAATTCGTTTTGCAGAAATTTGTGGCTCTCTGTTCCGAATTGAAATGAAGTTTTTTTTTAAATGTTGGAGCTTCTTGCAGAATGGAGATTCTGGTTTCTGACCTGTTCTAGCGTTTGTTGTGACAGTTACTGAGTGAGTTGTTCAGAGAGCTGTGAATGACCAAGGTTCTGTTCTGATTGAAGGGACCTCCTTTGGGCTTCCAATATTCTGCCTTATTTAAACTCTTCTGTCCCCCCATTGGCATCTTTTAACACGGGACAGAGTTCAAAAAAGAACTAGCCCAGGGGTTCTCAAACGTCATGGCACCACGACCCCCTTCTGACGACAAAAATTACTACACGGCCCCAGGAGGGGGACCGAAGCCTGAGTTCGTCTGATTCTCACTGCCCTGGGCGGGAAGAGGTCAAAGCTGAAGCCCCAGGGCTTCATACCCAGCCAGGGGGCCTGTAACCTGAGCCCCGCCACCCAGGGCTGAATACCTCAGGCTTCGGCCCAGGGCTCGGGCTTCAGCCTCGAACCCAAGCAAGTCTAAGCCAGCCCTGACGACCCCATTAAAAGGGGGTCGCAACCCACTTTGGGGTCCTGCCCCATAGTTTGAGAACTGCTGAACTAGATAAATTCCTGGAGGATAGGTCCATCAATGGCCAGGATGGGCAGGGATGGTGTCCCTAGCCTCTGTTTGCCAGGAGCTGGGAATCGGCAATGGCCTGGGTCACTGGATGATTACCTGTTCTCTTCATTCCCTCTGGGGCACCTGGCATTGGCCACTGTTGGAAGACAGGATACTGGGCCAGATGGACCTTTGATCCGACCTGCTATGGCTGTTCTTGTGTTCATATTATCTAGTGAACTATCCACCCAGCAGGTTAAAAAGAGACTTTGCTTTTCAGTGCATATGCTGCCATTAGGTGCTTAGAAATCCTTCGTAGTTATATTTCCTCTGATTACCCTTTAACAGCAGCACAACATGGTCCTCTTTTTCTCTGCTCTCTTTTCTAGCATTACCTCCTCAATCCCACATCCATCCTTTTGGGATAGCACCTAGAGCATCTGGGTGGCAGGGCCATTGCTCTGATCATACACCATTCCCCACGCTCTTAATTCCTAGTATGGCTTTCCAGAGCCTCGGCATGCATTGACCCTGTTTTTTCAGAGAACCTCCCTTGGGTGCTGGATAAAACTGTGACCCAGGGACCTCTTGATGCCAACTGGCAGAGGGCAAAGGAGGTGCCTACAGACTGTCGGGGATCCCCTGGGCCAGGTATATACATGTTAGTACACCAAAGGGTACGTAAGGTGGCTATCGAAAGCCAGCAGCCCACTAGTCATTGTAATCATTGCAAAATGTACATATGGATAATATTTAAGGAGTTATGTATCTATACTAACAATTATGTTCTTAAAGGCTAGGAGTTAAGACAGGTCCCCAGGCAGGAGGTGCTTACCACTCTCGCTCTGGTCCTGTGGGTATTGTATGCTTTGTAATGGGTGCCTGGTTGCACACTGAACCAAATGCTAATCAAGAGATTGCACAGTCAAGAAGAAAGGTATACATGAACAAACAACCAGCAGGGGGCATCCTCCAGTTTACAAGTGGAGGCTTGTGGGGATCTCACCGGGGGTGCCAAGATGCACCCTGGATCCTTTCACTGAGGAGGCAAGCTGACACCATGTTACTTCTCATGAAAGAGAGATCCCAGGCAGGGCTGGCTGGTGAGTAATACTGCATTAGGCCGGAGATTATCTTGTTACTTAAGTCTAGGGTCTAAAATGCATGTTGGCATTTTATTTGAAATGTAGCCATTTGTTTCCAGTGCTGCTTCGTGCTATTGCTCGAATCTCTGCACTTGCTAACTACACTTTTGCTTGTTTTCTCTAAACATATCTCAGCGCTGTGTGTGCAGCGAAGCAGTGATCTGAGGTAGATCAGGGGTGTAGAGCTGCTTTGGGAGCAGTGGCTCTGAACTCAGCAAGTGTCCAGTGACCATGGGCTGGATACCCCACGGATACGCTCAGAGGGCTTGAGGGGTGGCGTGTTGCCGTAGGGCCTATGTAGGCCTGGACGGGAGTGTTTGTGTTGTCAGAGATGTCAGGGAGCTGACCCCAGGCAGGCACAGACAAAGCTCCCTCATGCTAAGGGCAGGTGGTAGCGAGGTGCCTCCCAATCCTGGGGACTGCTGGAAAGCATCACAAAAATCCCCATCCTGGTCCTTAACTGTCTGCTTAGGTAAATCACCTACATTCCTCTCCTCCCTCATCCAGGCTGTACCAAGAAGCAGCGTCTCCTGTCCAGAGGGGGGATGTGATTCCCAGCTAGGCAGACAGCAAAGCTGTTGAGTTTGTTACAAAGCCAAAGGGGAAAAAAGTAAATAGCAGGATATTTTGGTACAAGTTTTATTTCTAGCTGGGGATGTCATTTGAATGACGGCCGAGGCGCAGCGCGGCCAGGATTAATGCATCCTGTTGGACTGGCTTTTGGTCTTGCACAGCCTCGTAGATGGTAAATCCTGTGACTTCATCCCTCCTGTGTAGCGGGTGGTCTAGGAAAACAGCGATTCTTGGTCACAGGCCGAGTCCACCATGCAGCCCTCTGAAGAGAAACAAACGCACATAAAAGGAAACGGCGCATGAACTCGGCCACTGGAGTTACGTATAGCTCTGCTAGATAACACCGGGGCCAGATCCTCAGCTGATGTAAATGCCTACAGCTCCATGGAAGACAATGGTACTATACCAAGATACACACCTGAGGATCTGGCCTAGGATGTGTGGGTGGTGCCTTTCCTGCCAAGGGAGAGGTATTCTAAACTATTCCTGCTGGGTGAATTTCACCTCTCTGCATGGGGTTTGGCCTGATGTGATACTGCTGCCAACTTTGCCTGCGGCAATGAAGGCAATGCCCAGGCCAATTGAGACTTCTCTCCTCTGGGAAAGGAGGAAACTGCTGGACTGCCACCAATATTAACTTCCCCACTTCTTCTCTGTCCACAAATACTAGGGCCTGAGCAGTAGATAATGGCCCATGGCCTTTGCAGAACTCTTGCCACTTGTGCATGCACCAGCACTGAAGTCACGGTGCCACTGCGCGCCGTCCAAAGATGTCCAAGTGCTTCCAAACATCAGTGAATGTAGCTCTGAGGCTGAAAGTATAATTATCCCTACGTTACTGATGAGGAAATGGAGGCACAAAGTGGTTAAGCAACTGGTCCAGAGTCCCTCAGCGAGTCTGTAGCGGAGACAGGGGTCAAGCTCATATCTACTAAGCCCCTCCTCTACCCTCCCCATCCTGTCTCTTAATCACAAGGCCCGTCTTCCCCATGTTAAAAGTGCATGAGAGCATTGAGAATAGACATGAAGTGTTACTTTTAACAGCCCTAAATTGCAGGGTTGGGTGGGAGGGATTGTGCTCGTTCATATGGAGCTATGGTTAAAGTCGAAGCGAAGCAAGTGCTCTCTCACCGTTGTTACAGCAGATCCCGGGGGCTGCGCAGGTCCCACCGTTGGGCCCGCATGGCTTCCTGCCAGACTCGCAGGGTGTCGGCAGGTAATTCTCCTCCTGACATCGCAGGGTTTCTGAGGTACCGAAGTAGCATCCCATCTCCGCTCCACAGCAGATGCTAGGGCCAAAGCAGTGGCCTTTGTTCCTAGGTCCACAGGGGATGCACTGGTGGGAGAGAGAAACCCAAAGGCTGGTTAACGGGGAAAACAGCATCCCTTGTTGCTTGGGTCCTGATTCAAAGCCCGTTAGAAAGACTGCCACTGCGCTCAGTGCATAGATGGTGTCTTTCTGCCATCATGTGCTAGTATCTAAGGAGCCCCTGTCTGCTCAGCTCAGGCCTAGCGCTTCAGTTCTAGTTTTTCAACTGGTATTAGAAACCTGACTAGGAAGCGAAATGTTCTCCTGGGATTGCTCTGTGGAACTGGATGGGGTGGGGAATGATACGTGCTCTGGAGGGGTCATAACCCTAGCCACGCTAGCCTGGGCTCACATCCCCAGAAAGTGAAACTGACAAGAAAATAACGATCAGCACCCCAAACTGACATTGACCAGTGGGGCTGTCACGATTCTAGCGCGGTGGTATGAGTGCATGAGAGAGTGGGGGAGGGAGAAGCAAACACAAGCTGGGAATGGGAGGGATAAAGGATAATTTTGTTTTGTGATTGTTAAATAATTGATGGGGTTAGTTGCCAGCGCAGGGAGGGAATTGTTTGGAAATGTTATGAATTAGACAGTGCCCCTTTAATAAACAGGTGAAACCATCCTGAACAAATTGGGCTGAACTAATCCAGGGTGTAACTCCACTGACCACAGTAGCGTTTGATACGTTGCCTGTGACTCCTATTAAGAGAACTCCACTACGCTTGCTGGGCTGGGTCTCCTAGTGTATTCTGCTGTGTATTTCTTTTATTAAGCACAAGGTTTCGTTGTGCTAACAGCTTTCCCGGGCTCCGGCTAGATCATGCTGTTTATGTGAAAGTCCCCAAGTTTTGCCTGAAGATCAATGTCCCGAGGTGGGCAGTGGGGCAGCTATTGTGATGGGTTCTACAAAACACTGGTGCCTTTGTGTATCAGTTCAGGGTTAAATCCCCTGGCAGCCCTTCCCCGTGCACTTGAAAGCAGACAGATCCTATCGTTTGAATTAGCAGTTCATGGGCTAGGGAAAGGGATGCTTTGAAGAAACGGTGCAAAATGCAGGTCACATGAATGAATACAGACCTAACCCCCACCCCCAGACTTTGCTTTTACTTGGGCCGTCCCAGCCTCGTTCGTGGCTCAACAGAGAGCAGAATTTCATCCTATCATTTTAACCATTGGGTGTCTTTCTCAACTCTAACTCATAGACTCATAGACTTTAAGGTCAGAAGGGACCATTATGATCATCTAGTCTGACCTCCCGCATGATGCAGGCCACAAAGCCGTCCCAACCCTTTCCCTTGACTCTGCTGTTGAAGTCCCCAAATCCTGTGGTTTAGAGACTAACCAGCGCAAATGTATTCCCTCCTCACCCAAATTGTGGCCCTCTTACGCAGTGGCCGCCTGCTGTAGGGAAATATTGCTCCAGAACATTTTGCCTCCCTCAGAACCATCTGATTAAAGGGGGTTACAGGGAGTATGATTGGATTTGTTCCCTTTGCCCTCCTGCTCCCCAGTCTAGCTGATGCTGGGGATATTATCTCCTCTCATGTGTACAGGATACACATTACAGACTGACTCAGAAGATGATCAGTAAAATGTTCCTCCTAAGCACAATCGCTCTTGACAGTGTGGCATCGGTTTGGAAAGGCTGCAGGCCTTTTCTCCCCCAGTCCCCACTGTGCCTGTGGACAGGCAGCAGGAGGAACATGTAGCAGAGCACTGAAAACTCATCTCAGCTCGTGACTGCCCCTTATGTTGCCCGCACTCTTCTCCCAGAGCCAGCGCTCGGTAACTGGCCATCAGTGATTTGACTGATGCTGCTGCTGGGCCGCTGGGCTATCACAGCTGTTTCTTGGCTGGCCATTTCCCGCTGGGTGGCATTCCTGACCTGCCATGCAGACTATTTGCCTGCATCCCTGCGGTGTTTTCCTCTGTGTTTCAGCACGAGCCTATTAGCATGTGCTCTCAGCCCCCTCAAGGCACCTTGCTCCAGGCCAGTCCCACTGCCACTGCCCTAATCCAGTTTTTCTCCCCTCTGCATCTGAGTCAGGCAGCTTCTTCCAAGCCGCATAGGCACCCACAAGGGGTTGCTGAGAGCACAGGAGAGCATCTTCTCTGCTGTTAGTCTGGTGCCTGGCGTCACAGCGCCCGCTCCCCGCCGGCCCACAGTAACTGGGAGCACAACTGCAGGGAAAGTCCTGCTCAGTCATTCTGGGGGAATGGGTCATCCACAGGCCAGTCACATGTAGCACCTGTGGGGGGCTGGCACATGCTCAGTGCAGGTGGAATCTTCAGAGAATTTATCTGCCAAACTCTGACACATCTCTGGTAAGTAATTGCAGAGGCTTCTGACGTGGCCACATTTGAGTGGTTTATTCCACGGGGCTGGCAAAAGGCACATCCCTGATACCAGGGCGACCCCACTCCCAAATTTCAGGTCCCGTCTCCAAAGAATGGGGATGCTAGAGCGCCTCAACAAAACAGATTTAAGAATTTTTTTTGAAGTGGGCAAAACAATGAACGGTCCCCACATCTCATTCTTGGAAGTGGCCAAGATATTTTCGCTGAACCTTTCAGAAGAAAATTCAGGCTGATTCAGACACCCAGCTTGGTCCATTTCAAACCAAGCAGTTGAAGTTTGGCAAAGTTATAAGCAACTGAAAACACAGGCCTATGTGGGGAAGTATTGGACAACCTTCAAAATAGATGCTGCTCCCCGTCCTGCCTATAAGGCAATCTGATATAGACATCTACACTTGTAACAGTATTTACAATTCACCACCAAACTAGACTTCTGATGTCCTCAATACAGCTGGGCTTATAATTGTAGTGCAATAGTGCCTGGAGAACCTGATTGAGATGGGACCTGATTGGGCCGGGTGCTGTACACACGCACAGTAAAGCCAGAGTCTGCCCCGGAGGATTTACACTTTAAAGAGACAAGACAGCTAAAGGAAAGATTATTATCCCCAGTGTACAGATGGGGAAGTAAGGCACAGAAAGATTAAAGGACTTGACCAAGATCACACAGGGTGTCTGTAGCAGAGGTGGGGATCGAATCCAGATCTCCTGCTTCCCTCTCAGTCTCCATCCAATGCTTTAACCACAAGACTGAAAAGTCTGGCTGCTTACCACTCATCTGCAAAGGGGCTCATGTGTGTTCCATTATTTTTCAAACATACTTTCAGCGTTAGCTGCGTAGGTAATATATTGGCTGAATGAGGTCCTGACGATCACAAGATGCACTTCTCTACTGCCCAGGAGTTTGGCATACACTATAGTCTATGCTTTCCTGATTGGCTGAACACTGAACACAGAGATGGTTGGAATGGGGCATATAGGGTGACCAGATGTCCCGATTTTATAGGGACAGTCCCGATTTTTGGGTCTTTTTCCTATGTAGGCTCCTATTACCCCCCATCTCCATCCCGATTTTTCACATTTGCTGACTGGTCACCCTAGGGGCATAGGAGAAGGGAAGGAAAAGAGGGACTTGGTAATGAATATTCGTTAATGCTTGTTCAAAGCTTTACAAAATTCACACCACAGCTGTGTGAAGGGCATCGGAGAGCCACAGTCTAGCTGCTTGTGGTATTGATCAGGGTATCAAAACATACGCGTGTCTAGTTGCTCGGGTTTAGACAGCTACCATCGCAGCCGGCACAGCTCAGCCCCTTGCCAGCAATCTCCCCTGTCGCGCCCTGGACGGGATCCTTTTGGGCAGGAGGTGAGAGTTTTGGCGCAGTATCAGGGCAGCTTGGGACCGTCACGCTAACAGGCTATCAATGGGGTGTCTTTACCCAGCCCTAAACAGCCCCGACGGTAAGGAATGCATCACGTACCTTTCTGACATCCATGTCCAGGACTGAGCGCTTTCCGCCGATGGGGCAGTTCTGGATGTAACAGGCCGAGGAGAGAGCCAGGAACCACAAGACGCATATGGCGAGAGTGTTCTGAGACATGGTGGCTGCTGCTGACCCTGCTTCTCTCTCGAGTGGGCTCAGGAAAGCCCTCCAGGTTTTGTCTCCGCTCCTCCCGGGGTGCCGGTATATATAGCGCCCGCTGCAGCTACTTAGACGTGCCGCCACCATCGTCACTCATTTCCCTTAAAAAATACAAGGCATTGCTTTTCACACCAACTAGCACTGCTAATAATCCAGGGTCGAGGATGTGAGGTCAGCGAAGAAGGAATCATTTGCTCCTTGGCACTTATTCCAAACATAGCGAGACATGAGTTGACGTCTACGAGTTTCCTTTAATTGGCACAGTCAATCGGGGCCGCTGGGGGTCAGCGAGCGGAGTTGGCGAGGCCCTCACTTTCCCGTTAGGTCCCAGGATGGGGCGGTTCCTTGCTTTGCTCCTGGCAGAAGAATATTTTCGAACAGTTACATTTCCTCACGCACCTTTCAGCCCAAGAGGCACCTAAAGCGGTACACAAATATCGACAGGCAGCACTTTGTCCACCTCTGGGGTGGAACACAGCAGCTGTTTGACAGTGCCCAGCAACATCATGGGAGCGTAAATGGATACCTGTGATGAAGACTGTGGTTTTACACCTCCCCTTTAGCTGACAGCACCCCCCAACCTCGTTCAGTACCCTCAGGGGGACAGTGCCATCCCCTGAAACACCAGCGCCACTTCCCGTAGCACCTGTACGCTCCTTGGTTGGCTCCCTCTCAGCAGGTTAGCTTGAGGGTTGCCAGGATCACAGGGGTGTGGAGGACCACGAGAGATACAGCAGTTTGCTGCAATATTCCAGGCAAACCTCATTGCGTTACGTTAAATGTTACTGGGTTAAGTATCTTAGGCGTTCGTTGTAGTAAAACCACAAATGGTTATGTACTATTGTGGGATTATATGCAACAGCTCTATGCGGGGAGACTTGCCTAACATAACCCCTGGGAAGGGTTATAAACGTCAAAAGACGATTTGAAGCAATGTGTTGGACAAGAATGACCTGTTAAAGTGGGGTTTCCCGGAAGTCTCGAGGGGGCAGGGTATGCAAATGTAAACTCCTCCGCCTAGGCAAGAACCCAGCCTTTGGGATCTTCACCCTGAGGGGGGGACCTTTGGCAGCTGATCACTTGTTACATGAGGACAAGGTCAGAGGTCCAAACTGTTTAAAGGAAAGAATGAACAAGTCATGGGTGTTCTTGTGCTGAGCAAAAGGTGTCATGGCTGTGTAACCCCAGAAAAACCCTGTGAGAGGGCTGACGCTGTGAGAGCCCCTGTTGGAGTTGGGGTGATCTCTGGTAAGTGTAGTCGCGTAGGTCCTTTTATTGTTTTTAATATGTTTGCTCTTGGATGCTTTCACCTTAAGAATAAATGTGGTGGCATAAGAAAAGCTGTGTGGTGCCTTAGAATTGTTCATAGCCTCTGAAGAGAAGGCAAAGCAGGCCTGCTTAGGCAGTCTGACTTGCTGGAGCATTCACAGTGTAGCCTGGAAAAACCCTGGTCAGGAGGGAGAGAGAGAGAGAGAGAGAGGTCTCTGCCCAGGAGGGGTGACAGCTCAGGAGCCTATGCCCTGGCTATACCCTGGAGAGGGAATACAGGTGTAGTTGCCCTGAAGGTGATAAGGTTATTGGATTGAAATTCCTTCATGCCCACCAAAGGGGAGGCTAACTTACACAACCATATGCACCACTTCTGCGTGATCCTGCAGCCCGGAAACTCCAGCTGTCCTGCAGGGTGAATTCCTTGGAGTACCACTGAGCTCCTGTTGCAAGGGCATTCATTTCCTGCCAGCCTTCAGCACTGTAGGGTCTCAGACACCAGGCACATGGCCAGGTTAATGCCATCAGAAGAACCGCCACAGTTTAGAGGAACACACAAACCATTGTGGATTAACCTATGTTCTACCACATCTATTGCCTCTGGTCCAGATCACTGGCTCCAGTGCATTGCAAACTGGGACTAGCAGCTAAGCAGACAGGAAGGGTCTGTTTTTTTACTCCAGAACAGTTTTCCTTTTTTTTTAAGTGAACAAACCCAACGTTTCTGGGTTACAGGCCTGCAGAGCTATCTGAGTAAGGGGCAGAGCCAGTATGAGCAAACTGACCCAGCCACCAAAAAGGAAAAACGGCTTCTGAACAGTTCCGGTAGGAAATACAAAGGCAGCGAAACCTACTCATGGAGAGTCACTCTGAGTGGGGGCTGAGTATAGTTTTTTCTGCTCTTCCCAAACAGCTGATCTGGTCAATTGCAGAAATGGGTATAGACCCAAAAGAGCTAACCCAGGGTCAATATCAGTGTAGCCACTTAAGCCAGGATGCCACTGTCACGTGCGTAATACCTGACTGAAAGGAAGAGAAAGTACCATCCAGGGGTTAGATATTAGCCTGGCATTTGGGAGACCTGCATTCAATTTCCTGCGCTGCTCCAGCCTTCCTCTTTGACCTGGGGCACATTGCGGAGGGGGGTGGCTATTCTGCAATCCTGGGGGTGGTTGTTACAGTTTGAGTGCACAGACCTGAGTTAGTTTTAATCCTGCTAACTCCGATTCTGAAGCGGTCAAGCCCCAGCAGCATGTACTTTCGCGCAGGTGGTACAAACCCATTGGAGGCCCGGGCAATTATTCGTGGAGCTAGACCACACTGAAGCGTGAACTGCTGCTGCACTGGCCGTGCTCCGGTACCGGCGCTAGCTAGTTAAAGCCAGCGGAAAGGTGTCTGCTTGAGCTGCAATCACAAGATGTAGAGACATGCAGTAGAGACATGCCCTTTGTTGCTCTGTGCCTCAGTTTCCTGTTGGTGCATTGGGGATAATAGCACTCTGAGTTCAGGTGTGTACATCACAATGGCTCTGCCATAACTGAATAGCATGGCTGCTTTGCAGGTGCGCGAGTTCTGTCCTCAGAGCCCCTGCCCTGGGCCTGAACCATTTTGCCCAAAGTGACTTCCTCGACGCCCCCATGGTGATTTGCGATCACTAACTTTCTGAGTGCAACAACGCCCCAGGTTGCCCAACGTGGTGCTGAATCATCGGGAGAAAAGCAGATGTCTCGACACTGAAGATGCGCCGACAGCCAGTAATGCTGCGAAGCATTAATGAGCGAGATTGACAGATAGTGAAATCAGTCAGGGACGCAGCTCACCTTGACCCTTCACCTTCTTTAGCTCAATTAAGATCTTCCCGTCTACCATAAATTCATCAGACATGGACAACGTCCTGAAAATCTTACGTTCATTGACTATATTATCCTGGCACCGTCACTACCCATCCCAGGGCCTGGATAAATGGTGCATACATTGCTCCAGACACTTAACAGTTGGCTAAGCAGCAACCTTTGTCATCTTCGTTGGCTTGCTTTAATATTTGCCACTTAGCGAGGGCATGGTAGACAATAGAGAGGGTCAGAGGGGCTGTTCCACCCTTGCTTTTGGAATCTGAGCAGGGTCAGCCAGTCAGCGTTAAGTAGGGTGACCAGACAGCAAGTGTGAAAAATCGGGACGGGGTTGGGGGGTAATAGGCGCCTATATAAGAAAAAGACCCCAAAATCGGGACTGTCCCTATAAAATCGGAAGATCTGGTCACCCTAGCGTTAAGCAGTGAGTCCTCACGTAAACCAATGAATGGGAAAAGAAGGACACAGGGTAAATACTAATAGATTTCTAGTGCAGTGGTCCCCAAACTGTGGGATGTGCCCCCATAGCGAGGCCCGGAGGAACATCCGGGGTGCGTGGCAGGGCCTGGGCCAGCCCCCCAAAGGGGGTGGGGCAGAAGTACCACCCAATGCAGTCTGCCCCGAGCTCCATTCCAGCCCCAGCTGCAGCTCCGGTCCTGTTCCCAGCTCTTGACCATGGTTGCCAGCAGGGGGCGGACAGGCTCCATTACAGATAATGGGGGGTGCAACATAAAAAGTTTGGGGACCCCGTTCTAGAGAGCTCTGAAATCTTCTCTGCTGTCATCGGCTCTTGTCCGAGAGCCTGATTCTTATCTTGCACCACTATAAATCTGGAGTGACTCCACTCATACCCTTTAGCCTGATTCCAGTCTCCTGCACGATGGTATAAGTTAAGAGTGACTTCAGTGGAGTTCCATCAGTACAAAACGAGTGTGAGATCAGACTCTGGCCCACGAGAACTGCTCTGGCAGTAGAGTACGTGAGGGCAGAATATGCCCTTAGGGATGCTGGATTGTAATGTCATTTTTCATACAAAGAGCCCAAAGCTTTTTGCAAACCTTAACCGAGTGCACCTCGCACACCGTGTGAGGCAGGTAAAGATCAGCGTGCCTGTATTTCACAGATGGGGACAGGATGACCTAGTGGTTAGGGGCACAAGGTTAGGAGACCTGGGCTAAATTCCCTGCTCTGCCACAGACGTCCTGTGTGACCTTGGGCGAGTCACTTAGGCCTAGCTCCTCAATTAATTTAGGTGGAAAAGAGGGGCCCAAAGAATCAACAGTGTTATCACGACCCAGTTCAATGCTCCAGCATTAAGCAGTGTTAGGCTGTCAGGAGTGAGCGCCTTCAGCTGAACCTGTGGACTAGCCAGACCCGCTCTGGGCGGATGAATAAGCTCAAATGGGTCGCGGCAGGACCGCCTGATTGGCTGCAGTGAGCCAGGAGGCCTGCTTTTAAGCTGAGCAGTGGTAGGTCAGTGGCTGCTCAATGACCGTGGCTGCAGCTGGAGCTGCTCCTGTGCAGGCAGAAGAAGGTCCAGAGTCCCGGGAGATGGTGGGCACGGAGGCCATGATGGTGAAGCTTGTGCCTTTCCCTGCCTTTCATCAGCCTGCTGCATGATAGCCTGCTCCTTATTCCCCCCAAACTCTCTTTCTGAGGACCCCAAAATAGGGGCGGGGAGGAATAGCCTCTCCTCTCATTCTTTTGTCCACCAATTAGGCCTAGTTTCTGACACACCCATTTTGATTTGTCACTTTCCAGTCCCCCACTTCTCTTGTTTACCAGGCATGGTCTTAACACAGCCTGTGAGTTCTATGGGGAGACCTCTTTGTTTGGACTCATGCTGTTTTTCTGTCTCCCTTTTGCACCTTTTAATAATAATATATGGAGATATATACCTATCTCCTAGAACTGGAAGGGACCTTAAAAGGTCATTGAGTCCAGTCCCCTGCCTTCACTAGCAGAACCAATTTTTTGCCCTAGATCCCTAAGTGGCCCCCTCAAGGATTGAACTCACAATGCTGGGGTTAACAGGCCAATACTCAAACCACTGAGCTATTCCTCCCCCCTTTTCCCATCAGCCTTTCTTGTATCAGGTTATTGTAACTTGGAATGAACTTTCACTCACTCTTTGCAGATGAGCTCACAATTTGGGTACATTTGTAGGCCCAGTTACCAGAACAGGCCCTATAAATACCTCAGATGGATCAATAGACAACTGAGGCAGGGAGAGGGGAAGCGACTTGCCTCCGAGCCCACAGAAAGTCAGTGTCAGAGCCAGAATTGAATCCAGGAATCTGGAGTCCGAGGGCCAGTTTTACGAAGATATTTAGATGTCAAAACCCCTCGTGAGGTTTTCAAAGCCGCCTAAGTGCTAAACTCCCATTGAAATCAGAAAAAAGAGTGTTTCAAAGACTTAAAGACGTACCTGCACTAGAGAGACAAGACTGCATTTATAAACTCTCCCCCATGTATTATTGTAGGTGATTTAGAACGACTGAGAGCCCCTGTCTGGAAAAGGGGCTGAGCACTGGGGTATAACATAGGGCTGCCCTTTCTCAGCCCACTGGAGAAAGGGAAACTAGGACTCCACCAGCGGGAGACAACACAAGGAAGCAGTGGACCAATAGCCTAGATCCACAATCCAGAGCTGAACGCCGGCTTCAGAGGTAGGCTTCTGTAGGATGCCGGTGGGTCCGGATCTGCTATTTCTCAAAGTCTGTGGGTGTTGGCGCCAGGGTTTCCATTTCCTCTCATCTCTGATTATTCTGTAGTTCAGGATTGTTTCTGGAGACCCGCTTGTGAGGCTGCTAGGCTAATGCATGTCCTTGAGAAACAGTCAAAAACAGCTGGTCACAGAAAATGCAAAAGAAAATGACTGGGGGGGAGAGAGGGGAAGAGCTTCCTCTCTCTCCTTATTAAGCTTCCTGTTAATTACACACAGACACAGTTGCTGTTTATGGGCCTGATCCAGCCTATATGACTCTCCTTCACTCTAAAGGGCTTCAGACCAGGTTCTGTAAACTTTCTTATCCCAGTTAGCTGGGTGAGATGAGCCTCACCCTCCTGGCTGACCACACACAGCACCCCTGGGACCAGGACCGGGAACCCTCGCAAGCAGCAGTGTGATTTGCAGGTGCAGCAACATATACAAAGGCTGGGACTTCTCAGACACGGCATTACTCAGCAGGGAGGGGGCCAGGTTTGATGCTGGAAGCTCCGCCTCTGGCTCCACCTCCCTGGAATGCCTCCTCCCTCTGGGGACTCTATAAACGGTTGCTTCCTAAGCTCGGTGACCGTCAGAGCCGATTGAGGCTGTGCCTTTGGGTCGCCTGCCATCAAACCAGTGCTCCTTTGGTCAAACGGGTAAGTGTGTTCCTTCTCTTTCAATACCCCGTTACCCCTTTGGACCCAAGTGATTAGCTGAATTTGGGGGGTTGTGGCTAGTTCCAGTTAAAAGGAGAAACTGATGACAGAATCAGGGCTTTTCTTTGCTGCAATCTTGTTTATTTACAAGGGGTGAACACAAAGTCCTGTTTCCCTGAACACAGAAGGAACCAAACAGGAGATAGGTTCTTTGCTTACAGCTCCAAGCCTCTTTTTCTGGCACCAGACCCCTTCTATAGGCTCCTCTCGGGGTCACCGACTGAGCTTGTCCAGACTCTGTGTGTGTGTGTGTGTGTGTGCTGTCTTCTGCTTCTCTTACATGTACACACCTCCCGCTGCTCAAACAATACCCAAAGAGTCCCTCCGCGCAACTCATTCAGATTTCTGGACAGCTTTGTATTTGCCTCTGTTTGAGGGAGAGCCATGTGCCCGTACTTTGGGTTTGGAGGCGGCTTTTATTTCAGTCACTTCTTCACATTCATCCCGAACAAAAGGGATGTTGATGTTTATGATGTTTTGGGGCGACTGGAGAAGCGAGAAGGATATTGCAAACTGCCGGGGATGAATCCCTCTCCTGCATTGGGGCCAGGGTGAGAGTCCTGGTGGTGCTTTGACTCTGCCCTTGTCCCGAATCACACCCCAATAGAAAAAGCAAAGCAGCCAAGACACACAACAAGAAGATTTAACTCAGCGGTGACCCTAAGAGCCCCTCTGTGCCAATTTAGCAGAGAGACCCCCCATACTGTAACTCACATCAGCTCTGACATACGCATTGCCCCAATATACTGTTGTCATAATATATAGCTCAAAAGTGCCATGTAAGGTACCCGCTGGTCATGTGATGGAC
Source organism: Trachemys scripta elegans (assembly GCF_013100865.1). Lineage (NCBI taxonomy): Eukaryota > Metazoa > Chordata > Testudines > Emydidae > Trachemys > Trachemys scripta. The sequence continues at coordinate 132,324,793 of NC_048302.1, forward strand.
GTATGGGTTGTGTTTAAAGAGTTACAGATGTGTGCTGGAAACATGTTCTCAAAGTGTGTTTGGGAGGCAGTGCACAAAGGGTTGTGTATTTACCTGTCTGACCAGCCAGTCTTCAGGCAGAGGACAATGAAAGTACATTTACATATAAGGTAAAGAAAGCCATCCAGATAAACAAATAGAGGAGAAGACCGTTCATGCTGAGAGACAGAATATGCACCCCAGGAAGACTTTCTGGCTCTTGTGGCCAAGACAATGGACTTTGTGTAATACAAGGGGAGCAAAAAGACCTTTTAGTGATCCATTACTGTGGGGACATAAGGTACAGCAGCCTGTGAAAGTTGGATCCCCTAATCTGGAGGGTCAGGGATGCTGGTAACTTCATGTAAGGAAGAAAACTGCTTTGGCAAAGATAGTAACTTGCTAAAATTAGTTACTATCAAGGTTTTTTGTTTTATTTGTAATCACACTTCTCTCTTTTATACTTGCTTAGTATCCCTGCAATCTCTGTTCTTTGTTAATAAACTTCTCCCTAGTTTTACTATAAACCATCTCACTGCTATCCTATTGAAGTAAGTGTGAGTCTTCAGCAAACCTAACCAGCTGATGAGCATGCTGTGTCTTTGAGCATCCAGAGAGAGGGACTAGATGCTGCAGGGAGACGTCTCTGGGGAACTGCAAGTCACTGATTGTTCCCTGTGAGGCAAGGTTTAGACTGGCAGAGTTTCAAGGGGTTTGCTGGTGAAGCGGGCGGGCTGGTGTGGCAGGGTCAGGAGCTGACGCACAGGCTAATCTCTGCTGAGGCAGAGGGGTAACTCCGTGGCTTACGGTTCTGGCTGTCCTGAGCAGAACGTCACACCAACACACAGAATGTTGAACCGTGTCGGGAGCTAGCGCCAGTTTGTTAAACAGCCCCAGAACTTCACGCTGCTCCATAGAACAGGAAGCCAGTGAGGATGAGAGTCCTGGGAACAAAAGGGAAGGGTAAGTTATCAGGGCAAATTCCCGACCCGGGAGATCTGGTTAATTATGGCAGCCCCATGGCCTGGCTCACTTTGAACCTGACTCGACGAGAGAATGGATATGCAGTGGAGAGTGACCCTGCACAGCTGTGGGGTGGGGTGGCCCTAACAAGACTCTCTGCTGTCTCCGATTTGTGTGATTCACTAGATATACACTTGCCTAATCACCCTGTAGGACTGAGAGCTCTTTAACTGTAAGATTGTTTATTAATTGTATTGCAAGGGTGCTTGCAGCCTGAGACCCACTGAACTCACTTCTCTGTCTCGCCAGCTTTGGGAGCTATACGTGATGAGGCAATCAGTAGATAATGTGGCATTATGCAATTCCAGGCACTGGAATCTCAACGTGGGGTGCCTGACGGTTTGAAAGGACTGTGTTGCTCTAGTCCAGAAGCGTCCGTGTTTTGCTGTGTGATGCGGGTGCAGTTTGCTCAGATGAAAGACCTGTCTCTCTCTGCTTTGTTTACAAAAAACATGCAAGGCATTAAAGAAAAGTAACGAGTGAGAGAATTTCTGCTCTCAAGTACACTGGTACCTATCAATCAACTCTACTGAACTCAGGGAGCCTGATTCTGAGCTCTCATGGGGATAAATGCAGACTAACTCAATTGAGTCGATGGCCCAGATTCTGATCCTGGTGTTAATTTATTGTGGTAGTGTCTAAAGGCCCCCATGCCATTGTGCTAGGCACTGTACTCATAATCTCCAGACGGTGTGGGGTATTGTCACCCTCTGGTGGCTGGCTCACATGGGAGGTTTATAATTGCTACCGGCTTGGGGCCTTTGGGCCAGGGTTTTAAAGGTATTTAGGCACTGCCTTCCTGTGTAGCACTGGGCGGAGAACTCCCCTGCAATAAACAGGTGGGTTCTCAGGAGGGACCTGAGGGAGAGGGGAGGAGCTGGAGGTGGAGAAGCCACGAATAGTAAAGAGCTGGAGAGGGAGGGCTGGATGGGTCAGAGGGAGGGGAATGAGAGAGGAGCTGTAAGCAAGGACGGGGTGCTTGGCTGTACTGCCCCCTTATTACCCAGCGAAGGGGGCTATTTGGTATGCCTTCCTCAGGAACCCGTTCTCTTCACTGTAACTCCAGGCAACTCACTGGCTGCTTTGCCGGCCTCCCTCCTCTCCCAAGACTCGATCTGCCATTTATTTGCTCAGCAGGTCAGAGGAATGGGCTGGAATCATCCCCTTGCTGGTGCCCTCTCTCCCTCTGCTCTGGCCATGCTGACATGCCCTAATATTCCCCGCCCGCAGTAATAGCGGTGACACAAGCTCTGACATCTCGCTTCCCGGCCCTGCGTCTCCCAGCCCAGGTTGCTCTGACCACGGCAGAATGGCGCACCAAATGAGCCAGCGTGCCTTATCTGATTCTCATTGCAAATTCCCTGCAAGAGAGGCAGCACAATGAGACTAAGAAAGAAGCCTATACAGTGCTGTGCTCTGTATTCAGGAATACACTTCCCAGCCGCTTTCCCCTTTCGGGCTGGCTGACTGCCACTCAGCCGAAGTACGGTCTCATCAGAGCGACGTGGCCTGAGCATGAGTCCGGGAGCCAGGAACGCCTGAACTAGGAGCCTGAGTCTGACGCTGACTTCCTCCACAAGTCACTAAGGATGAGATGGTGAAATCTGCATAGGGGTGATGCACTCCAGGGACAGCTCCTCAGGGTACAGTCTCCCCAGGAGCTCCCAGGTGTGCATGAGGACTGCACCGAAAGTTACCTACTTTTGGACATGCTGCCCCATTGTGTGCCACTGCCCTGATCCTAGGAGGCACTAGGAGGGAGCAGGGTCTGTGGCTGTTACTAGCCACCACACAGGGTGCAATGGGGTGTGACGCTCTATGTGCACTCACAGCAAATCCGAACGCAATATGGCTCTTAGCCACTTTGCCTCGGTTTCCCCCTCTGCACAGCGCGACTCGCTACCTTGCCTGGGAGGGTTCGCTGGTGAAGAGGGGGAGAAGCTGCTAGCAGCACAAGGACAATCTGAGGGCTGCTGTGTAATGGGCAGCGCAGGGCAGGGGGTTCATTGCTCAGGGCTCATGGAATCTGTTCTTTGGCAGGGTCACAACCCTGAACTTTGGGCGGCCGAATCCAGTGCCCTGGGAGCCTCGAAAGAGAAATGTTTAAAACTGCAGCGTTTCATGTTTTCCACCCCAAACCCCAGAGTAGCCCTGGGCGCCTGGGAAATGTGTTCCCTGCGTCATGGGAGCTGGATAGGGGTCTGCTGGGGGAGCCAATCCCTCCCCTGCCAAGGCAGGGCTCTTCTCCCCCCATGCCTCGTTTTCAATGTCCCGAGTGATGGGGCTCGCTCAGGAAGCACCTCCCCAGCCTGAGCTCTCACGGTCACCAGGGCACAGCCCCTCTGGCCTGAGATCCGGGTTTGTCGCGAAACTGGGAACCAGGTAACATTTGCTTCCAGTGCTACACATGGGCCAGCCAAGCTCCTCTCTCAGCTCCAGGGTGGCTGCAGCCAACGAGGGTCTGACAGTGCCCCCATGCTCAGAGCTCCCATCGAACTCCCAAGGGAGCCCCTGCCCAGAGCAGCGTCAGAGCCAGGCCCTTAGCTTTGCAAGCCGAGCAGGGCTTGCCTGGGGGAAGGCGCCGTAGCTGCCCCAGTATTCACCCGCTGCTCCGCAGATGTCTGAGCCCCAGGCACAAAGCCCAGGGCTTGGTCTGGCTCTGTGGCTGCCCGGCTTTGCCAGCCTGAATGACAGGAGGGTTTTACCCTGTATGAAAACCAGCCAGGGCTGCTCCTACCCAGGGGCGCATCGGCCAGCGAGTCGAGCGCCTGCGTCTTTGTGCTCATGCTTATTACCACGCACGGCAGGCGACCATCAGCAATAAGGGTGCTGATTGTCATGGCTTCATGGTGCATCACAGCCAGACTTCACACAGCACCCAGTCAGGAAGAAATCCTAAGAGTAGCAGAGGACCCCCTCCCCCATTCCCACCCCCAATCCCAGTCAACGAAGAACAGACTAGGCCAAGCACTGGAGAACGTACACAGCTGGTGTGAATTGGTGCAGGCTATTTACTTCAATGAAGCTATGCCAGCTGAAGGCCTGGTCCAGAGGGGCTTGTAATGTAAGTTAAAGTCTTCATCATTGTTTCACCCAGTTGAATTTTCGACTTAAAAAGCCCCAAATTCATTCATTCGACCCATGTCCCTAAGGATCTGGCCATCCGTTCTAAGTACCGTCACCGCAGAGTCTGAGCCGCTCAGTGCAGAGGGCTCTGTACTCTGTAAATACGGTAAACGCGATTAGTGCCAACTGGACAGCAAGAAACCCAGAGCGTTAAATCAGCCACCCACATCAGAGCACTGTCCTGTGCAAACCACCCCTATTGATCTTCCTGGAGGATTCATAGATTCATAGATTCTAAGACTGGAAGGGACCTCGAGAGGTCATCGAGTCCAGTCCCCTGCCCTCATGGCAGGACCAAATACTGTCTAGGATGTCCTCTAGGCCAGCAGTTCTCACCTTTTTCGGCTCAGGACCCATTGGTAAATGTTGATGACCCTGTTGCCACCCAGTAAATAGTCTGGGGGTGGAGGCCCTGGAGTGGTTTTGTTTGGATCCTGCCTCCTGGGAGGGGGTTGGGCCCTGCCCAGCACTCACCCCGCAGCAGCAGTTCTTGTAGCCCCTGTGCTGTGGGGCTGGCTGGGCGTGGCTCTCCGCTCTGGGCATCACAGCCTCCGGGGGTGCAGCGCCGCTCAGGTTTGGCCCTGCACCCCTGACTGTACCAAATGTGTGTGAGTGGAGTTGTGCCCTGGCTCATGGGGTGACAGGGCCACTCACTCAGATTTGGCCTAGCCGGACTCCCGTTGTCATGACGGCTGGGCCAAACCTGAGTGGCGCTGGGGGCCAAACCTGAGTGGCGCTGGGGTGCAGTGCCTGGAGCAGGGAGCCAAGCCCAGCCGGCCTCATGGGGCAGGGGCCACAGGAGCTGTCACGTGACCCTTTGAAACATTCTGGTGACCCAGTTTTGGGTCCGTGAAACCCTGCTCTAGGCAATAGCAGAGCATCAGCAACAGGCTGGCTGGTGCAATTAACTTACATCACTCAGGAAAGCTGTGTGACACCCGGTTAGCAGGGCTGGTGAACCTTGGTGCACGTTGTGCTGAAGTCATTTGGGCCAGATCCTCCGCTGGTGTCAATCAACCTAACTCCACTGCAGCGCTACACGGATTGACACCAGTGGAGTACCTGGCCCAATAGACGTTGTATTCGCTTATACCAGGATTGACCTTATGGCCCCTGGGCTGAACTCTGCCCAGCCAATGGGGTTGCTTGAATGCAAATATGAGCAGAATTGGACCCGGCAAAGCAATTACCTCTTCATAGGGGGTGTGTGACGTTGCAGGGGTGTAAACCCAAAGTGATTTCAGTGGGGTTACTCCCAATTTACACAGGTGTAGCCTGGAACAGAGTTTGGCCCTTAGGCTGTATCTTGCAGCAGAACTCTCATTGCCAGTGTCAGGTTTCAGCATGGGCGGGGGGGGGGGAGTGGGGGTGCTGATGCCGTCCTTATGGAGCTCACATGCGAGAGGGGAGAGGGTGGGAGCAGGGATCGAGTCCTGGCCCTCAGCAGGGTTCTGTGGCAAATGATCTGGAGAGGCAGAGAACGGCCAGTTCCCATTCACCCTCTTGCATTGGGTTCATCCTCCCTCAAGGTCTGGTGGAATCGGAGCCCTTCCTGGCTTGCCCCTCACAGAGCTGGGAGGAGATTGTTAAGTCAATGTGAGAGTTTTGTCTGAGGTCTTGGGAGCTGGCCCTGTGGCTTCGAGCCTGCTGAACCTATCTGCTGATTATTAATATCTTCTCAAGAGCTAACTATGGGAGGAAAGCTGGTTTAATGGACAGGGCAGTAGCATGGGACACCCAAGACCTGCGTTCAGTTCCTGGCTCTGCTGCAAATGACCCTTGGGCACGTCCCCAAATGAAACACTCTGCCTCCATCCAATGGAGATGATGCGTCCGCACCTTGCAGGAGAAAGGCCATGAGGTGTCCAGTTACTCCGGTGATGAGGGGCTGTATACGTAGAATCAGAAAAGGGGGCGGGGTAGGAATCTTATGGGGTAGTTTCCATAGACAGTCTTTGGCACCAACTGGGGTGAAGATGTCTTTGTGTCCAACATCCAGTGGATAACGTTTTAAAAAGCATTTAAGTGAATTAGGTACCTAATCCCAGTTTCTAAAGTGACAGGCACTTCGGAGCCCACGTCTCACTGAAAGTCAATGGGCCTTACCGTCACCGAAGGTTACGTCTACACGGCAAGCAGAAACCAGTCTTGGAGCCCGAGCCTACAGGCTAGGACTTGTGCTATGGTGCTAATCACAGCTATGTAGATGTTTGGCTCAGGCTGGAGCCCGGGTTCTGAAGCCTACGAGGGGGTGAGGTTCAGCGCCCGAGCCTGAATATCTGCAGTGCAAGCCCCGTGAGCCCCAGCCTGTAGACCCGGGCTCCGAGACTCGCTGCCATGGGTTTCTGCTTGCCATGTAGACATACCCACAGGTGGTCAGAAACCTTCGGGGGGAGGGATAGCTCAGTGGTTTGAGCATTAGCCTGCTAAACCCACAATCATAAGCTCAATCCTTGAAGGGGTCACTTAAGGATCTATGGCAAAATCAGTACTTGGTCCTGCTAGTGAAGGCAGGGGGCTGGACTCAATGACCTTTCAAGGTCCCTTCCAGTTCTAGGAGATAGATATAGCTCCATATATTTTTATTTAACCTTTGAAAACTTTACCCACGCCACTCTCTGCAGCTAGCCTGCCTTGTGGGGTGTGCTTCCTTCAGACATCCCAAGCTGTGCAGGATTGTCCCCGGACAGAACTCCTCTGGGAGTCTTCTGGGAAACTCATGTGCTGCCAGGAGTGAACCTCTAAGTCAGTGCTCCAGGAGGGGGCTAGTGGGAGCTGTGCTGCTGAAGTTTTGTACCCCATGAGGTCTGGTTTCTGACTGCATTGTACATCTGAACTATCTGCTGCCTCTCTTAGCTGGGGGAACTTGGCAAAGACATTTGGAAGATCTGAATAGTGATGGCACATGTGGTGCTCCTTCTCCCCTCCACTGAATGAGGAGGGGCTGCTGAACCATCAAGGGCCAGATTTCCGAGTGCTCGGCACCCCCCAGCTTCTTGAAAGAGCTCAGCTCTCACTGTGACATTGATGGGCAGATCTTCAAATGAGCTCTACACCCAAAGTCCTGAGCTCTTGCAAATCTAGCCCTAGTGCCGAAGCCTTCAGTGCAAATGACACAGGACAAAGTTGAATAGCACAGTGCAATAAAAGACTTTATTGGCCACATATTTACAATGCTTTCAAAGGGCTGTTCCTTTACATCTTGTAATGATTTTCTGAGGTGCCGCGGCATGTAAGCAACATACTCGCTGTTAGACTCGTCTGTGATCTTGCTTCTTTCCCTCAGTAGAACTGGTGCTTCCCCTGTTGCTGCCTGTTCGCCAAATGCATCAGCTTGAGCAGGAAGTCACTCGCTGAGCCATCCAGCACAGTCAGGTTCTTCTCTGAGGGCTCTCGACTTCTGTCACTATCGTCATCCAGGCAAATGGTATCCATGGTGCAGCTCTCTTCGAAACAAGAAAAGAAAACCAAAGTGTTATCACTGATGTTACATGAAGCAGTGGGTTCCAGGGATTGGTGTCATAGGCTGTGATCCCATGCACTTTCTTAAACAGAAGGGACGTATTAAACCGAAAAGCTACAACTACAGCCACAAAAAGAATTCCACAGAGCTTTTGTTCCAGCTTTGTCTCCCTTGTTTACCAGGCACCACAACCTGTCTGGAACTCACTATAGCAAACAGAGACATCTAATGGATGAATAACATATTGCTGACAAATACATTACAAATGGAGGTTAGGAGTGGGGGGACCGGGAATTCCTGAATTGTAATACTATCTCTTACATTGACATGCTATGTAGACTTGGGCAAATCAATTCACCTCTCTGTGCCTCAGTTTCCCCATTTGGAAGATCGGGATTATAGTAATACTTTTACAACCCTACCTTTGAGTCTGCCGGGCTCTTTAGTTAATGCTCATAAAAAGCTTTGAAGATATAAAGTGTTATATCAGCCATAGGCTTTTGTGTTGAGTCAAATCCTGAAATCCTTACTCATGCAAAATGCCCACTGAGGTCAGTTACTCAGTCCTTACTCATGCAACCCCTCCCCCCGGGGCGGAAGTCAATAGCAGTTTGTCCTGATTCATGACTGAGCAAAAACTAAAGCTGTCAAGCAGGTTTGGTCCATTACTGTTCCTTATATTTCCAGAAATGATCCAATCCAAGAGTCAAGTAGTTGACATTCTGGATCATACCATCTCATTCATTATCCGGCTTCTGACGGTGGCCAATATCTGCCCATTCCCCATCTCTATAGTGGGGCTAACAGCACTTCCCTACATCACAGAGGTGTTATGAGGATAAATCCATTAAAGATTGTGAGGGGCTCAGCTACTACAGAGATGGGGCCAGTGAAGTACCCAGGAGAGGAGATGATCCCCTAGGCAAAGGCTGTTACTATTTGAGGTGCCTCCCCATTCCATTGTATTTGTTCTGGGTATGGGGGTGCTCCTCTATTACCATCATTGCAGCAAATGCCGGGAGCGGCGCATTTCCCTCCTGAGCTGCAGGCTTTCCCACCGGCCTCGCAAGGGGAAGGCAGGTAGTTTTCTTCCACGCAGCGCAGGGTTTCAGAAGTGCCCACGTAGCAGCCGAGCTCCTCTCCACAGCAGATGTTGGGGCCAAAGCAGTGCCCTCTGTTCCCAGGACCACAGGGTATGCACTGGGGAGACAGGAGACAGATCAGCATGCCAGGTGCAGCACGGGGAGGGAAGATTCATTCTTAGAGAACAGCTAAACCCCTCATGCATGCTATGAGCACAGGGCCTGATCTCACCAGTGGGAATCAGAGGTGAGTCCATGGAGTAACCAGCCAGGAGAATCGGGTGCATGAATGGGAAGCTGTTATAACCAGTGAGCCAGGTCTGAAGGTTGTGGGCCAGGTCCTGCTCCCCATTGAAATAAATGGCAAAATTCCCATTGTGTTGAATGGCGGTTAATTCTTAGCTGATTTTTATGGGCCAAATCCTTCAGCAGGCGTTTAACCTGAGCTAGGAGGCAGCATTGGGTCTCTGAGATCACCCCTAAAACCAGCTGCATGGTCACATGGTTTCCCTATCGCTCTCCACCTGCTGCAGACAAAGCCTCCATGCCATGAAAGAGCCCATAAGAGTGGGTGTGTCCCGGATGAACCGCACCCAGGTAATTACATCCTGCCTCCCGCAACGCCCCCTGCAGCTTCAATTGGAGCGATATTCTGCGTCAGGTGCTGTGCTCCACCCCTTCGTGTTTGTATCCCAGGCCCATCATCTGGGCACCTACTCCGTTTACTAGATGGCTGCATTTCAGTGGTGGGTAAACTGAGTCATATATATACCTACCTCATCGGGCATTTATAAAACTTTCAAATACTTTAAGTATCATATTCGTCCTCCCCTGAAGCAATATGCAGCTTTCTCAATGGAGGACGCATCCCTGCCAAGTTACCAGTGTAGGGGACAATCATTTTCAGTTGCTAGAATAGCAGCTGGGATCAGATCTTTCCATGGACAGTAGATGGAAGATGCTGCTATAAGTTACCTTAGGTTTTTTTTGAGCAAAAGGATGAGCCCGTTCAGTCTCTGAAACCCTGGAAGTAAGTGCAGGGGTTTAAATGTTCTGTGGCTCCCAGTTCTTTAGCTAAGCGCTTGGCATTAGCAGTCATAGTTTTTGTCCAAAAACCAAGAGACAGACACGGCCTATTGCATTGTCTGCTCTTTCCCTTGTTGGCAATGCAAAATTGTGCCCCCTTTTTGTTCAGTCTTGTTTTAAATGGCTCATACAATTTGGCTCCCACCATAGTATGTGGAAGCCAACGTCATTCATAGATGGTGGTGGCTCGTTTGCAAAGATGCCTTCAAGCCTTAAAGGAATTAGAGCCAAGCTGTAGAATGAGGTTGCTTTCAGGGCTATATCTATTCTTCTCCCATGTTTAGAACTTCCTAGTCAATGGAATTTCCTCTCCACTAGAATTTTCAATATGTTGGTTTATTGCATTACGGGGTAAAGAGATACAAGTGCTCTTCTCAGGACAGCTCTGCTGAGACCATCAATGGAACAGAGCATTCAGTTCCAGGCACTTCATTAACAGAATGATATTAATTAATTAGAAGCAGTTCAAAGAAGAGCAGCAAAAAGTGATCGGGGGCTGGAGGGACAGTCTTGCTAAGAAAGAGGGAAACGGTTAAATATGGGCAGGCTGGCTAAGCCGTGACTAAGGGTGGGAGGGTAGGCATGATTCTACAAACATTGAAAGTGGAACCAATCCTAGCACAGTGCGTTTTGTGTGTGTGTCCAGCCACTGGAGGATAACAACCTACTGCTATTAACAGTAACAGAGTTATCCCTTTAGCTCAAGTGCTAGAGATCAGTGTTGTAGTGCTGAAGGTCTGGGGGTCAACCTGGCTGATGACCTCCTGGGAGGGATGGGGATCATTCCATTCAAGGGGGTGGGAGGAATTACTTAGGATAGTACAAAGGGGGAAGAGCTAGAAGTGATGGGGGTCACATTAAGAAAGAACATAGGAATTGCCAGATTGGCTCAGACCCATGGTCCATCCAGCCCAGTGTCTGGTCTCTGACTATGGCCAGTATCAGATGCTTCAGAGGAAGGTGCAAGAGCCCCACAGTAGGCAGATGTGGGATAATCTGCCCCCTGCATTAGGGCTCCTTCTAGTCTCTACTAGAGATTGGCTTAACCCCTGCAGTATGGGGGTTAGTATCCCTTCCACACTGTACGTCATTAACTTTTTTAATACTGGATGTTCTTATTAGCCATATGAGAGAAGAGAGGACTTAAGATGAATAGCAAATAAAACCGCCTAACAGAAAGCTCACTTTGGCTCTGCAATGGCCTCCTAAGGGAAGGGGTAGCCTCTCCATCACTCAGGCGGATTTAGCCAGGAGAGAACGGCAGGCTGTGATTAGTAGCGAACAAGCCTGTCTGGGCTGGGAGAGTCACTAGTTGACCAGAGCACAGGACTGGGCCTCAGGAGTCCTGGATTCAGTTCCTGGCTCTGCTACTGGCCTGGTAGATAACTTTGAGTGGATCACGTCACCTTTCTGTGCCTCAGTTTCCCCATCTGTAAAATGGGGATAATGACACTGACCTCCTTTGTAAAGCACTTTGAGATCTGCTGATGATGAGTGATACATAAGAGACAGGCCTTAGTAGTAACTCCTGTGCTCTATAATCCATATAGCTCCACTCACAGCTAGTGTAGGAAGCTTACTGCAGACCGTTACGTGAAGGGGCTATATTTTGCACCCTTTCTTCAGAATAAAAGGGAACAGCTACTCAGTGACGGGGGGCAATACAGGCACATGCTGTGTATCTCTGTGTCAAAGGTCCCCTCATTTAATAACTGCCCACCAGCAGTGGGATCATGGCTACACACAAACCACAGGGGAAAGTAATTACTAAGGATAAGATTTTGTCACAGAGGTCACAGATTTCATGACTTTCAGTGATCTCCAGGACATTTTCTGCTTCAGCCCCGTACCTTGGGGTGGCGAGGGGCCCTGCGGCTGTCAGCCACTGCTGTAGGCAGTGGGGGCTGGCGCTCATAGTCTCTTCCACCCCCTCTTATTTTTAGTAAAAGTCACAGCTAGGTCACGGGCTTCCATGAATGTTTTTTTAGTGCCCAAGTCCTGTCTGGGAGTTTTATTAAAAATAACTGTGACAAAATCTTAACCTTAGTAATTACACTTAGAAGCCACATCAGTCTAAAGCCAGCCACAGTGAATCCTATTGAAATGGAAAATTAAATTGTGGTCTAGAGATGTTTGCATTCAAACATGACCTTTTCTTCTATTTGGTAACTGGGGACACTTTGAAATTTTGATCAGAAGGAACTGGTTTAAAAAGGCTCTGAATGGTCAGCACAGTGGCTCTGTCCATGGTGCTTAATTTGTTAGGTTCTTTAATGGCCCGAAAACTTTTAGGACCAAATTTTCATAGGTGAACAAGCTACCATACATCAGAGACGTTGTCTAAAAATCAAGTCAGCCACAACAGGAAGAGACAATCACATTAACTTTGGTTATTTTAAATCCTCTTGATATAACCTGCATGTTTATAAATTGAGATATAATTTCTCAGGTAACCAACTGCTGTGTTCAGATCTGCTCAAAATGTGGTAGAATCAAAATGAAATGGTGTAAAACACTTTGCTATGACTGAAATGGTTTAAGTAAGTAATACAGTAGTGCCTCATGTAAATCAATGTGTGTTTAAAAGGCACCGGTGCTATTCCTTTTATGATATAGTTTTTCTTTCTGAAATTACTCTAAATATATTATTGCTACTTCACATTTGCATTGAGCATGACATCCAGACTGCATTGAAGTCAATGGCAAAACTCCTATTGAACAGTGTGGGGCCAGGATTTCACCCTAAGTACATCTGAAGGTCTGTAACTTAATTTTTTTTTTCATCTGTTCTCTTTGCACAAGAAATACAAGTACTGGGTTCTTGGGGACCAGATCCTTAGCTGGTGTTCTCATTGCTCTATTGAAGATGATTTTTACCAGCTGAGGAGTTGGCTCTTCAAATGGGCTTCAGATGTCCTCTCTCTGCTAGTGCATTAGTGAGGCTGTTACAACTAGCAACAGAGCAAACATTCTGTTCTTTAATCACAAGCCAAAAGAACTATTAAAGTGTGTGGAGCAAGATTGCATTAAAAGGGGATTAGGTGGCAGAAGGAAATCACGAATGTCAGCTATTCCTCTTTAGAAGGTGCAGCCCCTGTTTTAGTGGGGTGCCAATCATTTTACCACTTCCCTCCCATCCCCCACAGCTTCCCAGTCCAAAGAATTTCAGTCGATTTAAGGACTGGCTCCCTATTTTTCTCCCTCGCTTTTCTCTCTGCTGCTTCCAATTAGGGGCCAAGGGGTGGGGCGGGGGACTTAAAGACACCTTTCCTAAGTCGAAATAAAGATTTCCCCCACCGCCTTTGTCTCCTAAGAAGCATCAGTGCAAAGCTCCTTCGCTCAAAGCAATGTAACTTCATTTCTGTAAAGAAAGCAAGCTGGAGCAAGAACTGGAAGCTTTAAAAAATGCCTATCTGAGCTTCAGGCCAATGAGCGGAATCTAGCTGCCAGCCAGTGAGGTGTTTGCCCCTGTCTCTCTCACCCCTAGAACTCGAATAGAGTTTGCCTAACACACCCAGGACTGGAAGACAGACAGTCCCTCGTGCCCAGAGAATTGAAGTACAATGTTACACACCCAGGACTGGAAGACAGTCCCTCGTACCCAGAGAATTGAAGTACAATGTCACACACCCAGGACTGGAAGACAGTCCCTTGTGCCCAGAGTATCGAAGTACAATCTCGCTCTCTCTTGCACACACACGCACACGCACACACTTTGTATGGGAACACAGTTCACCACACCGTGAGGAATTAGCTCCCCCCCACGCACATTGCAAGCAGCCCCCCTCGTACCTGTCTGATCTCTGTGTCGGGCAAGGCTCTCTTTCCTCCTCGAGGGCAGTTCTGGATGTAGCAGGCTGAAGACATGGCGAGAAGACAGAGGAAGTAGACTGGAAGAGAGGTTTTGGGCATCTTGAAGGGGGCTGCCAGGCTCTCACACACACACAGAGAAGCTTTGTTTGCTTTCCAGCCTCCTGTTTGCATCTGGCTCCTTTCTGGACCAGCTGCCTACTTATATCCCTCCCCGTGCCGACGTAATGCCTTTCTTGGCCTTTGTCACCACGGCCAGGGGGAGGGGGCTTTTTTTTTTAAAACCTCTTTCCCAAACTAGACTCAAAGCAAAGACTGTAATTGAGGTGATTCAGTGCAGAGGCACAAACAGCCAGTCCGGGCTCAACAGCTCCTCTGAGCCTTCGCTGGGTGCTGATGAATAATTCTTCCTTCCAGCCCAATGCGAAATCCCAGCAGGAAAACTGTGGACACGTTTGGGGGGGGAAAGGATAGCTCAGGAGAGGAGAGGGGGTCTGATTCTGATCTCACTCAGCCCTGTGCCAGTACAGAGTGACTCCACTGAGGTCAATGGAGCCTCCCGTGAACACAAGGAGAACCAGACCCAGCCATTTCCTCCGGTTTGGCATGTGGGGCCAAATCTACAACCGGTGTAACTGAAATCGTCGGCCCTGTGTCGATTTACACCAGCTGAGCATCCACCTCACACAGCTTCTTGACTCCTAAGGGGAAAAGGCCTTTTCTTCCTTGGGTTGCACCACGTGGGGCAATCCTGTGCTGACCCCGTCTAGAAACCTGGAGGCAGACAGCAGAAGCAGAGGGCAGTTGAGACGCCAGATATAAAAAGTGTTTTGGGATGTGCTTGCTGGAGTCGTTTATGGGTTCTGCTTATTGAGGGCTTAGTCCTGCTGCCCCTTACTCAGGTGAGTAAGCCTCGCCCACGTAACCCGGATTGGGTCTTCACTTTGTGAGCGCTTCCAGGCTGGTTCGCCAGTGTGGGGCTGCGTCTGAGTGCCACTCATGCAAGCTCAGAATCAGGCTCTCTGGGTTTTATTCACCAGCTTCACTGTGCACAGCCGTTCATCCCTGTGCCCAGCGAGGGCTCAACGCCAACACTTTGCCCTCCCATTGCACAGGTGTAAAGGCTGGAGCAAGGGGCAAGGCAGTGGAGAATCAGGCCCATTGCTGTCACACCTGCCTCCAAAGCCCCTGCCACACCACTGGTGCTGTATAAATAGTTAGGGGACTATCAAAGGCATCCACAATTGAGGTTAAACTTGAGCCACATGACGTTAACCCTGGCATGAAGCTGTCCCTTTTATCTAACAATGCTAGCTCGCGCGAGCTTATAGTCATGACTGCTAGACTGGAGCTCCATTGTGCTAGGTGCAGTACAAACAGAGTGAGAGACAGGCCCTGCATCCAAGAGTTTACAAGCCAAATAAACAAGACAGAAAGAAACAGACACACAACAGAGTCAGGACTAGGACCCAGCTTGCCTGAGTCCTATTCCAGTGCGCTTAACTACCAGACCGGACTGTTCTCCTGCAGCTTTTCTGCTGTGCAGGGAACATTTACCACGCTGCACCAAGACGTGTGCCTTTTATTTCTGCCTGTTTAGTTGTAGCAAGGCGAGGAGGGGAGAAGCCACAGCAATTATCTCTCTGGGGTAAATCCCCAAATCATTAGTCAGAAAAAACTCCCATTGACTTATATGAATAAGGCACTTAATAGTTTGTGTTCTGGCCACTATGGCTAAAGGCTGAGTAACTTCCCAGCCCCAAATAATGTATTGTTCTGCTACCGGCCACTGTGGGAAAGAGGATACTGAATTAGAGAGACCTCAGCCTCCATAGTGCAATTCCATGTCTAGTCGGCCCTCTCCTCATGTGTACATTTTGCTATGGTTTGCATTATTGCCTGCTTGCTCTTTGTGTCTATAGCTATAGAATTACACACAATGGTGAGGACATTCGTGTTGCAAAGTCAAGCACTCCAAAGTTAGGAAATGCCAAAATTAAGGTTCCCATCCCCTCCAACTTGTCTCTGCCCCAGTCATGTCTCTTCCCTACCACTGGCTTCCTGTCCCGCTCCCAGTCTCTTTTCCCAGCCATCAGTCCTAGTTTCCCTCCCCTCCTCAGCTCCCAGGTTCCCCGTGTCCTCCTCCCTGTCAACCGCCAATCCCGTTCTCCCGCTATGGTTCTCATGAGGCTGCTCTCTCCCCATGCAGGTTTGGCTCCTGGTCCCTTTGCATTGGCATCAGACAGCTTCCTCCTCCACAGTGCCTGGGCCCAGCAGAGAGAGCATCGTGGGCACCGGCCAGACAGTCCCCTTGCTTTCGGTTCAGATGCCTGAAGTGGGAAGTCTGGCAGACACGGAGCATGGAAAGTTTCAGCCCAAACAGTAAAAGTTTGGCAAAGTTCTAAGCAACTGAAAACAGGGTCTTACCATGTGACGTGTTGGGCAATCTTAATAATAGGGGATGCTCATAATAAATATATTTTGATCCTCCAGCTTCAAACCGTAGGAGATTCATAAATAAATCACTAGTCACCCAGGGACAGACGCACAAAAACTTGGTTAACTACTACAGCAGACAAGCCTGACTTTCACCGGGCGTGTGGAATTTTAGCCAACGCTCCCAACAATACTCTACCGTCATATGGCGTGTGGCGAGACTGGGGACCGGTCCAGCCCATCCAAAGCACATTGCAGAGAAGACAAGCATGGAGCAGGTTGAATGGTGTCGTTACATTCCTCGCTCTCCTGTGTGTGAGCATGCAGCTACCATGGTGATAGCTGCAATGTTGAGACCTAGCTACCTCAGTGCTCTGGGTTGAGGTCAGAAGCGGGCCTGGCCGCTGAGGGAGGGGAACTCCTGGCCTGCACCTTGGTCCGACCCAGGCTGTGACCAGTAGAGACAACGACAGAAGCCCTTTCTCCGGATGTCAGCTGTGGGCTGCTCCGGGCTATGTATATGTGTGTAAAATAGATTCCTGCTCTTTTTACAGAGCAGCCCATGAGCAGCTGATGGCTCCTTCCCGGGGGACTGGCTTGGCGAGTGCAGCAGGGCCAATCCTGGGTCCCGCTTGATTATAGCTGGAGCCGGTTGTGTGGACTTTGCATGGTGAAGGAACCCTCTAGCCCTGGCGGCATGACTAGTACAGTTGCAAGCTGAGTAAGGCCAGTCTGGGGGATCGTATGAAGGGATTGTGAGGCTTTTAAAGGCAGATTTGATCAAGAGGCCAGTTTAAGACGGGGAACAGTGTGACTATAGTGGTTTGGAACGGGTCCCATATGAGGAGAGATTAAAGAGGCTAGGACTTTTCAGCTTGGAAAAGAGGAGACTGAGGGGGGACATGATAGAGGTATATAGAGAAAGTAAATAAGGAAAAGTTATTTACTTGTTCCCATAATACAAGAAATAGGGGGCCACCAAATGAAATTAAGGTTTAAAACAAATAAAAGGATGTTCTTCTTCACACAGCGCACAGTCAACTGGTGGAACTCCTTACCTGAGGAGGTTGTGAAGGCTAGGACTATAACAGGGTTTAAAAGAGAACTAGATAAATTCATGGAGGTTAAGTCCATTAATGGCTATTAGCCAGGATGGGTAAGGAATGGTGGCCCTAGCCTTTGTTTGTCAGAGGGTGGAGATGGATGGCAGGAGAGAGATCACTTGATTATTGCCTGTTGGTCCACTCCCTCTGGGGCACCTGGCATTGGCCACTGTCGGCAGACAGGATACTGGGCTGGATGGACCTTTGGTCTGACCCAGTATGGTCGTTCTTCTGACTCTTCCAGAGAAGAGCGTGGGAGGATGGTTAAAGTGCTGGCTTGGTTCATTTTGCAGCTCTACGCCTCCGTTCCCAGCTGTCCAATGAGAGCAACCCACGCATAGGCTGGAAGGTCAAGCTGGCTTTCACGGAGCTCTACATTACCCACTGCAATGGGGCCCTGAGCGTGGCCGTGCCCTCTGGGTCCTACTGTAATAGAGGGGCCCTAGCCACAGTGCTGAGGTTCAGCTCTGCCTAGGAAAGAAGCACGTCTGTTGATTTACGTTGGTTCTCGCCCCCCCCCCATTCGCCTCCACATTGCAGCCTCTCGCCAAGCCCTGTTCAGCCCCTCCCCTCTTTCTGCTTGCAGGGGGTGAGCCAGCCACTGATGGCGTGGCTCCTCTGAAGTCAGTCGCCGTCACTCAACACCAAAGCCAGCAGCCACCCACGCTTGGCTGGCTTAGCTGGTAGCTCATACTATTCTCACACATTCATCCCCTGCTTTATCCATGATCAAGGGGGCTGGGGGGGGGGCTAGATACCTTGTTGGGTGATGAAGGACATCTGGGCACCATCGGAGACGCACCTTCTCCTGGCCCCACCCACGCCACCGTCCCAATAACCCCTGGCATGGTTTGACTCAGCAACACCCCAGAGATGGGACCACACAGTATTCTCTCCCCCCTTCCTCACACACTGGCACTCATCCGTCCACCCAGCCAGGGCATTCTGCCCACCCCATGGGCTGCCATCTGCAAGCACTGCACTAGCGCTGAGCTTTCCCTCGCGCCCCCCCGCCGCCCCCCACGCCATTGCACTGCAGCACCCCGGGCCCTTGGACAGTGCCAGCCTTAGCCCAAAGATGGCGGCTGTAGCCAGGTGAAAAGGCTCACTGGAGAAGTGGGGCTTGGACTTGCATATGGAAGCCATCCCCCTGCCTTCTGGGCCCCTGTCTGACATCGGCGAAACGCCTCCCAGCCCCCTCTGGTGAGACTGTACGAGCAGGGCAAGGTGAGCCAAAGCATGACAGACCACCCCACCTGCCCCCCCCCCCCCAGGCCCATTACGCTGAGAATGGAGGGGCCGGTGGTTAGGGGCCCTCCCCCACATTGCATGGAGTGGATCCAACACCTGATTCTGTGCACCAAAGCCTTCACTGGCCAGTTCACACCAGCTGAGGCTGTCTCACACACACATACACGACACACACCAGTAGCATTCGCCAAGGCAGTGGTTCTCAACCAGGGGTACATGTACCCCTGGGGATACACAAAGATCTTCCAGGAGGTACTCAACTCATGTAGATCTGGGTTGCTCAACCTGGGGGTTGCCGCCCCAAGAGGGAGGTCATGTGACAGGTTTAAGGGGCTTGCAAGCTGGCATCGGGACTGGCAAGCAGGGCAATTTCCCCAGGGCTCCATGCCTGCAAAAACTACGCTACATGCATCGTCCCTGGTGCTCGGGCTTCAGTCCTGTCGCTTGGGCTTCAGACATGTCCCAGAAACGAACAACAGGCTCAAGTATCACCCTGAAATGTCAGTATAATATTTATATTCCAATTCATTAATTCCATGGTCCAAATGAGAACGTCTTCAGTACTAGTGTGCTGGGAGGGACACGTTTGTATTTTTAAGTTTGATTTTGGAAGCAAGTAGTTTTTAAGTGAGGTGAAACTTGGGGTGCGCAAGACAACTCAAACTCCCGAAAGGGGTACAGTCAGCTGGAAAGGTTGAGAGCCACTGCTCCAAGGAACTGACAGAGCTTTAAAACGCTTTCAGGGCTAACACAAGAGTAAAGGTTTGGTGTTTCATGAAGAAGGCAGCAAGGCTGCGTGTCACTCCTCCACGACCCAGCTCCATCTGCTGAGTGAGTCATGCCAAGTGGTTTTTGGCCCTGACTTCTGCACCACACAGATTTGTTTTTAGCGGCCTGCAGGCTGGTTCCCTGGCAGCCTGAGCTTCCAAGCCTTTGTACCTGTGACACATTCCTGACGAGGCGGAGGTGGAGCTAACTGACTCTCCTGATCATCCAGTGGAGCTGCTACATCACCCAGCACCTATATTGGGGTGGCACCTCTGGGTTATAGCGGGTGGTCTACAAATGCACAAGGAGACATCGTCCCAAAGACCTTGCAACGTTGAACAGGTGACCGACAGCTGCAGTGTGGCGGTTTTCTGTAGCGGAATGACTGCAAAGGGGTTTTTGATCTTAAATAAACTAAAACCTCAGCAAAGGAAACACCTACCCCTGCCTGTGTAATTCTTGCCCTGGGGAGAGGATGAACCACAGGTGACAGATGTCAATCACCTCACTTGAGGCACTACTGGAAGGCTCTCAGGTACTACAACAGGCGACAGGTTGGTAGCCAGCCCTATTCCCAGTTTTGCGCCTCTTTTCCACCGCTCCCCTCTCCTGCTAGGCTAGGAGCAGCACTACTCCTGCTAGAGGGTTGGGACTGTACCATCAGAGCCTACAAGGCTGAACCAAGTGAGGGTCTGCAGTGCACTGCACCCCCAGCACTGTAGGGCCCAGGCTTGTTGCCTCCTATGCTTGAGCATCCGCACTGCATTATAAACCTGGGCCCCTGGGACTCTCAGCCATGTTTTCTCATAATGGAGATATCCCATCTCCTAGAGCTGGAAGGGACCTTGAAAGGTCATCGAGTCCAGCCCCCTGCCTTCACTAGCAGGACCAAGTACTGATTTTGCCCCACATTCCTGAGTGGCCCCCTCAAGGATTGAACTCACAACCCTGCGTTTAGCAGGTCAATGCTCAAACCACTGAGCTATCCCTTACTGTATCCTTACTGCACTATGCAGGCCTTTTGTCTCGGGTCTGCAATGTGACCTGCAAAATGACTGGGCTTGGACCTTGAGTCCCAGCAGGACTCTGGCTCAGACCCATCCCCCTAGCAGGGTCCTTGACCCCAGGTACCGAGTGCTTGCTGACTCATTTGCGTGTGCATGGAAGGGGAGGTGTGGGCTCAGAGCCCAAGCATACTCCGCAGTGCAGACAGACCCCCCTTAATCTCCAGGGACCAGCTAGTGCTGCAGGAAAGGGTGCTGGGGATGTAGCCCAAGACGTGTGATCTGAGCCGTTATGAAACCAATGCTCCAGCAGGGCGCGCGGCGGTGCTTTTAGCCAGCCAAAACAGAAAGCTAAGATCCAGGTCCCTAGAATTGTTAAAAATCCCCAGCACCTTCCATTAAAAGAGGGGAACTAATCCTGGGCTCTGTGCACATCCTAGGTTGGGTGGTTACGCTGAACCACCTATGAGAAGCCATTTCTTTGGTGGCCATGGTCCTTGTTTCCCTTCACTAACTGCCCGTCCACAGACGGTGGCGCGTACGGATTTGGTTGCTCTTTGCCGCTGTCCGGTTAACATTGTTTGGCAAACGAATACCTGCCTGCAGGTCGCTCACGAACTGCTCACTGCGCCTTCTAGTTCTGATATTTGCTCACTCTGCCCGTGGGCACTTTAAACTCAGGCCTGTTGCCTGACTGGATGCTCTAGCCTTTATAAACTAGCTCTGCTTCTGCCTCAAAGGCCACTCAATCTGAAGGCTGGGCCTGCTTGCCTCCTTCCTGCAGGGGGTTGCTCCTCTCCTTGGATCTAGTCCTGCCGGGAATGGGCGACAGGGGATGGATCACTTGATGATGACCTGTTCTGTTCATTCCCTCTGGGGCACCTGCCATAGGCCACTGTCAGAAGACAGGATACTGGGCTAGATGAACCTTTGGTCTGACCCGGGATGGCTGTTCCTATGTTCTGATGCACCATTCCCTGATGCGCTTACCTCTTGGAGGTAATGGACCGGATTCTCCTCACCAGGGTAAATCAGGAGTGGTCCCAATGAAGCCCTGATGGGCGAGAAGCAAAGGCCCAGTAGCTGTAAGAGCCCCAGCGCCACTAATTACATTAACTAGTTACATTCCCAGCCGAACTGGCCTTGCCTTGGCAGTCGGTTTTTGTTTTGTTGTTCGCAGTGGAGGAAACAAGACCCGGTTTATCTGTATTATTGTTCCCATTGTTTTTGTCCCCGGTCCTCTTCCTAGCAACACAAGCCCCAGAGCCAGGCAATTCCTGTGGTGTGGATCCCGGTGGGGATGGGCCCAGGGCAGGCTCCAGCAGAGGGTGACCTTAGCAACGTGAAATTAACATGCAGAGGGGAATCATCTGCCTAATGAGCGCGTCAGCAGCCCCCTCGGAGAGCGCCCAATGGCCCCGGCGGAGCAGCGCGGCAGCCACTTCTCATCCTTTAGAGGCAATTAGTAGAGGTCATTGTCAGAGCTTAACGAAGGGGGAGGGGGCCCCAAAGTGCTAACGACACAGTAAGCAACCGAGTGGCACCAAAATGACTGTTGTATTTTGCTGGTCACATCTGGGTCTGGTGGGGTGTATGCAGGACAGTGGAAAAGGGTATGGCTGAGCATGTGTGTGTGTGTGGGGGGTTATAGAGAGCAGGGTGTGGGGGGAGAAGGGGGACAAAAAGGAGGAAGGGGTTATTGAGGGGCAGGGGAAATGGAAAGAAATAGGGACAGGCAATTGGGAGAGGTAGAGGGAAGGGTGGCTGCAGGGAGGAAGGGCCAGTGGGGAGAAGCTAGGGCAGTAGTTGCAGGAGGGGTCGGTATAAAGGCCAGGGGTATCTGGCTGTCTGTACAGGGGGGAGGAAGGAAGCGTTCCCCAGCAGAGAAGGAGGAGCTGTGTTGGCCTGGGCCCTGTGACACAGACAGCTGGAGGCAGCGATCAGCATCGGGCGCCACTGAGCACCGGGTCGGATTGTGAGCCAGCGGCGAGCCCCTCCTGCAAGAGAGGTGGGAGGAGCCATTTTGGGATGAATTCTGGTGAAATCCTGCTGGAGCCTGGGGCTGGATGTTTCAAGGGATTGAGGCACCCAAACAAACAGGCAGATGCCTAAGTCCACCACGTAGTCACCACTGACAGTTTCAACGCAGGCGCTCAGGCACCAGCTAAGCCTGGAGGTGCCTAACTCCCCTAGGTGCCTACGTTTCCCAGAGTTGGCATTTTCAACTGCTGCTGCCATCCCATAGCTAACGAGTTGGAGCAGAAGCCCCTGAGGCCTGACAATGGGATTTTAAAACTACGGGGGAGGGGGGGGGGGAAAATGCCCAGCATGCCAGTGGAGCCCGACCCCATAGGACTGCGCTGAGCACCCCTCTCAGACCCGATCCCTGTCAGACCCTGCAGCAGGAGAGCCAGTGCAGGCCCCTATAGAAAGGACAGCCAGGGGCACAGGGCTAGTGTGAGAAAAGGAGGAGACAGAGAAGGTTTCAAGTGTTCTGGGCTATGTACAGGGCTGACGAGGTGTAGGCTCCTAACTCCAGGGGAGGGTTTGTGCTTGCCCGTCAGCCAGGCACGCCAACTGGGTCAGCTGTGTAGGTGCTTGCACCCCCTTCCCTCCCAACTCCTCAGTGTGTCCTACTGGCTACCTAACGCGGCTCCCCGCTCAGCGACCCAGTCCCCAGGGGCCTAAACTCTCCCCGTGCATTCTAGAGGGCACCGGGGCGCCTCCTTGAGGGCTGTGCTTTCCACTGGGCGGCAGGGCACCTGGAAGTTAAGTGCTGCCACACTCAGCATTGCAACACCCACATCCCTTTGTGGCTCTCCCCCACCCCCATCCTTTTGCTAGGGCAAGGGCAGGCTGAGCGCAAACGTACATCATCCTTAGACCCGTCCCCCTCCATTTACTGTTGCAAACGGAGCAATTACCCCAAAGCGAAATCCTGGTAGGGCTACATCACCTGCAGTGCTATTCATCAGCAAAGCGGACAAGCCCTGCTCTGGAAGAGCCTTAGAAAGGCAGCGGTTCAAAAAAGAAAGCCATAAAAAGGGGCTCAGAGGACAAGCAAACTTGGGATTCCTGGCATGCTGAGCAAAACCACCAAGGGAATATATTCTGCACGAATGCAGGCATTATTAACCCTTGCAAGTAGCAGGCCGAGCCGGATCTCAGAGCCTTTCCGTCAATGAAACCACACCCCACAGCTACTGCGGAGACAGAGGTAGAGAAATCACCTACAGGTGAGGAGCGAAGCCTAGCACCTACCTCCTCCTGCTCCCAAAACACAGGCCTCTGCCGCTATTAGCTGGGAGAAGCAGCAGGGCCGGTGCCCTCACTGCGGGGCAGTCACCAAAGGACAATGTTAAATACGCAGAGCCAGGACCTTACCCACAGACAAACAGCTGGGCGTAGGCCGAGATGGTTAAGTGAACAAATGCCGTCGCAAGGTGATGGGCGAGCCGCCTTCATCTGTCCCTGTCCCCCACGTTCATCCATCACCCTCCTCCTCCTGGATACCTGGCTAGGTAGCGCTCACACAGTCTGCCAGCGCTGGGCTGATTTTTGTTAAGCTCTTCCAGGTAACCCCCGTTCCTCGTCCCCTCAGCAGTAATGCCAGGCAGTTGCAGCTGGTTGGATGGTCCTTTTGACCCCGGAAAAGTTCCTGACTCATTAGCTGACGTGCCAGTAGAGACCCGGGTCACAGCCACATTTCAGAATCTCCACTACAAGCTGGTGCCTCTTAACCCCCACACCTCCTGGGTGTGGCCTTCTGTCCCCACTAGTGGCACTGAGACCCCTTAGACATTAATGAGTCTGCCACAGCCTTTGCTAAGGGCCAGGAGGCTTTTAGCTCATGCAGTAGAGGCTCATGCATTTAGCGTCTCAGGTTCGATCCTGCTGGCCGACGACCGGGGGTCTGTCGGTGTTACACCTCCAGGTTTGCACGACCCTTTACACTAGCAAGAACCAATGAGGAGACACATAGAAAAAGGGCCAGGGAAGCAGGGCCTCAGCCTAGTGGTTAGAGCAAGGGAACTGACGTCATGAAACCTGCGTTCTGGTCCGAGGTTTGCCGACGATGCACTTCAGACAAGTCGCTCTGGCCCAGCTCCTCAAAGCGATTCGGGGCCTAGCTCCCATTGATGTCAATTGGAGTTTGGTGCCTAAGTACCTTTGAGGATCTGGGCCTCTGGGCGTCAGCGTCCCCCTGGGGACAAGACTAGATACTCCCAGAGGGCTTGTGACAGTTAATTCATTAACGTTTGTAACGTGCTTTGGGATCCTAAAGGCAAGAGGTGCTGGAAGCAGGCAAAGGGTTGGTACTAAACCCAATGCAGACTTAGCCCAACTAACTGTCCCAGGCTTAAGCCTCCTGCACCAAATCCTGGTGCCACTGATATCAGCGTCACACCCCCGGTGCCATCAATTGGCACAAGGCCCCCATCACGCACTTAGGCTAGCTCTGGTCTTGGCGTTCCCCACTGCTGGTTCAGTTTGAGCCTTGCCTGGTGGTTAAGGCACTGGAGTGGTACTCCGGAGATGTGGGTTCAGACTCCTGGGGACAAGTCACTTTAATCTCTCATTGCCTCTGTTGTCCAGCTGCAAAGTAGGGCGATCTTCCCTTCCTTCCTCCCTCTGTTTGCTCTAGTTAGTGTGTAGGTGCTCCAGGTGCTGGTCTCTTAGTATGTGCCTGGACAGCCCCTAGCACAAAAGCCTCTAGGTGCTACTGTGAGACCAGTAACAATTCTCTTTGCCTGCAGAATCCTAAGGCTGAGGTGTGTGGATGTGCCCTTAACTAGTGTAGAACAGTCTAGCTCCATTGACTTCCATGGAATTATACCAGTTTAATGCCAGCTGAAGAGTTGACCCGTGATGTGTCTGGTTATTTGCACACTGTTGGAGCTTAATAATATTAAGATATCGTGTTACAGCCCTTGTTGGGTTCTTTCCTTCTTACAGCTCCAAAAATGATCAAAGGTTTAGAAACCCTGACCTCTGAGAACAGGTTAAAAAACAGGGCAGGTTTAGTCTTGAGGAAAGAAGACTGAGGGGGGACATGATAACAGTCTTCAGCTACGTTAAGGGCTGTTATAAAGACGGTGATCAGCTGTTCTCCATATCCACTGACGGCAGGACAAGAAGCAATCAATCAGCTTAAACTGCAGCAAGGAGAATTTAGGTTAGACAGTAGGAAAATCCTTTTAACCCTAAGGGGAGATAAGGTCTGGGACAGGCTTCCAAGGCAGGTTGTGGAATCCCTGTCATTGAAGGTTTTTAAGAACAGGTTGAACAAACACCTGTCAGGGATGGGCTAGGTCAGTGGTCACCAACTGGTCGATCCTAGAGGATCTCCCAGTCGATCGCGATCTCTGGCGGTGCAGCAGGGCTGCTGCTAAGGCAGGCTCCCTGCCTGCCCCGGCCCTACGCCGCCCCTGGAAGTCGCCAGCGCGGCGCCGCGGGTGGGGGGCAGGGGTCTCCCTTCGCGCGCTGCTCCTGCCTGCAAGCACCGCCCCTGCCGCTCCCATTGGCTGGGAAAGGGTAGCTGTGGCCAATGGGGGCTGGGGGGGCAGTGCTTGCAGAGAGGAGCCGTGTGGGGAGCCACGGGCCCCCTGCCCGCTCCAGGGGCTGCAAGGGTGTGTTGGCTCCTTCCGGGAGCAGCATGGGGCTGGGGCAGGCAGGGAGCCTGCCTTAGCCTCACTGTGCTGCCAACCGGGAGCCGCCCAAGGTAAGTGCTGCCTGGCGGGAGGCCGTACCCCCAACCCAACCCCCATCCCTGAGCTCCCTCCCAGAGCCAGCACCCCGCACCCCCTCCTGTACCCCAACACTCTTCCCCAGCCCAGAGCCCTCTCCTGCACCCAAACTCCCTCCCAGAGCTTGCACCCCTCACCCCCTCCTGCCCCCCAGGCTCAGCTGAGAGCCCCCTCCCACACTGCAAACCCCTTGGCCCCAGCCCAGAGCCCCTCCCAAACCCCAAACCCAGCCCATTGAAAGTGAATGAGGTTGGGGGAGAGACGTGATGGAGAGCAGGGAATGGAGTGAACAGGGAGGGGATTTGGGGAAGGACCGGGGCCTTGGGGAAGGGACGGGGTAGATCCTGGGTTGCCCTTAAATTCAGAAAGTGATCTTGGGCATAAAAAGGTTGGAGATCACTGGTTTAGGTTCACTTGGTCCTGCTTCAGGACACGGGGCTGGACTTGATGACGTCTCAAGGTCCCTGCCCTTTGGGGCAGGGCTAACGTCATCTTTGGCATCTCTGCATCCGTGAATTGACCTGGCCTGCTGAGATCACTAAGGCTCACAGCGTCTGATCCTTCACAATGGAGGAAAGATTTTCTTGTGCTGTATTCAGGTTTTTATAACCATGCCCATCACCATGGCATCTGAGTTTACAGATGCAATGGCAAGCCTGGGACCTGGCCTCACAGACGGGCTCCTCTGTACACATTTGATGGATGAGCCATGTCAACCAAGAGACGGGGCTGTGTCCTGAACCCTGAG
Source organism: Trachemys scripta elegans (assembly GCF_013100865.1). Classification (NCBI taxonomy): domain Eukaryota; kingdom Metazoa; phylum Chordata; order Testudines; family Emydidae; genus Trachemys; species Trachemys scripta. Next base: position 132,351,458 of record NC_048302.1, read on the forward strand.
GAGGGAAGGCGTTAAACATGCAGGATTTGCTTCCTCAGGCTGGTAAAGACAACACACAAGGCAGTGTTGCTGCTACAGCCCCGGAGTGCTGGGCCCATCAGTCTGTCATGCAAGTTGTTTGACGGAGAAATGCTCGCTGCTCAGTTTATCGCAGGTTAGGCTTATTTCATGCAATTTTCCTGGAATGACACAAAGGAGCATTTTACATTTAAATGGCAGTAAAATACACTGCCAAGCTCGGGGATCTCGCAGCGGAGGAGAGCATGTGCTAGGATTGAGAAGCGGGAAATGAATCAATGTCACCGTGACCCACGCTTATTTCCCCCCTCCCGTTACCCTCTCCTGCCCTTAAAACAAGGTAAGTGGAATCATTGGCTTAATTCCCAGAGACTTAAGACTCACGTTCAGGTGGTTCAAGAAAAATAATCAAGCCCAACGGGGCAGGCACATCTCAAAACCTTGTTTCACAGCTGGGAGAAACCGAGATCCAGAGGGACTAAAACCAGACTCTTCAGAAGGGCTCTTCGCCCACCAGCTCCCTTCATTATCAGTGGGGCAAGTGAGCGTCTCCCTGGGGTTGGCCAAGCACTGCTGGGAATCTGACCCTTTTCAGTTAGGACCCCAATGGGAGCGGAGCTCTCTAGAAGAAGCCATTCCCCAGCAGCCGGTGCTGAGTGCTTTATGGCCTCATGTGACTTGCATGAGGTGACACCAAGCGTTCTCAGTAGCAGGGTAGGAACTAGGCCCCAGCAGCCCTGCTGCAAAAGTCGTTTGCTCTCAGTGGTAAACTACACTCCCTAACTTATACACATGCTAGGTACTGGGCTTTCAGGTGTTAGCCGGCATTGCGAGACATGTAGCCAGTAGATATCCTTAGGCACCTATCTAGGTACCATCAGCACCTGGTAGCTGCACGCTCCCCTCACATTGTCCATGTCCCAGTGGGTTCAGCAACTGACCCAAACCTAAGAGTCCGCGGAGTAAGCGAAAAATGTGACGGCAAACTTATTTCAAAAGAAACTCAAATGTCATCGCTAAATTGGGCAACAATGTTACACGATCATGCCCGTCTCTTCATTACTGTATCTTAAAATTACATTAGCCGGAATGATCAGCATTCAAATGACTCTGTGTCTGGAATGCCAACGCGGGAATATAAGATTAAAATGTAATCACGCTCTTAAAAGTCAAGGTAGGTTAATCAAATGTTTTCCGCGTTGCAGAGGATTCACAGCCGCGGCCTGGAATCACTTAATGGAATCAAGCGGAGGATCAGTCAGGTTGCTAAGGCAGGAGGGAGAGAAATTTTAAAAAGCATAAGCCACAAAAGGGCATTTGGATAGAAAACACCAGGTCAGCCAAAGAAAATCAGGGGAAAGTTTCTCTTGGTCTGTGCCCTGCCTCTGTAAGGAAAAGTACTAGGTGTGGGACTTGTTGAGGCTAAAGAGGATGTGGCCACTGCATATAACGGAGACAAATAGCAACTGGATCAGAGCAGGGGTTCATAGTCCGGCTCTAATATTGGCCAGGACCAGCTGCTTCAGAGGAAGGGGCCTGAAACCCCCCTGGGGCCAATTATGGAATAAACTGGCCCTGGGGGAAGTTGCCCCTTGACTATAGGCTGCTAGTGGCTGGCTTGTTGCCTCATTCGTGATGGACAGCAGCATTGGTGGAAGACAGTTCATCCAACTACATATTATGCAATGGCAGAGGCTGCTTGCTTCCTCCACTACATGGGAGTGAGGGTGTCAATAACACTTGCGCAGCCGTGGCTGACAAAATGCCAAGTCACGGTCTTTGTACATAAAGCTCTACTGACACTAGGCCAATAGCACCTGATTGAACCTTACCCTGCCAAACAGTGATGAGTAGCAGGGCAGGTCTGCTATCAGTCCCTAGGGGCACTCTGGACTGTATTGATGGCAGAGCTAGCTCACCACAACTCTCCACGTGTAAGGGGAGGAGAGGCCCTTCAAGCCATCTTCATCTTGGTCTTCTTTTAATACCCCTCCTCTTGTTTTCCCCTTCTGGAGAGTTGGTGAGGCTGGCAGGTCCACACAACTTGCATCTAAGAGTTTTAAAAGAGCTGGCCGAGGAGCTAGCTGGACCATTCATGATAATTTTCAGTATGTCTTGGAGCACCGTGGAAGTTCCAGAGGACTGGAAGAAGGTTAATGTTGTCAGTCTTTAAAATAGGTAAACGGGATGACCTGAGTAATGCTAGGTCTGTTGGTCTGAAACGATCCCAGTCAAGATAATGGCACAGTTGATACGGAACTCGATTAATAAAGAATTAAAGGAGGGTAATGTAATTAATGACAGTCAACATGGGTTTATGGGAAATAGATCCTGTCAAACTAATTTGATATCTTTTATGATTAATTTACAAGTTTGGTTGAAAAAGGTAATAGTGTTGTTGTAATGGACTTCTGTAAGGTGTTTGGCTTGATAGCGCATCACATTTTGATTAAAGAAACCCCCCTAGAAACTAAAATTAACACAGCACACATTAAATGGATTACAAGCTGGCTCAATGGTAGGGCCTATTATGGAGAATCATCATCAATGGGTGTGTTTCTAGTGGGATCCCGCATGATTGGTTCTTGGCCCCAGGGCCGGCTCCAGGCACCAGGCACCCAAGCACATGCTTGGGGTGGCACCTGGTAAGGGGCTGCGGGGGGAGCGCGGGGCTCGGCGAGGGGGTGGCGCGGGCACGGCACTGGAAGGGGGTTCTGGCGGCACTCGGCGGGGGGCAGGAGCGGGCTCCGGCGGCGCTCGGCGGGGGGGGGGGCAGCGCGGGGCTCGGGGGGGGGGGTCCGGCGGGGGCGGGGGGGGGGGGGGGGGGGGAGGGGGGGGGGGGGGGGGAGGGGGGGGGGGGGGGGGGGGGGGGGGGGGGGGGGGGGGGGTGGGGGGGGGGGGGGAGGGGAGAGGCGGAGGGGGGGGTGTCTCCCCCCGGGCTGCCCCACCCATGCCCCGCAGAGCGGCGAGTAATCCCGTCCGTCTGTCTGTCTGTGCAGGGGGTGCCCTGGTGGCCTCCGTCCCCACTTCCCTGGTGCGGGCCCAGCCGGGCTCCGACCTGCTCCTGGGCTGTCACTTCTCCGTGGGGGGCACCGTGGACATGGAGCTGCTGGTNGGGGGGGGGCGGCGTGGCCCGGCGCTCGGCGGGTGGCCTCGGGGGCGGCGCTTTTTTTTGCTGCTTGGGGCAGCAAAAAAGCTAGAGCCAGCCCTGCTTGGCCCTATGGCCCAATTTAACATTTTTCTTAATGACCTGGCGAAAACATAAAATCATCACTGATAAATTTTGCAGATCACAATCACTGGGGGAGTGGTAAATAATGAAGAGGACAGGTCAGTGACACAGAGCAATCTGAATTGCCTGGTAAGCTGGGTGCAAGCAGACAATGTGTGTTTTAATATGGCTACATGTAAATGTAAATGTATAAATCTAAGAACGAAGAATGTAGCCACACTTACACGATGGGGCACTCTAACCTGGAAAACAGTGACTCTGAAAAAGATTTGGGAGTCATGGTGATAATCAGCTGACCATGAGCTCCCAGTGTGATCACAGAATCATAGAATCTCAGGGTTGGAAGGGACCTCAGGAGGTCATCTAGTCCAACCCCCTGCTCAAAGCAGGACCAACCCCAACAAAATCATCCCAGCCAGGGCTTTGTCAAGCCTGTCAAGTGATGTTGTGGCCAAAAAGGCTAATGCAATCTTTGGGTGCATAAACAGGAGAATCTCGAGTAGGAATAGAAAAGTTATTTTACCTCTGTATTTGGCATTGGTGCGGCCACTGCTGAAATACCATGTCCAACTCTGGTGTCCACAATTCAAGAAGGATGTCTATACCCTGGAGAGGGTTCAGTGACGAGCCACGAGAATGATAAAAGGATTAGAAAACCTGCCTTATAGGGATAGACTCCTATCTCCTAGAACAGACCTTGAAAGGTCATCAAGTCCAGCCCCCTGCCTTCACTAGCAGGACAAAGTACTGATTTTGCCCCAGATCCCTAAGTGGTCACCTGAAGGATTGAACTCACAACCCTGGGATTAGCAGGCCAATGCTCAAACCACTGAGCTATCCCTCCCCAGGGCTGGCTCTAACCTTTTTGCTGCCCCAAGCAGCAAAAAAAGTGCCACCCCCCCACAGCGCTGCCCCCCCGCCGAGTGCTGCCGGAACACCCCCCCCCAGCGCCGCCCCCCGCGCCGCCCCCCCGCCTAGTGCCGCACCGCTGGAACCCCCCCCCCA
>NC_048302.1:132355809-132444510 GCF_013100865.1 Trachemys scripta elegans
AAACCCCCCCCTCCACGGAATGCTGCGCCGCGCCGTGCTCCCCCCGCCGCCCCTTACCAGGTGCCGCCCCAAGCATGTGCTTGGGTGCCTGGTGCCTGGAGCCGGCCCTGCCTCCCCCCTCAAGGAGCTCAATCTATGTAGCTTAAAAAAGGGAAGGTTCAGGGGTGATTTGATTACAGTCCATAATTACCTGCATGGGGAATAAAGATTTAATAATGGGCTCTTCAATCTAGCAGAGCAAGGCATAACACGGTGCAATGGCAGGAAGCTGAAGCTAGACAAGTTCAGGCTGGAAATAAGGCGTCCATTTTTAACAGTGAGAGTAATGAACCACTGGAACAATTTACGAAGGGTCGCGGTGGATCCTCCATCCCTGACCATTTTTAAATCAAGATTGGACATTTTTCTAAAAGCTCGGCTGTAGGAATTGTTTTGTCGAAGTGCTCTGGCCTGTGTTATGCTGGAGGTCAGCCCAAATGATTATGGTGGTCCCTTCTGGCCTTGGAATCTATGAATCTTTGGGGGAAAAAATCCCCACATTTGTTGATGATCACATACAGCCTAAGTCCCCACTTTGAAATACTCCATTTCCTCGGAACCATAGGTTTGAACCCACTAGTCAGCTGAGCACTCCATTCCTGAGAGATTGAGTCACTAGAGGTTCATCTGTGCGCCTGGCTGACGAGTCATCATATTATGTGTATTTCTACCCACTGGAAATTTGCCACTGGCTGCCTTATGGGCAGGGTGGACTTGCTGAAACTGACGTCTACTGCAACTAGATGGATCGAGCCATCCACAAAGGACGGGGGTCGTTGGGAAGGACAAAAGGGGCTGCACTATAAGGGAGACAGACGCTGATGCGGAAGAAATCTCTTGTCTGCTGGGCCGTTCATCTGGAGCTGGAAGAGGCAGGTGTCATGTGACAGGCATGGTTGTCCATTCTGGCATGGGAAGTGACCCGTAATGAGTCACTGAGGCCTAGATCCACAAAGGGGACTTAGGCTGAGCATTGCATTGCTGCCTAGTCGAGTCCACAATCAAGAGTCATGCCCCCAGGCTCCCTAGAAAATACATAGGTAAGCGAGGTGTCAGAGAACGGGACCGACAGGAGGCAGCATGCTGGGTGGGGAGCTGCCCAAGCTAGCCAGTAGGAAATGTCGAGGAGCGGAGTGGGGCCTATGCCCGGCCTCTCAAAGGGCTGAGGAACCCAACGCTGGGCTGAAGCAAGAACCCTGCCTGCCTGCTCCTGTTGATGCTGCCCCACTTTATATGAAATAAACATTCATTGGGCCAGCAAGAGAAGGACCCTAGCCCAGTGGTTACAGCACAGGCGGGAGCACTGGGCAAAGTGGGGTTTTGAACCCAGAGCTCCTACTCCCTGGGTGAGTGCTGTAACCACTGGGCTGTTGGTCAGAAGAGGCACACAGAGAGGAGAGCAGGCATCATCATGTTTTTTGCAGGGCCTAATTCAGTAGGTGTGCTCTTCAGTGGCCTTGGAGAATGCCCTCTGGCTTAGACATAGGCTGAGATAAGCAAGGGAACGCCTGGTTTGAGTATCCTGCAGGCAGTGTCAGGACTGAAGTGACTTGGTGCATGCCCACTGGCCTAGGGGACTCTACCAGAGGACACTGAGGGGCCTACAGGGCTAGGTGGCAGCTGAGCAGGGGTTTTGAGTATCTAAATTTGGACTTAGGTGCTTAAAATGGTGATTAGGTACCTAAATCCCTTTGTGTATCTAGTCTTAAGCGTAACATTTTCCAAATGCCTTAGGCACTCAGATTCCTAAGTTTCATTGGAAGTCAGTGAGATTTGGACCCCCAAGTCTCTTTTTAAATCACTTGAGCACTTCTGAAAATCTACCCCAGGCTGGGTGTGTCCTTGCCTGGTTGAGAATTAAGTAGTTGCTTATTCTTTTTCTAATCCCAAATCTGATTCCTTGCCCTGGCTCCAGCAACTAATCCAAGCAGGCCTAATCTTGGAATGGGCCAGGCCAAGTGAATCCCATCCTCTACCAGTGACTGAAAAACAGCCCCATGGATCAGCTACGGAGGGGCCGGAACTTGGTGACTGGGTCTCATTTCCAGCTCACACTGCCACTAACTCTGTATTGACGCCTCTGTCTGCCTGCCGCATGACACGCTTGTTGACGTTCTTTTCTGAGGCTACTCTCGCCCCAGAGGGGCCCTTTGTTTTCACTAATATTGTAACGACATGCGAGTCATTAGTTAAACACAGGGCAGCATCTAATCGGCAGAGTTAATTTGCCGCGGATGCTTTTTGTAAAGCAGTTCTTCGCGCCGCCGTGGGTGGTAAGCGGCTCTGAAAGAAAAGCCCCAAAGATTTGTGACGAGCTGGGCATTCGTTAGCTCTGGGAAGTGTAAGGTTTATTTCTGTCGGCAAAGTACTCTGCAAACATTAACTAATCAGGAATCACATCACTCAATATGCAGATTGGGAAAGTGAAGTGCAGAAAAGCAAAGTAAGTCCGCCAAGACTTCCTGGTGCAGGGGCTGTGTCCAGCTTCAGGCCCGGGTCCCAGGCTCTTTTGTGTTTATTTTGAACGTCATGTTCAAAAGAAGGGTTGTTGTCACTGGACTCAGGAAAGTCTGTTGAGAGTTACTGAGGAATCAAAGAAGGGAAACTGAGGCAGGGTGCCATGGCTCCAGTCTTAGCCATAAGCGGGTACTTTGTGACATGTGGCAACGATGACAATGACCATGCTGCACCCTGTATTGTTCAAAGCACAAAATACACAAACTAAAATAAGAGAGATTTTTAAATATTCTCTTTGTGGTACAGAAAGGACAATGATTTTTCTCATCTTGTCCACTGAATGACTACAAGCCTCAGCACCTCCAGAACAAAATGTAAAACCCAGTACTAAGAATGGTTCATTATAGTAATAATACCAACAAAATATCTCCTTTTAAGAGTCCTACAGAATGGAGGCTGGGGATGGTAAGAATGAGAAAGACAGATCTTTTTGCATTCACTTTAATACCGTGGTAAGCTGTTTAGATACCAGTAATCAGTGCAATATAAGAACCCAATCAGCTTAATAGATTTTAAGACCAGAAAGAACCATTGTGATCAAAGAAAGATTATAGCAACTTGGGTGCTAAAGTACTTGGAAAAGTAATAGATAAAACATTTTCAGATTGAAGTGTGATTTATAAATTGTCCCTTTAATATGGACAAGCAGAGACTGCTGATTAGATGGCTGCTAACAGCCCTGAGAATAGAGCGATCCCTTGTAATAAACGTAACTGGTGTTCTGTGGCTACAAGGCAGGTCATGTTGCCAAAGGCGAGATCCATTTTATTTTATAGATGAACTAATGCTCCTTAATTCGACTGAATCTCACCAATACTTAGCAAAGGCTCAAGGTGCTTCATTCGGTCACCATGAACTAAGTGTGGACTATCAGTTAACTCCAATTTTACATTCCATGCTGCCCACTTGAAACCCGTTCAGGTGAAGGGCTTGTATGGAACCCAATTATCTCAGCCCAGGGGCTTAGTTAAAGACACAGGACTTGGGTATTTGCTTCATTGCCATGATTTCAGACAGGACAAAGTAGTAAGGGTACCAGCTGCAGTACGTTACACGTAGAGTCTCCAGCCCCACATAACCCAAAGAGCTTACAATCTAAGTGAGCACAGCACAGGAGTCCAAAGTGAAAGCGATTGCAGGCTTGTAGCTTAATAGGGTGCGAGTTGAGGAGACGAGTGTAAAGTAAACCAAACAGCAAGTGTGAAAAATTGGGACAGGGGGTTGGGAGTAATAGGGGCCTATATAAGAAAAAGACCCAAAAAATCAGGACTGTCCCTATAAAATGGGGACATCTGGTCACCCTAGCGTAAAGGCGTTATCGTGGATGGAGGAACAGCGCAGACGCTAAGCGCTGTAAATTCAAACTAAGCGCTTCCGTCTTTAGATCAAGCATTCAGTGCCGTGACGCTATCATAGAGCGAGGCCCTGCGCTAAGGTGTGCATAAAACTAGCACCTTCTATTCAGCTCTTCCCCTCGGCCACGTTCTGGCTGATCTTCCGACTTCAGGGCCAAAAATGAGTTGCGCCCCACAGAGCCAACACAGCTAGGATGAGGGAGCTAGATTCTGCACCTCCTCCTTGTGCCTAGCATGCTTTATCCTGCTCCTAACACATTTACATCCTTGCAAAGCTATTTAAGAAGACAAGGCTGGAGGGACAGGATTTAGACAATGGACTTGCACAAGTTTTTCTAAGGCCATCATTGAGCCTGCAGAAATGATCAATAGTGATGATCTGCGATGGGGAAAGAACCCAGCTTGACTCAGCTCCCAGGTTGAGTTCTCTGAGCTGCCAATTGGGAGGAAAAAAAAGCCACCATCTTCTTATTTATTAACGGAGCAAGGCTCATCTGAAATTGCTGAGATGCAGTGAATGTGGCACCTCTCCATGTCATTCTGAGCGTCACTTTCTGAGTCGAGCCCCATTTAAAAATCATTAAGGAAGGAAGCACAATGTAGTGGACAGAGCCTGGAGAGCAGAAATGGGGATCCAGACTTCTGGGTTCCTTTCCCAGATCTGCCAATAATTCAGTGAGACTTTGGGTGTGTCACTTAGCACCCTTATGTTAGAGAAAGCTCCATGGGTTCTTTAGACCACAAGTGTTCAGGACCTTGGTTTTCAGTCTCCTCTAAAAGACCCCATTCCACTTGCCCAGTGCTTTGCTGGGAAACTGGTTCTGTGCTGACTTGCAAGGGAAAATACCACAGACTAAAACACAGATATCACTTCTTGCAGCACCTAAAGGTTACTTGAAGGTCTCTCTTTGGAGAACTGGCAATCTTAGATAACACAGTGGGTGGCACATATTGGGTAGGTAGAATTCATGGGGTCACAGCACCAGCTGATTAGCTGCAGAGAGAAGCCAGACTGTTCCCAGGCCCAGGTGCTTGCACCATCTGTGTGACGAGATGGAAAACGCTTTATGCTGCTGAACCGCATCTCCCCTCTGGCAAAGTAAGGAGCAGGCGTGACCATCTCTGAAAGAGACCTCGTTCTCTTGCTCCGAGCCAATGTAAAGCCTTGAACATTACTAATGGCACAGAGCGGGGATCTATTTGCGACAGGATATTCCCTATCCTTAGAAGGACCTGCCCCTGGAATATGCACACAGTACTGGAGAATAACACTCAGTCCTGTTCTTGTCCCTTCAGAAGGTTGAGGATTCCTAGGCTACTGAGTACCTAATGGATGGCCCCAGGGTGGCGGGTGCTGCAGATTCATGTGCTCCTAAGGGGAAATCCTGGAGTATGTGAGCAAGCAGGGAAAACGGAACCAAGATCCAAATGAGCAAATTTACTCCCAAGTGCCATTGCACGAGGGTCAGTGCAGTTACTGTCCATGAATTTGGTCCAGTGTGCAGAGAGATGGTCTCTGCAACAGGTAGGCGTTCCAGAGGTGACATCAAGTCATTGTCCAGGATGGCTTCATGTATACCTTTTGAGTATGGGAGTGGGCTGGCTGGGCTGTGGTTTGGCTTGAGTTGGAGTTGGCTGGGTTCTGTTAAGCTCTAGAAAAAGGGAAAGGAAGGGCTGTGTATGCTAGAATCTCCCAATGGAGGGGATTGTACCTTGGAGAAGACATGAGGTGCAGGAGGCTTGAATAGTGAGTCCCTGCTTGATGGCTCAACTCATTGGAAACACAAACTTGTGCATGCCGGGCAGACCTAATGGGACGTTTATTGCCTCTGAATTTAGAGAGTTTGCATATTTTATTTTTCTATAATTTATTATTTACAGTAGAGTCCAGAAGCCCTGCTACATCAGATTATGTATTATTTTCTGATCCATATGGAGCTCGATTCTGATCGCCCATCAATTCAAACCAGAAGTCAGACTAGTTTAATGGTGATGTGAACAGTTTCACATCACCACTAAATTGGTCTGACAACCCTCAGCAAATGGAGCTGCAGTGTAGATGTACTTTAGGATTATTCATTAAGGATTCTGTTTGTAAGTAAAGGTATAAAAAGGGGTTACACACTGCTTGACTTGATCCATCTTAAAGCTGTACTACCCTAAAAAAGGGGCACAGGAGATGAGGCAGGGAAGTCGACTCTGCCAATGACAATCGATTGGCAGTATCAAAGTATGTATATTGTACTCTTGGGAGAATTCTGCACCACTGCGCATGTGCAGAATTCATGTCCCCCGCAGATTTCTTTGTTTCCCCACAGAATAATAGATTCTGACAGGGAAGCAAAGGGAAATCATGAGAGGGATTATGCGCCCCTCTCCAGCAGTGGTCCTGAGTGGTTTGGATGTCGGGTGTGACCGGTGTGGAGGGGCAGGGCCCTGGTGCATTTCCGGGGCAGGCCTGGCCCTTGCACTGTCGAGTTCAGCCTTGCTGCCAAGCCTGTGTCCAGGGGTAAGGGAAGGCTACAGGGTGATTCCCCATCTCCGTGCAGCCAGTAGCCTGCGCTCCCCACTGGGAAGCTGCCCCAGTGTGCACCCCTTGCCCCCGTCACTGCACATGGCCTGCAGAGGCCTGGGGCTGACACAAGCAGCTATGGGGAAATTGCAGGGAGCCTTGGCCAGGGGCGCCATTTAGGGAAGGTGGGGGTCACCTGCTGCCTTCTGGGTTTTGCACAAGGGGTCTGCTCGCAGCGCACTCCCCAGGCAGGACGCTTACCTGCAACATTGCTCAGGCAGGTCCCTTTTTCCAGGAACCAGGGTTCTCCAGCTGCAGCCGTCAGTTTCCTCTGCTGCACAAAGACCTCTGGGGGTGGGGCAGGCAAGGAAGGGGTCAGTCAGGGTGGAACACAGGGGTCCCCAGTGGTCGTGAACTGAGGGAGCACAGAGCCCCCAGACAGGGGGGTGGGTGGGTGGGTGTGAGAGTCAATCTCCAAAAGGGAGAGATGAGGGCATAGGGTTGTGCCCTGAGGGAGGGAGCAGTGAGTATGGGAGGAGCAGCTGAGGGAGAACAGTCACTGGGGCAAGGATCCTGATGGAGGGGGAGCTGAAGAAGGGTGTGGGGCTAGGTGCAGCTAAGTGGGTCTTGGGGTCTGTTTGCCCTCAGAGAAGCAGGGAGCACCCTCACCTCTCCCTCGGAAGAGACTGGGGACAGATCCCACTCAGCTAATGCATTCTCTCAACTGACTAATCTGCTCTCTTCCTTCCTTCCCATCTCTCCTATTTTAGGGTAACTTACACCTTGATCCTGCAGTGAGGACCCATGTGTGCACAGGGGACTGCCCACCTAAAGTTCATGCCTTCATCAGATCGACAATGTGTGTACAGCACTTCATGTAAAGTGCAATAACATGCAGTTTTGTTCGATAGTGATTAAAATGAGCAATTTAAAATGACATTCTACTTTAATGTTGTTTTGCTGTTTGGTCTTCTGTAATGTAATTTAAATGAAAATCGAGGATTATAACTGAAATGCATGGTATTGGTTACCAAGTATTTGTAAGTTAATTTTCATGTGTTTAGGTTTAAGAAATTCTCAATAGTTATTGTGACTTTTCTGTATTGTAGTTTAAATGAATTATTACTCAGAGTTCTGTATTAATATGACTAGTAAGGAATCTATTTGTCAAAAAACATTTCCTGACTTTTTTTTTTTGGTCTGTATAGTTACAGACATATTTGCTGACAGCTATTTTGGAACAAGATTACCAAAATTGAAACTGGTGTGATTATATTGTGTTATATGCAGAATTTTATTGTTATAGTCAATATTGTTATATGTAGAATTTTACTGTGTTACATGCAGAATTTTAAAATACTGTGTGCAGAATTTTTAACTTTTTGATGCAGAATTCCCGTAGGAGTAATATTAGCAAACCCCTCCAATATCCATTTGTTCCCAAAATATCCAGGATATGCCGGTGACAGAAGGTATCCAAGCAATTTTCCTGAGTGCCTTTTCTCAGCAGATATCTGCAAACTGCAGCCCCATGGATTTACACATATGAATATCAATTTTTAAAGTCCGTATAGACCGCAGAGTAGGTTACTGTGATCACCCCTTTGAAAACATATGGCTCTGGGGAGAATATTCCTTTGTATCGACTTGGTTTTTTCCCTTCACTTTTAGACTGAGCTCTGAAAAGAAACTCACAAGGCGAGAGCATTAGGAAGACTTACAAAGAGACCAATTACAAGGCAGAAGAAAGTAATTGACTTTAACCATAATTTTATTAAGGCTTAAATGTCCATCAGCCAGACGGGAGCCGGTCCTGTCACATGACAAACAGAGTGACATTGTGTGTAATGCAATGGCTTTTCTACAAGTTGTATGAGCAGAATGAGATCATTGTCAGAGTTACTTACGCACTAACTCCAGCCCCTCTTTCCATTACTTACTGGCCTTCAGAACAGGTGACCTGTGTGCTCTTAGCACGGCTGGGAAATTGGAGGGAGTGGGGGCAGGAGAGGGGAGAAGTCAGGTAGCTTGCATGGATTCAATCACAAGGACTTCACGTGGCCCAGGACTGAACGGCTACTTGGCAAATAATGAAATGGTTTTAAATGACAGGGAAGCTAAACTCACAGTTCAAAAGGCACCTATGCTAACCACTGAGCCGTTGGAATGGTGGAGTGATGGTGCGTGATTGGATGGATGTCAGTTTCCTATAAATACATTTTCCTTGTTAAAGAAGCGTATGGCTTAATTATCCTTGTAACGCTTTGCTCTGGGGCAATGCTCTAACCTCCCCGCTACTTTGTAAGCATAAGAAGACAAAGTCCTCTTCAGAATTATGTGCACTCATCTGGCAAGCTCTTTAAAGGACCACGTCCTTGTACTATTCAATACAGGCAAGTAGAACAGCAGCGGCTCCAGCTCTCCTGGGGGCCTTTCAGCCAGCCATTTCAATAGCAGCGCGCAAGAAGTCAGAAGTGGACCCTCAGCACATCATGAGCGGAGACTGACCTTTTACAATTCATGCACAGTATCGTTAAGGACTTCTGCTTTTCAGCTAAGCAAGGACGACACAGGAGGTGGCCGCATGGAAGCTGGTAAACAGGCTCCATTTTGAAATAAGAAGAAAATGTTCTATTACAGGAAGCGCATCCTTGAACCGGGCTGCTATTGTGCTCTGGAAAGTTGAAAGAAGAAAGTTTTGTCAATGTTAATGCAAGTCAGTTGATACTACAGCAACCTTGGCAACATGGTACCTATTCCACACCTGAAACTCTGGCACAAGAGGTTAGACGTAAGCTATAAGCCCGATTCTGAGGTGAGGTGTACCTACAAGCAGCTGGAACTGCAAGCGCTCGCATTATCTTGGGAATGGGCCCTGTTTTCCTTATAACAAGCTACCATGTCCAAACTCCAAGGGTATTCCCCTTCTTCCTAGCATTACTGTTTGGGCAGACTATATCAAGGTGAAGTTTGGTACCGCCAGAATTTTATTGAGGGCGAAAGCTAGCAAAAGAATTCTCGCTTTTGTCTAGGCTAAAAATCACCCCCTTTTCAAACACTAGAATTTGAGTACTGTACTCAGTCTCCGTCAGACATTTGCACAAGTATCATACTCCACTGTATGAAGAACTTAACATATTTCCTTAAATACCACTTTGCTTTTCGTGCCCATAATCCCTAGAGCAGGCTATTCGGATTCCATCTCAATGGTGATAGCTTTAAAAGATAAACTAAAAAGCTCAACAGTGTAACACACTGCTAGGGAAACAGCTCAGATAACTGCACTCTCTATGGGAACTGCACGTGGTCCCGTCTCTTCCGAGGGCACAAGTTAGCGCCTAGCGTCTGATTTCTGACACAGAAAATGGGCAACAGCTTCATTCAGCTGACGAGGAAGGATGGTCTAGTGATCAGAGCGCTGACCTGCGATTCAGGAGACGCAGGTTCAATTCTCTGCTCTGGCACAGACTTCCTGTGTGACCTTGGGCAGATCACATAGCGTCTCTGTGCCTCGGTTCCCCATCTGTACAATGGGGATAATAGTACAGCTGTGCTTTGCCAGGGGGTTGGGAGAATAAAGTATTAAAGACTGGGAGGTATTCAGATGGTTACTGCTAAGTAAGACGTTTTAGGAGAAACTTCGGGTAGATTTACAAACTACTCTTTAGGTCAAAAGAAGGGAAAAATGTCAACAAAAAAGTCATTGAACAATCCAACCTGTGGAAGTTCAGGGTCCTTGCTAAATTATATTAATGCAAAACCTACAGACTACCATTGCTATATTCCTTTTCTAGGGCTTCCGAATGCCAAAAGTGAAACCAATCGGCTTGCTGCTTACCAGCTAGGGCATTTGCATTCCACGAACTGCTGCAACCCCCCTCGCTATGCAGCTGCTGCTGGCCTTTTATCAACCTAGCTGTAAATGATGGCCTAGAGCTGAGTGCAGAGGTCAAGGCAATGTCCAAGCTTTCGGACAGCTTCTGTTCATGAGAGACTGGACCTGCAGAGAGAGACATGAGATCTAGAAATAGCCACGGGGGGGAGGGAGGGGGAGAGGGAAGAGAAGGCATCAAGGGACAAAATAAATGCTGCTTCGCTACTAAACATATTTTTAATTTTGAAGGGATGATCTCAACATAAGACAAAAGCCCTTTTACTTCTCTTCAAAACCGTGCCTTAGGGCTGAGTTAACGCATGGCTGGCCACCTGTGAAGTTGGGATACGGATACCTCGCCCAGCTGGGTAGAGTGCTTTGAGATCTATGAAGGACAAGCCCAATATACATGCTACGATTTATTTATTTTTATTGCTTGGGGCTTACAAAGAGGACTAAGGGAGTTAGGTGCCTGAATGCCATTGACGTTTAGGCCCTGATCTTGCAAATGCTTATGTGTCTGGTTAAAGCCTGCACTTCAATGGCATTTAAGCACCTAACTCCTTTGAGCCCTTTTGAAAATCCCAATCACCCTTTCTTTACTTCTGCATTTCGCTCAGCTTGGCCAGCTGGTGCTAGACTGGTCAGTTTCACTTTCTGGTCTGTAGGCACTAGCTCAGTGCCATTGGTTTGGTTTCTAACGCTGATGGGGAATGTTTAAACGAAAAAGAAAATGCTGTTTTCATTTTCATATGGATACCCCTCCATTTTGTACTTTTGTTTGGTTTCAGAGACATAAATCTGAACTGGGGACATAAGCTAGAAGACCGTGTCTTGTCATCAGGGCCTGGAACCCTTTGGTTGCTTTGCAAGGTCTGGCAGCATTTCCCCCCTACATGGTCCCAAAGATCTAGTTTAGCTAAAGACCATGTATGAGTAGACTGGCATTACTGTGTGAATGGTTTGTTTAATAAATCTCCCTGGGGAGATCCTTTGACTATGGGTGCTCAGATACAGAGATGAAGGCTACAGAAGCTCAATAGATATGGGAAGAAGATTCTTGGGGGCAAGGATTCATTTACTGTGTGTATACACAGCACCTAGAACAATGGGGACCCAATCTCAGTTGAGGTCTCTAAGTGCTACTGTAATACAAAATAAATCGTCACGTTTTCTGAAGCCTGCTCTGAATCAACAAGCCCCAAACTCTGGGAGACTTCAGAGCTGAAGTGTGCGGCTTTGGCCCACCTTTGATATTTTCATGTACCTGCTGTGGACAAAGTTTCTCCATGCCACCTGCAGCCCAAATCCTATTTGGTTTATATTAAGCCTTTGCAGAATATATTAAAGAAAATTCAACTCAGCTCTTCAGGGAGACAATCCTTCTGTGTCCAACAGACACCCATATGCTGGGTGTTAACATTGCTGTACGTGGACCGGACTACCTCAACTTCACTGCCTCAGTGACTCTCCACTTCTCTTCAAACTTCCCCTGCCCACGTAGTCTCTTCTCCCTTGGTTATTCAACTTCACTTACCTCTCTTTATCGGCGATGTTATTAAATAACTCAGTAACTATGATTATGGCACACAACGGGTAAGAAAGATGCAGAGCAAAAGGGAGTTGTCTGCATATAAAGGGCTGTGCGTTCTGGAGCAAAGCCAGAGTGAGCCCAGGTTCAACACATTCTAGGTATTTCGGCACAAACAAGGAAGGAAATAAATATGCCAAGAAAAAATTAATTCTTTACATAACCGAGCATGCTTGGAGACAGCAGGCCTATCATCCCCCTTGTGCTAAGCTGCTCGTTAGAGGACAGAGAGACCGAACGCACTACCTGTTAGAGAATGAAAGAGCAGAAGCAGTAGGTCTCATTCTGGAGGGGCAAATGCATTTGTCTTGTGCTTTAACCCCAGAGCCATCCTGCCTCTCCCATCAGTGTAACTGCCTCAGCAGTTAAAAAGCTTGAGTGCGCTATCAATCCACGATCGCTGGAAGAGCTAGCCAGCGCCCCACGCCCAACGTACAGTGACAGGGAGCCCGAGAGGCTGCCTACATTACAGCAAGTACACCCCAGCCAGAGAACCCACACACAACATGGCTATCTCCTGGCTTGGTTGACAGTGACTGGTTGTAGCACAGAAGGGACCTAAGCTGTGTGGTAAAGCCTTGGATGATCAGTGGGACTGCTCACCGATCCAGGGGTGCAAGACTGGGCCCATAGCTGGTGACATGACAGTTGGCAAATGATTCACGAAGACTAGCTCGTGCCCAATGGCTCTGCTCACAGACATTTTCTAACAGTGTGAAAGCGGCCAATACCCGGGGGGGGGGGGGGGGGGGGGGGGGGGGAGAGGAGGGGGGGGGAAGATACCAGTGTCAAACTGCTACCCCCCGGACACTTGCTACAGCCCACTTTTAGCAACTGTAAAGGCTTCTTCTTTGGAAATGTCCTCTCTGGTTTAATCACCCACAGCCCATGTGTAGTGCCTTCCCCTGCAGCCTTTCAAGTGCTGTCCCTTGGCCTCTAGCACTTCACTGTGATTGGACACACACACACACACACACACACACACCCCCCACGTGCTCATTCTGCTATCCATTGGTTCTGAGGTTTTATGCTCCCTTGGCAGGGATGTCCATCAACACAAGCATTTAGTGTTATTGACTGGGATTTGACAAGTGCTTCTAAAGCTGTGCTGCGATAAATAAGTGCCACTTGGGGGAGAACCGTTAGGAGCATAAGCAGCAGAAGGGTCAGTAGGAGCACATTTGTGATCGCAGTGATCTGTGTAAGCAGCCCACACATGATCCTACAAACCAGTTCATTCGGCGCAGGGAAGACATTTGAGGGTTTTTCCCCCATTAAGGGGGCGACGGGCCAGCAGATTGTGGGCCTGGGCTAGTAGAATCCCAATAATTTTTTTGCACAGGCTGCAAGAGAGATGATTTTCCAGCACAGCAAAACTTGTCAATGAACTGAAAATAATGGGGACAAAGGAAATAAAAGACTAATGGAAAAATTAAGTGATCTGAATCAATTATGGGCAAATAAATGGTGTAGATTGACATAGGCAGAACAATGCGGTCAGGGACTGAAAAAACAACCACCATAAAACAGAAGTAAAATCTGGCTATGAAATAAAGAACGTACTGGGTAGAGGAAAGGGGAAAATCAGACATGAATGACATGCTAAAACCATTTCCATAATGTTTGGCAGGAGTAAAAGACAACAGCCTCAAAAAGCGCTCCTAGGTTTTGGTGTGAGAATCTGCAGGAGATGTGAGGATTAAGTGAAATCACATTTGGGTTGGTGTGTGGGACTCTGGTCCTGGGAGACGAGGAAGGTGAAGAAACAATGAGAATTAGGGAAGCGAGATACCTGTCGAACAGTCCATTTGGGCCAAATGCGAGTCACTCTCAGTTTTCATTTTTTTAGCACTGGTCTCTGAGGTAGACATGGCTAGTAAGTTTGTGGTAGAAAAATAGGAGGGTTCTACGTGATTGCTGTAATCAGGGCTTTGCTCCATGCAGTCCATTTTCCTTTTCAGAGAGGACATGGTTAGGGAAGAAGGTGTGACCATCCCTAAGACCTGAGCCCTCCCAAGGAGGTTGGTGCCTGGAATGCTGTGCTGTAATAGGAAGTGGTCTATCCTCGCCTTTAGAGAGGGGTGAGGGAGGGGCTGGGAGTGTTGGCTAAAGGCAACCCCAGTGAAAGGATCGCTGGGCACCCGACCCCAGGAAGCCTCACTCCGGTTGCATTTCTCCAAAGTGCTCTGGTCGATCACCTTGCCAGACGGCAGCAGCATTGGGAAGGGCATTATCTCCAGAGTGATAGGGTCCAAGAACTCTTCAGGGATATCCTGAACAACATCGACTAGCTTCTGGAGACTCTGCTGTTCGCTGTTGGAGTTGCTTAAGGGCACACACTCGCTTTCCATTGGTAAAATGAAACTGGCACTCTGACCGCCCAAGCCCTGAGCCAGGCACTCAGAGGCCACTCGGAACACGCTGTCCATCACTTCCTGCGGGCATGACTTGGCTGGCTGCCCCCAGACCTCCAGTCTTTTAATGCAAGGGAGGCCACCTCCTGCTACATGGGAGATGCAAATTTTTAAGTGTGATACATTGCTCAGTGAGGCAGGGCCTTTATTCCATAGGTCATGAGATGCAGAACCAGGGTAGAAGACAGCTTCCATCTGATGGAAAGGAGGCCTTGGCTTGAAGCCTCTGTGGCTGAACGTCACTTTGCTTTGATTTTTTAGAACGGCTTTGCCCACTAGTGTGAAAACGTCTTTGTCCGACACAGGCTGACCGGCCAGACCTGAGAACTGAGACTCCGGGCTGTTCCAAGAGCTTTTGTTCAATGAGGTAGACGTGTAAATGTCCAGCCCCGTGAAATTCTGATACCCACCCGATGAGATGTCTATGTTAATCCTGCAGATTTCTATGTTGAAGGGAAAGGAGAGAGTAACATGAACCGGGGGCTTGATGAAATATTCACTGCGAAAGCCCCGGTTTCTCTTTGCAAGGTCTTCAGAGATGAGGTTCTCAACTTCATAACCATCAGCAGAAATCTGTGTTTAAAGAGAAAGGAAAGGATACTGGGCTTGATTTGACCCAAAAGAGGAAAGTGAGTTTGCAACCACTTTTATAGTATTTGCGAGACAAAATGTAAATGAGGCATTAAATGATCAGCGGTGAATAACAAAACTTAAAGGATGAGCTGTGCTCTCTTGATTTTACTCCCCAGAGCATGTGTGTCCCTGAGTTGTTATTCTAGGGGTGCTGGGCTCTGCAAACCCATTTGGTACAGTAATGTTGCTCAAAATGTTAGAAGCATTCACCAATTATAACAGTGCCTCTTTAAGGGAATGAGAATTTAATTGAAAACATTTATTGTAAAGGATTTTGCCATAAATTCATTCTAGGCTAAAATATGGAGGAGAGGCTAAATTCAGCCCTGCTGTAAGAGCAGGCAACTCCATTGACTTAACTGGAGTCACAGACCAGCAATGTAATCAACCCCATCTAGGAAGGGCTTTAAATACTGTGTAAATAAATGTTGCGTTTTTCACAGGACAAAACCCAGGTTCTCTTGTTTTTGAGATGCAGTTTGGGGAGGCCTTGCCATTCAAAATAGGCTTTGACTTAAGAACTGGATAATCTCTAAGGATTTCTATGACTCCAAGAATCAAACACTAAAACTCAACTCATTATTATAAGTAGTTTGACACCTTAGAAAGAAAAATGGGAAAGTGTTTCACATTTTACTGAGCCACAGGGAATTTTCTGGTGGGAGAGAGAAAAAAGTATCTGTTGAGGGGGGTGGGGGTGGGAGAGGGGAAGAGGAGGGATAGCTCAGTGGTTTAAGTATTGGCCTGCTAAACCCACGGTTGTGAGCTCAATCCTTGAAGGGGCCATTTAGGGATCTGGGGCCACACACACACACACAAAAAAAGGTTGGGGATTGGTCCTGCTTTGAGCAGGAGGTTGGACTAGATGACCTCCTGAGGTCCCTTCCAACCTTATGATTCTATAAAATTAAAATATTGACTATGTAAGCACTCGAATAATGCAAATATTACCACCTTTCATCTGAAGATCTCAGAACTAATTAACACTCAGAACTCCCCTATGAGGTGTAACAGTTTTATGATACCAATTTTACAGAGAGGTTAACAGAAGCAGAGAAAGGATAAAGGGCCAAATTTTTCAGAGTGACCTCCTAACTGGGGGCCCAACCTGAAATACCTTAGCACTGATTTTTAGCAGTGATGAGCACCCACAACTCGAAACGAAGTCAACAGGAGTTGCAGGTGATGGTACACTTCCTAGTACAAGTGCTGGAGGAACCAACTAGGGGCTGTGCTCCTCTTGACCTGCTGCTCACAAACAGGGAAGAATTGGTAGGGGAAGTGTAAGTGGGTGGTAACCTAGGCAGCAGTGACCATGAGATGGTCGGGTTCAGGATCCTCACAAAAGGAAGAAAGGAGAGTAGCAAAATACGGACCCTGGACTTCAGAAAAGCAGACAGACTCCCTTAGCGAACTGATGGGCAGGATCCCCTGGGAGGCTAATATGAGGGGGGAAAGGAGTCCAGGAGAACTGTCTGTATCTTAAAGAATCCTTATTGAGGACACAGGAACAAACCATCCATATGTGCAGAAAGAATAGCAAATATGGCAGGCGACCAGCTTGGCTTAACAGAGAAATCTTCAGTGAGCTTAAACTCAAAAAGAAAGCTTACAAGAAGTGGAAATGTGGATAGATGACTAGGGAGGAGTATAAAAATATTGCTAGCGCATGTAGGTGTGTAATCAGGAAGGCTAAGGAACAACTGGAGTTGCCGCTAGCAAAGGATGTGAAGGGTAACAAGAAGGGTTTCTATAGGTATGTTAGCAACAAGAAGGTGGTCAGGGAAAGTGTGGGTCCCTTACTGAATGGGGGAGGCAACATAGTGACAGATGATGTGGAAAAAGCTGAAGTACTCAATGCTTTTTTTGCCTCTGTCTTCACAGACAAGGTCAGCTCCCAGACTGCTGCACTGGGCAACACAGTATGGGGAGGAGGTGAGCAGCCCCCAGTGGTGAAAGAACAGGTTAAGGACTATTTAGAAAAGCTGGACATGCACAAGTCCATGGGTCTAGCTCTAATGCATCTGAGGGTGCTGAGGGAGTTGGCTGATGTGATTTCAAAGATAATGGCCAATGGCTCTGCAAATTTGTGGTGATTGGGGGATGTCCCGGACGATTGGAAAAAGTACCCATCTTTAAAAAAGGGAAGAAAGAGAACCCGGGGAACTATAGACTGGTCAGCCTCACTTCAGTTCCTGGCAAAACCATGGAGCAGGTCCTCAAGGAATCCATTTTGAAGCACTTGGAGAGAGGAAGGTGATCAGGAACTGTCAACATGGATTCACCAACAGCAAGTCATGCCTGACCAACCTGATTGCCTTCTATGATGAGATAACTGACTCTATAGATATGGGGAAAGCGGTTGATGTGATATACCTTGACTTTAGCAAAGCTTTTGATACAGTCTCTCACAGTATTCTTGCCGGCAAGTTAAAGTAGTATGGACTGGATGAATGGACTATAAGGTGGATAGAAAGCTGGCTAGATTGTCGGGCTCAACGGGTAGCGATCAACGGCTCGATGTCTAGTTGGCAGCTGGTATCAAGTGGAGTGTCCCAGGGGGCGGTCCTGGGGCCGGTTTTGTTCAACAACTTTATTAATGATCTGGATGATGGGATGAATTGCACCCTCAGCAAGTTCACAGATGACACTAAGCTGGGGGAAGAGGTAGATATGCTGGAGGGTAGGAATAGGGTCCAGAGTGATCTAGACAAATTGAAGGATTGGGCCTAGAGAAATCTGATGAGGTTCAATAAGGACAAGTGCAGAGTCCTGCACTTAGGAAGGAAGAATCCCATGCACCGTCACAGGCTGGGGACCAACTGGCTAAGCAGCAGTTCTGCAGAAAAGGATCTGGGGATTACAGTGGACGAGAAGCTGGATATGAGTCACCAGTGTGCTCTTGTTGCCAAAAAGGCCAACGGCATATTGGGCTGCATTAGCAGGAGCATTGCCAGCAGATCGAGGGAAGTGATTATTCCCATCTATTCGGCACTGGTGAGGCCACACCTGGAGTATTGTGTCCAGTTTTGGGCCCCCCACTACAGAAGGGATGTGGACAAATTGAAGAGAGTCCAGTGGAGAGCAACGAAAATGATCAGGGGGCTGGGGCACATGACTTACGAGGAGAGGCTGAGGGAACTGGGGCGTTTTAGTCTGCAGAAGAGAAGAGCGAGGGGGGATTTGATAGCTGCTTTCAACTACCTGAAGGGGGGTTCCAAAGAGGATGGAGCTCGGCTGTTCTCAGTGGTGGCAGATGACAGAACAAGAAGCAATGGTCTCAAGTTGCAGTGGGGGAGGTCTAGGTTGGATATTAGGAAACACTATTTCACTAGGAGGGTGGTGAAGCACTGGAATGGGTGACCTAGGGAGGTGGTGGAATCTCCATCCTTAGAGGTTTTTAAGGCCCGGCTTGATAAAGCCCTGGCTGGGATGATTTAGTTGAGGTTGCTCGTGCTTTGAGCAGGGGATTGGACTAGATGATGTCCTGAGGTCTCTTCCAACCCTAATATTCTCTGATTACCCTAAATTAGCAGATGCAGAAAAAGAACCCAGGAGTCCTAACTCACCATTATACCACAAGACCCCAATTCTTTGCAATAAGGCTGGTTTGCTTTGAAGATTTGAGTCTTGAAGATTTGAAGGGCTTTCACAAAACAAAAAAAAAATTATAAATTAAAAATAAATTTTCAAGCCTCCAAGCAGTTCCATCCAGTTTTGCACAATTAAAAAATCCTGTTATGTTTTTGCTGTAACCTACCTGACCATGGCCCTTTAAGTGTGATGCCACAAGAGCATCTCTCTGCACATTACACGGAGATAATTCCAACAGACACTGCTCAGGTGTTTCCTGATCTATTTTGCCACAGAGTCTGGTGAGTAAAATTGGTTGTGTTTTCTTAGAAAAGATTTGCAGGAGCATCTGAGAATGCTCTTAATTAAGGAAACATTGCCACATTATCTCAGACACAAATGATGTAGTGAGTGAGCACTCCTTTGTCTACTCTGTCCAGCAGAGGCAAGGACTGCTTATTCTTTCCATCTAACCAAGGGATACCAGAGCTGACCCTCTATGCCTTAAATTGCAGCAAACACAATGCTTTTTTATTTTTACCTTGTTGCAGTGAATTCTTGGCTTGAACTGTGGGAGGCAGATGTTTATCACCATATTTGCAGTTTGAGGGCTCACCTTCCAAGCATCAGAGTCAGCTGGTAAAACTAAAGGCAAAAGCAAAACACAAATGTTAGTGAACGGTGGAAAATAGGAGACTCTTGTGTAAAACAGTTCCTGAGTCACAGGTGAATTGCAAGTCTGACTGCTCACAAAATGCAGTTCAAATTCAAGTGAGTGAGGCTTTTAGCAACTCAAGAGAAACCCAAGTGAGTGTGTCATGGGCGATTCTGGGTTAAGATGCAAGATCAAGTTAAAGTCATTCACGATTCAAAGGAGAAAAACATCTGAGAAGGAAGCCTAGGGGACGAGTGTTTTTATGCAAAGTTCTCATTTGTAAATAAACCGGTGATTAGATGCAAGCCTTCTCAAAGGGGAGTGTGCTCTAGAGAGGAAGAGTTTGGTAGGGACTTAGTCCTTGCCCTGCCATCCATTCAACCTGAGGGAGATTTTCAAAGGTGCCTAACTCTCAGCAGCCTAATTCCCCTTTGTGTCTTTGCAAATCTTCCCTGCTCAGACCTTGGTCAAATCACTTAACCACTCTGACACATAGTTTACATGATGCCCCCTAGGCAGCATGGCCTAGGGACTAGACCATGGTTTAGGAGTCAGAAGACCTATTCTTGTCTCTGCCATCAACTTGCTGCGTGACCTTGAGCAAATCATTTCACATCTCTGTCCTTGTTTCCTCTTCCATCCTGTGCCTGTCTTGTCTATTTAGGTTGTAAACAAGCTGGGGGGTAGAAACGGTCTATGTGGTAGTAAAAGCACAACAGGATGTGAGGTCTCATCCAAGGGATCTAGCTGTTACTATAATATAAATAAGTAACAATGCACAATGGTGTTGCAAGGTTAAATGTTTCTAAATGCTTTGAATCCTCAGATGAAAGTTACTCTTGAATGCAAAATTAATAATCATTATTTAGTAGCTGCTCTCTGTTATCCAACAGATCACTGGGTGCTTTAGGGAGATCAACAACATTCTGAGCCCTGATCAAGTCAACTCTTTCAAACATGTTCAGAAAAGGAAGCCAAGAGAACACACCATCTTTTGCATTCAAAGAACTAAACAAACAGGTTAGACACGATTCTTTTTTAAAATAAGATTCTCTGTAAAGTAAGAATTTTAACCTCCTAAACAAGGTGTAAACCTCATTGCTTGGAGCAATCTTGTAATCACATACTTCCAACTTCTATCAAGAAAAAGGAGCCCTTTCAATGATTTCCAATGGAGGGTATTTGTTCAGCCTAACTGGATTTTTGCAAGCTCTTTTAGGTGTACAATGGGATTATAAAATGAACTGAGGTCAGGTCAGTGTGTAATGCTTCCTATACCTGTCTAGTAAACATGCGAGCATAATGCAGCCGGAACACTGATTAAGTGCAGATGTCAGAATACAGATAAATGGTGACATTGGCTCTAAAGTCCAAATTCAACGTAAAAAAATATCTCAAGCCACCCATGAAAGGGTGAGTTTGAAGCTTATGTTACCAATGCCTGCCTGATTGTTTTTGGTGGATCAGGCTTTGTGTGTTAAAAGAAGACCAGTGTGCTCTCATGTAATAAATGTTAATTTCACGTAAGATAAACAGAGAAGCATTTTCAAGTCTCTATTTATTTTAAAAGTGTCAGGTCTGCCATCTAGAGCAGTGCCAGGCTTGCTGCTGGAAATACCATCTCTCGAAATGTAGAGCTCTCTGTACATCTGTCCATTCCTGATCATTCAAGATCTCACGGAACTTTTGGCCCATCCAGTTCAGCAACCCATCTTTGGCGGGGACTAGCACTAGATAATCGAGAGGAAGGCACTAGCCATTCTATAGTGCAGAATTACGTTATAGGCTGCTCATAAGAGAAGTTTCTTCCTAACCACAGGCAATTTCTGGCTGGCTTAAATCCTAGGTTTAAATCCATTCAAAATGTTTTAGCCTATCCACTGAGAACATCCATAGTACAGTGTAAGTGCGTAGGCCTTTTTTGAATTCTACTAAGCTCTTGGCCTCAACTGTACCTTGCAACAATGAGTTCCACAGGTTAATTATATATTGCATAGATGTTTTCTTGTTCAATTTGCTGCCTTTCACTTTAATTGTCCCCTTGTTCTTATACTTTGAGAAAGCATATGTCTGAGTGTCCAATTTATCTTATCTGTCCCATTTGTTATCGTGTAGCTCTCCTCACAAATTGTTCTCTCCGTGCCTTTGAGAATGGTGCTGGTGCAATGAGACCACTATTTATCATGCTGACTGATAATGTCTCACTGTTTCCTTGTACTCCCTCAACTGTTTGTTGGCATCAACATGTTGGCTCTTGTCTTATACTCAGGCCTGGTCTACACCGGGGGTGGGGAGGAGGAAATCGATCTGAGTTACACAACTTCAGCTACGTGAATAACGTAGCTGAAGTCGATGTACTTAGATTGCCTTACCGCGGTGTCTTCACTACAGTGAGTCGACTGCTGCTGCTCCCCCATCGACTCTGTTTGTGCCTCTTGCCGAGCTGGAGTACAGGAGTCGAAGGGAGAGCGCTCGGGGATCGATTTATCGCATCTAGACTAGACGCGATAAATCGATCCCCGCTGAATCGATTGCTGCCCACCGATCTGGCCGGTAGTGAAGACATACCCTAAAGAGCTTACAATCTGAAGGTAAGGACCATCTCTTTGTGCTGTGTTTGAACAGCACCTAGTACAGCAGCGTCCTGCTCCACACCTGGGGCTCCTAGACCCTATGGTAATACAAACAAAACATCTCATCTGACTCTGTTTCTGCTGCTTCTCATCTATAAGAATTAGTTCGTCAATCAATTTGGGATCTCAGCAGGGAGAAATATAGATATATAAAAAACAAGAGCAATCTATTTATCTAGCAAGGTTCTTATGCTGATGCCCAGCACTGAAGTATCAGCTTTGGGCTGATACGATCATAGCAGCCTTTGAAGAGAACTCAGACTGTGCATTACCAACAGTGGTAATTTGGAGAGTGTTCAGAGAAGAGCCATGAGAAAGATTAAAGGATTAGAAAACATGCCTTATAGTGATAGACTCAAGGAACTCAAACTATGTAGCTTAACACAGTGAGGGTTAAAGGATGACTTGATTACAGTTTGTAAGTACCAACATGGGGACCAAGTATTTAATAACAAGCTCTTCTATCTAGGTATTACACGAGCCAATGGCTGGAAACTGAAGATAGACAAATTCAGACTGGAAATAGGGTGTACATTTTTCACACAGAGTAATTAACTATTGGAACAACTTACCACATTGCCAAGGTCATGGTGGACTCTCCATCACTGGCAATTTTTAAATCAAGACTGGATGTTTTTCTGAAAGTTCTGCTCTAGGAATTCTTTTGGGGAAATTCTCTGGACTATGTTATGCAGGAGGACAGGTTAGATGATCAAAGTGGTCTTTTCTGCTTTTGGGATGTGTAGTGTTGTCGGGGACTGTTTAACCCAGACGGCAAGGTTCGTTGTCTGACCGCAGAGTGAGAGACAGGCAACACCAGCAAGGTCCAATACAAGCTCTTTATTGAAGAGTGCACACAACAATAGAGAGCGGCCCGTCTCCAGAGAGAACCAGCCACGATTACAGTAACTAGTGAGATTATATAGACAGTTCCGTCGCGTCATAGTTAAAGCAACCCAATCCCCCCCTTTACTAGTTAAAAGCTTCTAATATTCATACATATATATTTTCTTTGACAGTACAAACAGTTCATGATGCCTCAGCAGCTTATCAGCTTTTTCGTCATGCACCAGAAACTAGGAGAAAGGAGGGAGTTAAGAACAGAAACAGGGAGTGGAGACTGCAAGTCTCCATATGTCCAAACAAACCGTTTCTAGTACATTTGGTACAAGAATACGGCCCCCCACCCCTTTATCTCATTCTTTGTAGCCCAAGCAAGCATGTCCTCATGTTTCACAGAGAGACAGGAATGGCCCAGCAACTACAGTTAGCCTAACTTTGGCTAAGCTGGCCAAACAACCTGTTCTGTACTCCATTTTCCTTGGACCTAACAGTCCCCCCTTTGTCCCTGGAGTACCTCGAAGGGACTCCTGGGACAACTAACTGCTATGAGACCTCTATGAGTGGTAAGCTTGGGAGTTGATTACTTTTGGGCAGAACACACCTTGGTGCCCATCCAACATCCAACCTTTATCATAACATACAAAGCTAGCAGGCCACATATAATTACAACGGCGCTTTGGAGTACATTATGGAGCCAACCACCTATGTTTGGAATCCAATTGAACAGGTTACTCCACCAGGATTCAATTCGCTTTCTTCCGTGGTTCTTTGCTACCTCCATAAGGTGGTTTGCTCTTTCCCAAGTGGCATTATAAACGTCTGGGACATACACACAGCATTCTTGTTTAATTAATGCACATGTTTCTCTCTGAGAGGCCAGTAAAATATCTAGAGCCAAGTGGTTCTGGAGAACCAACTGCCTTAGTTTTCTCTGTGCGGTTGCCAAGTCCACCAGGACATCGGCGTTAGTCTAATTTCCCAGATGTCTCGGTGAAGTTTCGTCATGCACCAGAAACTAGGAGAAAGGAGGGAGTTAAGAACAGAAACAGGGAGTGGAGACTGCAAGTCTCCATATGTCCAAACAAACCGTTTCTAGTACATTTGGTACAAGAATACGGCCCCCCACCCCTTTATCTCATTCTTTGTAGCCCAAGCAAGCATGTCCTCATGTTTCACAGAGAGACAGGAATGGCCCAGCAACTACAGTTAGCCTAACTTTGGCTAAGCTGGCCAAACAACCTGTTCTATACTCCATTTTCCTTGGACCTAACAGTGTCAAGGCTGATTCCCCACTCTGGCACTTCGAGTGCAGAAGGTGGGAGCCCGCAAGGATTTTAAAAATTAATACTGGCTACTCCAGGCTTGTATTAAACTCCCAAGGTTACAGCGTTTCTCTGACCCTGGCTTGCTAAACGCTGCCACCACCCAAATGCAAAACCCCTTTTTTGGAACTCAGGAAGGTGCACTTGGGAATTCCTTCCTGTGGGGTACCCTCAAGCCCTTTCACTCCCCCTATGGGGAAGAGCTGAGAAAGAAAACAAAGGAAATTAGCTGTTGGCACCAGCTAATTAAACAACATGTGCACAAACCTCTTACGACACCAAAAATCCAATCCTGTTCTTAAAAAAGGTAAATTTTATTAAAAACAAAAAAGAAAGAAAATACATCTGGAACTTCGGCTTTTGCTAGATTTTAAAGGAGCAATTCCAAAAATCAAGCACCCAAAATAGCTTTCTTGGGGGTTTAACTTAAAGGTTACAAGCAAACAAAAGCATCTGGGGTTAGCACAGAGGAGTCCACTAGCCTGCTTCAGGCTGAATTGTTTGTTTTAAATTTCAGTCCGAACAGTTTAGCTGTTTCTGAGAGCAAGGCTAGGAAAAATTATGATTTGCACATGTTAATGGCTATGTTTTCTTTGAAAAACTCTAGTGCTCCCATGCTTTGGAGCAGGGACTTGAAGTTTGGCAGGGGAGTGGGCCATTTGGTCAGGGATGTGCTTTTTGCTGTTCTTGTGAAAATCTGCCCAAATTTAGCCAAATTAAAGCCTTTCAAAAAAACTTAAATTCACACATGCTCAATATAGACTCGATTTTAGCAGATAAATTCCCAAAGTTTCCATCCACACTGGGCGTGCTCCAGCCCAGAGCTGCACAGGACTTTCCCTGCTGTGGACTATACTGGGTCCAGGCACCTGAACTGAGAGCAGGAAGACTGTCCCTCCTGTGCTCTCAATGCTCTCTCTGTTGGGCCCGGGGAATCTGGCGAAGGAGGTTACTTGATTCAAATGCAGAGGGGACAAGAGCCGGACCTGGGGGAATGGAAGATGAGTGAGTAGCTTGGAACAAGGAGCATGTTGGGATGTGGTGGGGGAATACTTGTACTGGAGACTGGCAATGGGGGGGAGGGAAGACCGGAATTAGCTGGGTAAAGAAACTGGGAGCGAAACTGAACGTGTGTGTGTGGGAAGGGGCGTGGGGGAAGACGAGGCACTAGCGGGGGGGTGGGAGGGGAGACTGGGATCGGATGAGGAGGTGGGGGGAGACTGACTAGCTGGACAAGAGAGGCTGAGAACCAGTGGGGTTGAGGGGAGACAGCTCTGATGAGGAGTCAGATAAGAACTGGGTTTGGCTGCACAAAAAATCTGGGACAAAGAGACAGGTGAACACAGACTAGTATGAGGCCAGGGAGGGAAATTGGAACTGGGATCCAGTGGGGACAGGGAACATGGACAGCATGAGGGACAGAAAAAAAAAAAAAAACCAGAGGAGGCGGCTGGTGTGGGGGGAGAACTGAGAATGGCTGAGCAAGGAGACTGGGAGGAAGAATCCAGAGGGGTGAGACTAGGGACTAGCTGGGCCTGAGGAGTGAAGACTGGGATTAGCTGGGTGAAAACATTGGGACATGGGGTGAGGTTGGAGGGGATGGTGCAGAAATGACTGAACTTGGGGGGAGGGAATGGGTTGCACAGGCAACCATAATTCTGACATTTGACATAGTTTTGTGTGTAATATTACAGTAGGATCTACTGCCTCTACTACATTGAAATATATCTAGCTAAGATTATATAATATTACAGGATTGTCATTCTGAAGCCTAGGATGTCTGATGAGTCAGTGTGAAGTGATGGAAACCCCTATAACCATAGCTTAGAGCTCTTTTTCTTCAGAATATCACCAGTTTCAATCATTCAATCATCATGCAAAAGAAAGCATAGAATCAAATGAGGTAAAAATCTTAAATGAGCCAAACTATACCATAGACTCTCTATGGATAGTAATTCCATGCTCTAATAAGAAGAATATAGCAGTAGGGAATAATACTGACCACCTGACCAGGATGGAGATAGTGACTGAAATGCTCACGGAGATTAGAGAGGCTATAAAAATAAAAAAACTCAATAATAATGGGGGATTTCAATTATCCCCATATTGACTGGGTACATATCACCTCAGGACTGGATGCAGAGATAAAGTTTCTTGACACTTTAAATGACTGCTTCTTGGAGCAGCTAGTCCTGGAACTCACAAGAGGAGAGAGAATTCTTGATTTAGTCCTAAGTGGAGCACAGGATCTGGTCCACGAGGTGAATATAGTTGGACCGCTTGGTAATAGTGACCATAATATAATTAAATTTAACATCCCTGTGGTGAGGAAAACACCACAGCAGCCCAACACTGTAGCATTTCAGAAAGGGGGACTATACAAAAATGAGAAGGTTACTTAAACAGAAATTAAAAGGTACAGCGCCAAAAGTGAAATCCCTGCAAGCTGCATGGAAACTTTTTAGACACCATAATAGAGGCTCAACTTAAATGTATAGCCCAAATTAAAAAACATACTAATATAACCAAAAAAGAGCCACCATGGCTAAACAACAAGTAAAAGAAGCAGTAAGAGGCAAAAAGGCATCCTTTAAAAAGTGGAAGTTAAATCCTAGTGAGGAAAATAGAAAGGAGTAAACTCTGGCAAATGAAGTGTAAAAATATCATTAGGAAGAATTTGAAGAACAAAAAAGAATGCGAAGAACAGCTAGTCAAAGACTCAAAAAGTAATAGCAAATTTTTTTTTACATACATCAGAAGCAGGAAGCCTGCTAAACAATGTGTGGGGCCAATGGACGATCAAGATGCTAAAGGAGCACTCAAGGACGATAAGGCCATTGCGGAGAAGCTAAATGAATTATTTGCATCCGTCTTCACGGCTGAGGATGTGAGGGAGATTCACAAACCTGAGCCATTCTTTTTAGGTGACAAATCTGAGGAACTGTCCCAGATTGAGGTGTCATTAGAGGAGGTTTTGGAACAAATTGATAAACTAAACAGTAATAAGTCACCAGGACCAGATGATATTCACCCAAGAGTTCTGAAGGAACTCAAATGTGAAATTGCAGAACTACTAACTGTAGTCTGTAACCTACATTTAAATCAGTTTCTGTACCAAATGACTGGAGGCTAGCTAATGTTACGCCAATTTTTAAAAAGGGATCCAGAGGTGATCCCGGCAATTACAGGCTGGTAAGTCTGACTTCAGTACCAGGCAAATGGTTGAAACTATAGTAAAGAACAAAACTGTCAGACACATAGATGAACATAATTTGTTTGGGAAGAGTCAACATGGTTTTTGTAAAGGGAAATCATGCCTCACCAATCTACTAGAATTCTTTTAGGGGGTCAATGAGCATGTGGACAAGGGGAATTCAGTGGATATAGCAGGGCTTTGGAGCGGAGCCCGGAGCTGGAGCGCAGTCCAGTAGGTTTTATGCCCGGAGCCGGAGCGGAGCAATTCAAAAATCTGATTGCTCCAAATCCCTGGGATATAAAGTACTTAGATTTTCAGAAAGCCTTTGACAAGGTCCCTCACCAAAGGCTCTTAAGCAAAGTAAGCAGTCATGGGATAAGAGGGAAGGTTCTCTCATGGATTGGTAACTGGTTAAAAGACAGGAAACAAAGGGTAGAAATAAATGGTTAGTTTTTGGAATTGAGAGAGGTAAATAGTGGTGTCCCCCAGGCGTCTGTACTGGGCCCGGTCCTATTCAACATATTCATAAATGATCTGGAAAAAGGGGTAAACAGTGAGGTGGCAAAATTTGCCGATGATACAAAACTATTCAAGATAGTTAAGTCCCAGGCAGACTGCAAAGAGCTACAAAAGGATCTCTCAAAACTGGGTGACTGGGCAACAAAATGGCAGATGAAATTCAGTGTTTATAAATGCAAAGTAATGCACACTGGAAAACAATCCTAACTATACATATAAAATAATGGGGTCTAAACTGGCTGTTACCACTCAAGAAAGAGGTCTTGGAGTCATTGTGGATAGTTCTCTGAAAACATCCACTCAATGTGCAACGGCAGTCAAAAAAGCGAACAGAATGTTGAGCAACATTCAGAAAGGGATTGATAAGACAGAAAATATCATATTTCCTCTATATAAATCCATAGTATGCCTACATCTTGAAGACTGCGTGCAGATGTGGTCACCCTATCTCAAAAAAGATATACTGGAATTGGAAAATGTTCAGAAAAGGGAAAACCAATGATTACAGGTATGGAACAGCTGCCATACAAGGAGAGATTAATAAGACTGGGACTTTTCAGCTTGGAAAAGCGACAACTAAGGGGGGGAATATGAGAGAGGTCTATAAAATCATGACTGGTGCGGAGAAAGTAAATAAGGAAGTGTTATTTACGCCTCATAACACAAGAGCTAAGGGTCACCAAATGAAATTAACAGGCAGCAGATTAAAAAAAAAAAAAAGGAAGTATTTTTTCACACAACGCACAGTCAACCCGTAGAACTTCTTGCCAGAGGATGTTGTGAAGGCCAAGACTGTAACAGGGTTCAAAAAGGAACTAGATAAATTCATGGAGGATAGGTCCATCAATAGCTATTAGCCAGGATGGGCAGGGATGGTATCCCTAGCCTCTGTTTGCCAGAAGCTGGGAATAGGCGACAGGGGATGGATCACTTGATGATTCCCTGTTCTGTTCATTCCCTCTGGGGCACCTGGCATTGGCCACTGTCAGAAGACAGGATACTCGGCTAGATGGACCTTTGATCTGACCCAGTATGGCATTATATTCTTATCGCTGGGATTTATGGGCTGCTGCCATCCAAATGTTAAGTTCTCAGCCTTTTTGATTTTATGAATTACACCTACACTACGCTACAGTAAGGCACGTATCTATGCTATATCAAGAGTCCTAGACCATTGGGATATCAAAGGTACTTCAACTAATTACCACCTTTACATGACAGCTACTTTGCAAGCAACAGTTCACTGGTTGTAGGAGACAGACTGAAGAGATGGTGGACTGCCTGGTCTAACTGCCACAGCAGAGCACCCTGTGACAGTGTACCCCATAAGGCTTTATGGGGAGGGGGTGCTTATAAATGTATGTATGACACAACTGGAATATGTTTTGTGCTGCCTGTGCCATGTAATATATCTCCATAAAGGTCATGGTCTACTATATCTGTTCATCCTATTTGTACATATATATATCATTTTCTACTTGAGATTAAGAATATGGGCTGTATGCTTGCTTGGTTTCTAAGTAAGCTTTGGGAGGCATTTGGTCAGCTTCTTTAGGAAGTATCAGAGGGGTAGCCGTGTTAGTCTGAATCTGTAAAAAGCAACAGAGGGTCCTGTGGCACCTTTGAGACTAACAGAAGTATTG
Organism: Trachemys scripta elegans; assembly: GCF_013100865.1. Lineage (NCBI taxonomy): Eukaryota > Metazoa > Chordata > Testudines > Emydidae > Trachemys > Trachemys scripta. The sequence continues at coordinate 132,385,129 of NC_048302.1, forward strand.
GGAGCATAAGCTTTCGTGGGTAAGAACCTCACTTCTTCAGATGCAAGTAATGGAAATCTCCAGAGGCAGGTATAAATCAGTATGGAGATAACGAGCTTAGTTCAATCAGGGAGGGTGAGGTAGGGTTACCATACGTCCGGATTTTCCCGGACATGTCTGGCTTTTTGGGCTCCAAATCCCCGTCCGGGGGGGAATCCCAAAAAGCCGGACATGTCTGGGAAAATCGGGACATGCGGGCCGGCGGTGCTGGGCTGGGGGCCGGCAGTGCTGGGCCGGCGGTGCCGAGGGCGCCGAGCGGGGCCGGGGGTGCCAAGGGCTGGCGGTGCTGAGCGCCGGGGGGTGCCGAGCGGGCCGGGGGTGCTCGGCCGGGGGACTGGGGGCCAGGCTGGGGATCGGCAGTGCTGGGCGGGCTGGGGGTGCTTGTCCGGGCCCGGGGCTGGCACCCCAGGGCCCGAGCCGACCCAGGCTGGAGACGCCGGGGGGGCCAGACTGGGCCGCGCCTCCTCCCCCCACACCCCCCTTACCTGCTTCAGGCTTCCCGCGAATCAAATGTTCGCGGGAAGCAGGGGAGGGGGCGGAGTTGGGGCTGGGGCCCCGTGGAGTGTCCTCCTTTTGGAGGCTCAAAATATGGTAACCCTAGGGTGAGGTGCTCTGCTAGCAGTTGAGGTGTGAACACCAAGGGAGGAGAAACTGCTTCTGTAGTTGGATAGCCATTCACAGTCTTTGTTTAATCCTGATCTGATGGTGTCAAATTTGCAAATGAACTGGAGCTCAGCAGTTTCTCTCTTTCCTAGACACCACTGTACAAATAAGTGATGGCCACATTACCACCACCCTATACCGAAAACCCACTGACCGCTACGCCTACCTTCATGCCTCCAGCTTCCACCCCGGTCACACCACACGATCCATCGTCTACAGCCAAGCACTGAGGTACAATCGCATCTGCTCCAACCCCTCAGACAGAGACCAACACCTACAAGATCTTCACCAAGCATTCTCAAAACTACGATACCCACACAAGGAAATAAAGAAACAAATCAACAGAGCCAGACGTGTACCCAGAAGCCTCCTGCTACAAGCCAGGCCCAAAAAAGAAACCAACAGAATTTCACTGGCCATCACCTACAGTCCTCAGCTTAAACCTCTCCAACGCATCATCAGTGATCTACAACCCATCCTGGACAATGATCCCTCACTTTCACAGACCTTGGGAGGCAGGCCAGTCCTCGCCCACAGACAACCTGCCAACCTTAAGCATATTCTCACCAGCAACCACGCACCTCACCATAACAACTCTAACTCAGGAACCAACCCATGCAACAAACCTCGATGCCAACTCTGCCCACATATCTACACCAGCAACACCATCACAGGACCTAACAAGATCAGCAACAACATCACCGGCTCATTCACCTGCATGTCCACCAATGTTATATATGCCATCATATGCCAGCAATGCCCCTCTGCTATGTACATTGGCCAAACTGGACAGTCACTACGCAAGAGGATAAATGGACACAAGTCAGATATCAGGAATGGCAATATACAAAAACCTGTAGGAGAACACTTCAACCTCCCTGGCCACACAATAGCAGATGTAAAGGTAGCCATCTTACAGCAAAAAAACTTCAGGACCAGACTCCAAAGAGAAACTGCTGAGCTCCAGTTCATTTGCAAATTTGACACCATCAGATCAGGATTAAACAAAGACTGTGAATGGCTATCCAACTACAGAAGCAGCTTCTCCTCCCTTGGTGTTCACACCTCAACTGCTAGCAGAGCACCTCACCCTCCCTGATTGAACTAACCTCGTTATCGCCATACTGATTTATACCTGCCTCTGGAGATTTCCATTACTTGCATCTGAAGAAGTGAGGTTCTTACCCACGAAAGCTTATGCTCCCAATACTTCTGTTAGTCTCAAAGGTGCCACAGGACCCTCTGTTGCTTTCTTTAGGAAGGAATTCGCCAGGTTAAGTACCTGATCAGGAAACACTTGGAAAACAATGCATCTTGGAATGCTCCAATCCACATAAGAAGTCTTCCTGGAGACATGCAAGATACCATGTGGACAATGGCTTCGGCCTGTAAAGACTGAGTCATGCAGGGACATGTGACTTGCCCAGGTGACTCCAGAACTCCATCTTGGAGCTGGACTTTGCATAGGAGGGAGGAGGAGGGTCTCCACCCACAAGAGAGAGTCTATTTAAACCCGTGGGAGACCCCTCCATTTTGTCTTCAGCTGGCTAAAGAAAGAGCCTCTCCACCCCCCCAGGATACTTGAAGGAAACTGAAACAAACGATAGTAACTACAGGGGGTGTGAGTGATTGCTGGACCCAGACTAAAAGGAGATTAGCCTGTAAAAGGGAGCATTCGGGAACTGGAGAGGAACTTATCTGTGTTTAGCTTGATTAGACAGATTTGCACATTTTATTTTATTTTGCTTGGTGACTTACTTTGTTCTGTCTGTTAGGATTTAAGTGGTTCCAAATAGTATTTTCTGTATTTAATAAAATCACTTTTTATTTAGTAATTTACTCAGAGTATGTATTAATACCTGGGGGAGCAAACAACTGTGCATCTCTCTCTATCAGTGTTATAGAGGGTGAACAATTTATGAGTTTGCCCTGCACAAGCTTTATACAGGGTAAAACGGATATATTTGGGTTTAGACCCCATTGGGAGTTGGGCATCTGAGTGCTAACGACAAGCACACTTCTATGAGCTGTTTTCAGGTAAACTTGCAGCTTTGGGGCAAGTGATTCAGACCCTGGGTCTTTGTTGGAGCAGACAGGAGTATCTGGCCCAGCAAGACAGGATGCTGGACTCCTGAGCTGGCAGGGAAAACAGGAGCAGGGGGTAGTCTTTGCACATTGGGTGGCAGCTCCCAAGGGGGTTTCTATGATCCAACCCGTCACACACCCAAACTACCACCCACACAGATCTCCCAGCACAATGCCCCAGTCAACACAACCACCCACTCAATTCAACTGGCATGCACAGTAACCCCAAACAGACACTCCCCTCAGCACACAACCCTCATTCGTCACCCGCACAAATTAATACTTCTTCCAGGACGGTCACTCGGAGGCCTAGAATATCCGCTGAGTCAGTGGGAAGACATGGTAACAGCGATAAGCATAGCTGAAAGCTCATGTTGTGTAGCATGTTGCAAGGTTCAATCATACCTGGGCCCTGTGAGAACCAGATGGAATGCTGGAGTCCAAGGGTTCGGTGGTGGTTGGACCGTGACAGCTGATGACAGGAAGTGGGACTAACAAAAAGATGGTGCTGCCTCTGGTCAGAGGGCAACTCTGGGCACAAAATTTGGGGCACATGTACAAAGGGCAACATTGCATCACAGCACGTGGAAATAAGAGTCCCCATAATTACTCACATAACTTTAACAATTACACCCAAGCGACAGCACAGGCTTTTCGCTACTAGCATGGTTTATGAGTATGGGATCCGAAATAAAACATGGGATAAAATAAGATAATTTACATAATGCTCCAAAATGTGCTAGGACCTTTATAGAGCAAAGACCTATTCCCTGCTCCCAAAGATTTTACCATCTAATTTTAGATGTGATGCAATAAGTATATCAACTAAGCAGGTGACGACTAAAACCCTTTTTTAATCTACAGAATAGATATGCTAGACAGCAGCAGTACAAGCTTCTGCCACACTGCCTGGTCTATGTGATTCAACCCCAACTTGGAGGAACCACTTAAGATGGATAGTTGGATTTCTAGGCCGTTCAGCCTTTACCTGTGTGAGTCAGACTGCCATCAACATGGCTAATTAGTACCAATGTAATTGGGAGCTGTGTAAGGTGAATGCCTCTCCACTGAGAGTGATCCAAGACCTATGTTCCCTCTAAGACTTTTTGTGTGTGCACACATGCATGAGAAACCAATGGCCAACAGAGCACAGTCCCTCCCCACACCCATCCCCCTCCTCTCCAGCACTCATGCTGTCAAGCCAGCCCCATACCACTCACCAGCTCCCTCACTTTCGATATAAGCCCAAGAAAGGGGAAGCCCTGGAATCCTTCCCATACATCTGCAAACTAGAAGCACTGGAAGGAGCCAAGGCACAGGGAAGCCCATTTCCCCGACACCCAGACCAGTGTGGTAGGTACCCATGGGCAAGAGGTGTCTGTAGCAGGGGGCACATGCACAATTTAGAATTCACCAATTCTTCTCCAGGTGTCCTGACTGCATTGATACATCTCCCTGAAAGAGGGGCTGGTTTTCACACACTGAGCAACCAAACCCACCGGCTCTCGCTTGAAGGGAAAAGATGTTGTGGATAAAAAAGTATGTTACCAGAGATTTTATTTTTAATAGAATCATTCTGGGATCTCCTTACACAGCTGAACCAGCTTGGGATTTACAGACGTAGATGAGGCAGCAGGATGAACCTGCTAACATGGTTGTCAAGTCTCTGCCTACATGCTCTGCCTGCAAAGCAGCCACCAAAGTAAGTTACTCTAAGAGAGGGACCATTTTAAACAGTGTTGAGAAACAACAGACAGACGCATCTGTATGGCTATTTCACTCTCTATAGCCAGGCAGATTCCCCTTCAGAACTTGATGCAGGCATTAATTTGTCAAACAGCTTTTTGATGACGCTGTTATTCTTAAAGAACCAAGTTGAACACTTTGTGGTGCAGGTAGTTCAGTTTCTCTACCTGGGTCTGTCTGAGCAAAGGAACCCATTCCCAAAAGGGCACCTCGACTACCACATATCCCAGTTTCTGTAGCTGCCTCCTTTTCAAGCTGTGCATTCCCAACAAGTGTTTAGAATCATAACAATAGTGGTTCTTGTTTGACACCTGAATGGCTAGCTTCACGTCTCTGGGCTGTGGCCTTAGCTGGGAGAGACGATTTTCAGGAGAGTGCTTTGGTTTGGTCAAGGCATTAAAAATGGTGTCAGTCAGAGGAATCCCATATGAAAATGGAGAATGATTCCTAATGGGTGGAGCCTGCTTCTGGTCTACTGCCTCCTTCTGGCTACAAGTCTCTGTCTGAGTTTTACTGCCCACAAGTGACTTGCCACTGGACTTCTCCTTCAGCAGCTGATTCTTTAAGTTATATTTGAGACTGACTCCAATGTCTTGCAGTTCTCCTTTAGCTGCTGCGGCAGCTTCTAAGTTAAAAGGTAACGGCTTTCGGTCTTTGCCCAAGTGGACCTCTATATCATTTGATCTAGCGTGAGGCAAAATCATGTGGTTTTTGACATACTGGGGTCCACCTAACATTACCTCAAGTACAGAGAGAGCTTCTGTCACTTCCGGCTTTCCGCAGATTTCCTTCTTCACAGAATTCCACAGCATCTCAGTAACCTCTTGCCGAAACTGTGGCGTAAGGCGATTACCTTTGTAATCTGGACACTCGATCTCTACACTGCCATCAAGAGTGAACAGGTCCTTTTTAAGATCAAATTTATTCTCCCTGGTTAACTGAATAAATTCAGCACTCAGAGCGTAATCTATCAGGTCATCTGGGAATTGCCCAGCAAATGCCAGAGCCAACAAACAGGTGAGGAAATGTTCTGGGAACTTATCAAATTCATACAGCTTTCTGTACATCTGCTCTCTGAGGCTGGAGTAAAATCTCTCTGCATTAGGCGGCTCATAATTCAGGCATCCGAATGACCACAAGAATTTAGCAACATCTTTGCTACGGCAATACATCACCCTGGAAGATACCGAAAAGGCTGCTGCATTCATAATCCCTTCATCGAGGTAATGCAAGGCTGAACAGGCAAGAGTTATGTGCATGACACCCTGGATGCCCATAGTACCAATCCGAGGAGGAACGACTTTCCCAAGTTGCTTCAAGAATTCTAAATGAATGACACGAGTATAGCGGAACATCTTAAGTACATTCACTATAGCATAACTGCTCATGTCTGCCAAGTGGCCTGACACCTTGTCTCCAATTTTTCTCATGACATACTCAGAAAAGGCACTCTTGGACTTGAAGAACCCCAAGGAAATGGCGCCCACTTCCTCCAAGTTGAAGGAATTCAAGTACTTCAACACTAAAGTCTCCAACTTCTGCATTAAATCTTGGGGCACTCTCCGGCCTTCACCTATGATATAAATCAACTGAACCAGCTGAGGCAAGGTGAGGTCTTGCCAGTGCAAATTAATATAACTGAAGGAGATCTGTAAATAGTGAGGCACACTGCATCCCAAGCAGCGCAACAGGTCAGCCACCAGCAATACCTGATCCAGGCTCATGTCCCAGACTCGATGGCAAATTTCAGTCTCATACACTCTCAGCATGGAGTCGGTTGGTTGAATGCCTAAACGGATAAAGGCCTTTAAAATGTCAGTGAGTTCTGAGATGTTAAACAGCTGGATGTTTTCAACTCCGTAACGACACAGCATCTTAAACTTAATATTGGATATCACCATCACATGCTCCTCCACTGGCAAACAGCTCAGCCTGCAAATATATTCCACAATGGTTCCTGGGATCAGGCTACTCTGAAGTACAGATACTTTATGTAATATCAAGTCACCTTCTTCTAGAGGAAGGACCTGCAAGGTCTCGGACTTGTCATAACTTAGAGATCGGTATTCGGGTCTGTGCTTCTGAAACATTCTGGGGTCTTCCTTAGAGTCATGGGTCTTCACATCAGCATCTAGCAATTTGTCTTCCTGGGGCTCCAGCGTGGCTGGAGGTACTGAGCTGGCCTGTGTGGAAAGAGTTTTATGGAACTCCAGATCCAGCAAGGTGTGTTTTGTGCTTGACCGGCTTTGAGAACAGGTGACGCTGTACGTATTCTGAAACTGCTTAGCACTGAGGCTGGAGAATTCATTTCCAAGTGGCCCTTCACTATCTTCACAGTTTCTAGCAGCATTCTGATGGGATGCGGTTTTGGTTCTTGTGTAGGCCGATGGATTATAAAGTACTCTGTACTCCAGAAGGTTCAGCAATCCGATAGAAGCCGCAGCTTTAGCATCTGTATCACTCACTTCAGGGCTCTCATCCTCCTTTTGTTTTCTACTAGGAATTCTCATCATGGTCCCGCACTTGGTTATAGTTGAAAATGCAACCATGCTGCGAACTCCTCCTGGAAATCTTCGGCATGTTATCATTGTAGCCATGGATCACAACTTACTGGGCTCAGAATTGTCTCCAGGTACTGAAAAAAGGGCAGATGAAGAATGATTGGCTTCCATCTATCATGATGCATTTTTTAAAAACATAACCTTTAACACTATAGTACGTTAGATGGTATGAGACAGTCCTGGTTTCCCACATGGTTCACAAAGAATTACTGAGTATCAGGTGTTTTCCTGCAAGTCAGCAGCTGAGAGTACTGTCCAAAACTACCACACGCAAACTCTACCCAAGATCAATGACCCAAGTTATTTTGCAAAATGGAAGACCTGATGCATTATGGAATTGATAGGATTGGCAATGCAACTGTTACAAGTAACTTATAAAATGGCTCTCACGTTAGGGGAAACATTTCTGTTTCTTCAGTTTGTGAAAGAACCTAAGGTACTTTTAACTCATTTTTAAAACTGATTAGATTTCAAGCTGACAGTGTCCCTTTAACATTTTTATAACTCTGTGTCATCAAAGCTCTAATAATTCCATTAGATTGTGTTTCAGATGACTCAGTTCTATTAAGAAGCACCAGCCAGAACCCCAGTAGTTCTGAAAATGAGGCCCAAGGACAAGCATTGCTCCACAGATGGAAGTATTCTGAGACTACATAATGTAAGGCTGGAGTATTGGGAGGGGAGGTGGATACAGGAGAGGGTGTAGGGGAGGTGGATACAGGAGAGGGTGTCTCTCTTATGAAGTGGTACACAGAATGAAAGCTGGAGTGGCACTAGCTTGCCAGAAGGATTGGCACCCTAGCACCAAAACAAAAGTAAATGGCTGCTGTTAGTGACTGTTAACACTGTTAGGGAAGAAAAGCATGAGAGAAACCCCCCAAGTCACAAGCTGCTGTTACACTATCACACACTGAAAATTAGTACTCAGAAGAACTGTAAGGATACCAAAGAGAGTTCCATTCTTTAGGCCTGGGGAAATTTTCTACAGGTTTAGATGACGTAGTGCTTAAAACGCTAGTCACCACCCGGGGCCTTGGCTAGAAGAGTGCTCTCACCACTGCTACTGCAGATGGAAGGCAACGATGGGAAAATTGCCAAAACAAAAATCTAGTGTAGCCATCCTGGGTAAGCAGCCAATTTAGCCTCTTTAGGATGAGTCAGATGGTGATTAGTTACAGCACCAGGTCACTGCTCTGTGTAATATATACTTCCCCCGCCTTGTGTGGCTAACCCTGAGAAGGTATTAGACAGCCATCTTCTAGCATTTTCAACTTCCTTAAAAGCTCACTCTCTTTCTTTCATTACTTAGAAGAAACATGTGTTGGAACTGCAGGATGCCAAGTAATTAGGGAAGCCAAAGCTCGGTGAAGACACTACAACAGCAACATGTATTAGCTTCTGTGCTCCTCTGCACAAAGGCCTCCGGCCACAGGGACAGTAAGCTGTCATGGATGCCTTTTGACTCTGCATACAAATAGAGCTTCCTGACTGAGGACAAGCATGTCACACCCCATGACAAGAAGAAGAAGAAAAGCCTAGTAAATACTTAACTGAGTTTTATGCAGAATTCCCCAGTGTAGCAGCAATAAAAAAAATAGACCAGTTGTGCCCTCTTACAGTGCTTCATTTATCATGTATCCTACTTTTTCTAGCCATGTTGCATAGGGTGCCTCATTCACGTTTTCTGTTGCTGGAAGAATGGCAACATGGAGGTGGCAGGAGGAGGTCTAGAACAGGAGAGTGCAAAAAGGTGAAAAAACAACTTGGGTGAAGAGATCGAGACCAGAGGAGAAAGCAAAAGAAGAAGGGAAATGTTTATCATGTGAGAAATCAAAGCAAGAAAAAAAGAGATTCTAGAGAAAGAATTAAGGAAAAGATTGCTAGAAAAGAGGACATTTTATTTTTAAAAAAATATTAAAGGGTAGATAAAACTCATTTGCAGCTACTCCTGTCTGATGCCTTATCTGTGTCTAAACCGCATAGGTTAGGGCAATAGCAGTGTTTTTGTCCATGTCAGCACAGCACAAAGTTAGATGTCAGTGCTGGACCCAACACCAGCCTCCTCATAGCAATTCATGCCTTTGGTAGCCCAAGAGAAGATCAGATGAGATCATAATGGTTTCTTCAGTCTTGACGGCTCCAAATCACAGCAACGCATTGTGCTTGGGACTTCGACTAATGCTCTAGAAAGCAACAGCTCATCCTATGTGCGAGAATGCCACCCAATCCCTCTAATCTATCAGACGCTCTGATAAAACAAAACAAAAACAAACAAAAAACCCACCTCCCAGTACACGTACAATAAAAATAAAGCAAATAGCCATTACATATTGGCACAATGCAGGCCACAGCAAATCCACTGTCAACAGCGGGTAGGAATCTTCTCTCTGGCCTTCCCTATCAATGCCTGCAGAACCCAAGATTTCCTTTAAAAACAAAAACATTTTTAGCTCTTAGGGTTGTCAGGGCAACCTGGCATTGAAGTAACTGACACAGAGCCATCCTCCCACATCTCCAGATAGAGAGCCTGGAATGGTAGAAGTATGATTTGTGTAAGGCCCAAAATCTGGCCCCAGGGCGTACCCTGAGTAGTTAGCATGTATGCTGGGAAGCACCTTTGCAGTAAAGGGCCACTCATCTCTGAAACCACCTCCTCTTCCAGAAGTCTGCTGGAGCTTGAATTGGGTGACTTTTGTGGCCCAATATAAGCTAGTCGTTGACTGTCAGACCACTTTAAGTGCAGGATACACAGGTTTCTTTACAGTCTATTTTTTAGTCTATTCTATGTGCTCTATATTAATTATTCCACTAATAGAACACACACATTCATTGATGCAAGGGGTGCCATCGATTAAAAATAAATGAACCTACTTTGCTTTTCTAGCCAAGGATCTCAAAGCACTTTGCTACCATTAGTGAACTAACCTTCAAAACATTCCTATGAGATGGTTATCCCCATTTTGCCCAGAGGAAAGTGAGTCACAGAGCCAGTCAGTGATGTGCCCAGGGTTACAGAGCTCAACAGAATCATGCTAACAACCCTGTTAGAATGGCTTGGTATGAAGCTTTGTAAAACAAATCAGAAGTGCATTGGGAAGTGCTATGTAGAGTTAAGAGTTTATTCACCAGTCCCTTGATTTCAAATCCATGGAACTAGCCCTCCTGAGAGTCAACAGAAGAACATGGAGAAGAGAAAGAAAGAGGAGGGGGAGGGACAATGGACAAGAAATGCCAAGTCTTGAGAGAGAGACACTTTAGAACCTTTCTTGCTCATCACTTAATCTATGTTACTCCCATCTTCGAATCCCAACGACGTGCCAGATGAACTTTCAAGCTAGTCCTTCATTTCCTCCTCCAAATGTATTTTCTTTTATAGATCCCTCTTCCCACCACCAATGACACATGCCAGCCTCAATGCCCTTTGTTCCTTCCTGCTCTCACATCTTTGTACTCTTTCCTATGCTCTTCTCCATATGTAAATGGGCTGCCAACATCCCCTCTTCTCTCCATTCAAATCCCTCCTGGAAATTCACTTCTGCTGTGTCACGTATGAGAAGCAAGTTAAAAAGCAAACATAACTGGACCCCTCAAGCTGCATGCACGTCTTATGGAAGTCCCAAGAGATGACACTGTCCATCTTATCCTTCCTCAGCCCCTTCCTTCTGACCCTCATTTTGTGGGTCATGCCTAATACAGGCTCCAATCCTGCCCGTGGATCTGGACGGGTGGACCCTTGTGGAGCACCAAGGATGATAAAATGGTTCCAATTGTGCAGAACAGGAGCCTAGGGCTATATGTTCTACGGGACAGGAACTGTACCTTTCCTGGAGTCTGAAACATCTAATGCACTTTTGGACACTCAAAAATTACAAATGTACACTTGATAACTAACATTAAGAAATCTTTGTGTCATTCCCGCTTGGAGTACATTTCCCATCACAGTCTCACTGCTATGTATCAAATAAGTTATGTATTCTACACTATGCTAGCCCCATAAATTAAAAATGGAAGGGAAGATATTATCTTCCAACAAATACCAGGAAATTTGGACCCAAATGTTAAAATTAGGTGTGAAATTGCATATTTTATATGGGATTCAGGTTTGGTTAAGAGTATAGCTAACGCCTGTAAAGTGTGTTAAGGACAAAGGAATGACTAAGAAAAGCACCTGCGCTCAGCAGAGCGTCTCCAATTGTGTATTCAGAGTATCTGGAGGGGTGAGAGCTCCAGGGTGTATTTCACACCCAGGAATCATGGAGGATTAGATACAGGTGCCTGCTGCCACCTGGTGTTGAACACGGCAGACACATGAGGGAACTTGCAGGCTACACTTTGGGCAGAAAAGCTTGAGATTGGCAGTGTGTGGGGTCACCTAGGATGACCAGACAGCAAATGTGAAAAATCGGGACAGGGAGTGGGGGGGTAATAGCAGTTTATATAAGAAAAAGACCCCAAAATCGGGACATCTGGTCACCCTACGACCCCAGGAGCACCTGACCCACCCTACAGAAGGCAGCATGAGCAGGCGACCAGGCATGAAGGACACACGGAGGAAACTGCCTGAGCGAGAGGGGCATTTAAACGTGTGCCCCGCCTGGCCAGGACATCTGTTCGCGTGTCTGCACATGCACGGGGCACAGGCAACACGCAGGAGGCGGCAGCAGCACCTGTGCAATGTGTGTGTGTGTGTGCGTGCGCGTGCACGCGAGGCACGCCTGCCCAGTGCACACGCAACACACGGGGAGCAGCAGCAGCGCGCACACACACACACACACACGCGCCCGTTCAGGAGGCAGGGCACGCCCGCCCCCCACGCACCGTGCACGCGCTGGAGGGAGGCGTGTGTCCGCCCGCCCGCGCACGCGGAGGGAGTGGGGGGGCCCGAGAAGGGCCCGGCGGGCGGTGACAGGGACACTCGCGGGGCGCGAGACGGGGACCGGCCCCTCGCGGGGGACAGGCGGCGGTGGGGGGTCCCGGCCTCTCCCCGGGCCGGGTTCTCTGCCCGCACTCACCGGGGCCGCGCCGCTCGCTGTCTCCGTTGCCGGGTCTCGCCCTTCTGTTTGGAATCACCCTGCCCCGTCGCCGCCGAACGCTTCCGGTCACCTGACCCCTACGCACTTCCGCCGCGACGGGAGGCGAGCGGGGCCAGGCCGCGCCTGTAGTGGGAAGCGCTGTGCCTGCGGCGTCGGCGTGGGCCCGCCAGAGGGCGCTCGCTCCCCGCACGGCCGACTCGGCCCCGCCCACCCCCTCCCCGGGGCCTGCGCTTGTGCCCGGCCGCTGGGCAGAGACCGCGCTGCGCACCTGGCTGGGGGCATCGGCGCCAACGGGGGTCACGCCCCTGCCACCAGTTGTCATGCCAACGCCACCCGATGTCATGCCTTTGCCACCTGTTGTCATGCCAATGCCACCTGATGTCATGCTCTGGCTCCGTGTTGTCATGCCAACGCCACCTGATGTCACGCCCTTGCCACCTGTTGTCATGTCCCTGCCACCAGTTGTCATGCCAACGCCACCCGATGTCACGCCCTTGCCATCTATTGTCATGCCAATGCCACCTGATGTCATGCCCTTGCCAGCTGACATCACGCCAGCCTCATGCTAACACCAACATGCCAGTGCCATGCCATTGCCATGCTTTGTCACGCCTCAGCCATGTGGAGTAACGCCAGGGATCGGCACCACCATGTTGCGCGACGGACACTTGACAAAATTACCCACCATCTGGGCTAACACTGGCATCACGCTAGTGCTACATAGTGTAACGTTTCTGCCACCTGGGGGCATGCCAGTATCATGCCAGTGCCACATGGTGTCACACCCCCTGCTACCTGGGGTCATGGCAGCATCATGGCACTACCACACAGTGTCACACGTCGTTCCACCATTGTATGAGGTCAAAAAATGTTATTAAAGCTCCCGTGTAATGTTGCTTCATTGATGTGTGGCTAGTATAAGTCACTGATCACAGGGTATATTCCTGTATTAATCTGCAGCTATGGGGGAGCCCTGGACATCCATCTGACAGTCATAACATGCAACAACTATTGCCGTAGGGGAAACCAGCCGCTCCAGACAGATGTGTTGCCTTTTCTGGGGCTAGGACAGGCCGCATTAGCCTTGTGCAGCTGTTGCCTCTTCCAGCGGCAAGGCCAGGAGGAAAAGTCTAACTGCGGCTCGTGCTGGGTCTGAGGCTGTCAGACCGCGCCAGGGACTTCGGGGTTTTAAATAGAAATAGCAACTTCAGGCCTCACTGTTCCCAGTGTACAGTCAGTTCGGCAGCAGCCCCCTGGGCAGTGGGGCAGAAGGGGATCTTGAGCAGAGCAATTCACCCGCTGCCATGTGAAATAACTAGGGTAGAGAGCAGCTGTAACGTGACCAACTGGACGATGGCTGAAGTGCTCAGGTCGCTGGGAATTCGGTGTTACATGTCACCCGTTCACTTACCGTGTGACGTCCCAACAGGTGTATGTGAGCCAGGAGCGGAGTATCGGGGGGATCAGACCTGCTCTTGTGTGTGTGTTGTAATGAACCACCTTTGTGTGGATGAATGAGTGTGCCAGCCCACAGGCAAGATAAGGGCTCTACTATTGGGGGTGAATCCCAGCTTCCTGGGTGTGTGTGAGATTTCCCCAGTCGTGTTCCAGAACACAGGGCCGGCAAACGGACCAACATTTCAAATTCATTTCAGGGAGACTTGTGACCCTCCCTGATAAGCTCCCCCATGACCTGTGCTCCCTGTCCCTCCAACCCTCTTCAATCCAGCCCCCAGGCCTGTGCTCCCCAATTTCCCCGACCTTCACCGATCCACTCCCCCTGCCTCCCGACCTTCACTGATCTGACCCCCTGCCTCCCGACCTTCACTGATCTGACCCCCTGCCTCTGCTCCCCAACCTCCTCTGACATTCACTGATCCACCCCCACATCCTGTGCTCCTCCTCTGAGCCTCACCAATTCACGCCCCCATCCTGTGTTCCTCCCCCAACCCTCACCGATCCACCCCCCGATCCTGTGCTCCTCCCCCAACCCTCACTGATCTGACCCCCCCGCTTGTGCTCCCCAACCCCCGACATTCACTGATCCACCCCCCATCATGTGTTCCTCCCTGACCCTCACTGATCTGACACCCCCGCCTGTGCTCCCCAACCTCCCCTGATCTTCACCGATCCAACCCCCATCATGTGTTCCTTCCCCAACCCTCACCGATCCAACCCCCCCATCCTGTGCTCCTCCCCTGACCCTCAACGATCCAACCCCCCCATCCTGTGCTCCTCCTCCAAACCTCATGGATCCAACCCCCCCAACCTGTGTTCCTCCCCCCAACCTTCACCGATCTGACCTCCCAACTTGTGTTCTTCCCCCGACCCTCAGAGATCCAACTCTCCCCAGCCTGTGCTCCCCGTCCCTCTGACCCTCTCTGTTCCAGCTCCCCATCCTGTGCTTCCCTTCCCTATGCATTAGAGTCAGTGTTCGAATTCAGGGATTCCTGTCACCCAGTCTCGTGCTCTGGTTCCCATTTGTTCTAATTGCTTTGTTTGATGCATGCCATTCATTTATGTGAGTGTTGCTTCATGCTGTAAACACTGTGCCCACCTGGGACGTTGCATTTTCATGATGCTGCACACCCCAGCCATGCAGAACTGGGGACAGACGTCAGCTCCATGAGCACAAGCCCCTACCACTTGAAATAAAGGAGGGCACCATCAGCAGTATTGGCTTATGACACACAGTAGAGCAGTGTCTGTGCTGTTGTTATAAGAACCCACAGAAGTTCAGTGGTACTCAACCTTTTCTGTACAGGGATCCCTTTCCCACCTACTTGGGATCTACTCAGGATCCATCTTCCATTTAGCAGTGGAGGAAGACCAAGATGGTTGCGATCCCCTGATACCTCTTCATGCTGCCTGCCCTGTTGATTACCCAGCCAGCAATGGTGGCAAGTGGGCTGAGGCGAGAGAGCCCTCTGCTAACTCCATGGGTAGAGCAAGAATATTTGATGGTTCCTCCAGGTGACTCTGGGAAACCCCTCATCACTCTTGCTCATCTCCGTGTAATGGGATTTGGAAGTTCTTGCCTGAGCGTCATGGCTGAAACACAGCAGTAGCCGGGGTGCAAGAACCTGTCGGCTTTAGTGACTTATCCCTTACCACAACCCAGCCTCTCCCACCGCATCGTTATTCATCATATGCTCACAGGCCCACGTTTCCGGAGCCGGGGCAGATAGGACAGTGTAAGGCAGAGGCCAGGACACTGACATGACAAGCCGCACCCTGGAGTTTCTATTCAGCCTCTGGAACATTCTGTGTTCAAGCACTGGGCTCCCTCCAGCTCCATCTGAGCAGAACAGGACTTCTGGCAGCTGGGGGCGGGGTGGGATTTCAAAGACATTCAGGGGATTGAAAATCACCTCCTCAAAACCTGTGCAGAAGAGGTGGGGCGTCAGGCAATGCCGCAGCAAACTGATGATGGCAGGTTAAGCAGCCCATTCATCTGATCCCCTCCCATCCTGCTGTTTTATTGTTGGAATCCCATCAGCTTAAGACCTAGGGCCTTGGCTACACTGACGCTGTACAGCGCTACAACTTGCTGCGCTCGGGGTGTGAAAACGCCCCCCCCCCCCGAGTGCAGCGAGTGCAGCGCTGTAAAGCTCATTAAGGTCCTGATCCTGCAGTTGGATCCACGCAGGCCTGGCCCTGCGCCCACCCACAGCCGTAATCACACTAAAAAGGGAGTGGGGGTCCTTTCTCCCCCAGGGCAGTGATGGCAGGAGGTTGCTTGTAACAGCTGTCAGACAGAAACATGCATTGAAGGCGTAGGGTCTCTCTTGGAGCCTGGCTGGAGTGTAGCAAAGGTGGGAAAGGAATGAAGAAGCTAATAAATAACCCTATTGAAATAGCAGGCGGGAACCTCTCCAGAACAAACATTCCAGGACCCTCCCAGTGCTCGCAGCTCCATGCTCAGGCTCTCAGGTGGAACAGAGGAACAATGATCACTTTGTTAATCCCTTGGTGTCAAATCCAGTTACTTTGGCCCCTCACTACCTCTACCTGTCCCCTGTTTTGCTTTGACCATCCAGCTGAGACATTACTGGTGTCCAGTAGCCGGCCGGGTGGTCAGCCTCAGAAACAAGGATGGAGGCGCACATCAGACCTGCCATCTGGGGCAGAAGGTGGAGCTAGGCCTGATTAGGATTAGCTCTACCTGGTCTGGATGATCCTCCTCCTTGCTCCAGTGCCCCTATCTGTCCATCAGGGAAGGACGGGATAGCTGGATGCACAGACACAAATAGGAGTTAGGGGCTCGGCTTTCAATGGGAATTGGGTGCCTAACACCCAGTTGTACTTTGAAACTCCCTTAAGGATTATCCAGTAACCAAATGGTTAATAATATACTCTCCCACCCAGTGCATGAAGACCCCCTTCTATTACTGTGACAAATCCATTCATTGAATGAAAGCCAGCAAAACCCAGACTGCCCCAAGCTCACAGCAAGCTGAGGTGAGAGTTTCTTTCTTTTGTGATTTCTTTTTAAAACCTCTGTGATCTTCTCCCACCCCAGACACAGCCGCCGAGGTCTGAACGCCGAGTGCTTCTGAGCATTTGCTCCCACTGCCCCTTTCCATGGACGAAAATACAGACCAGCCAGAAACGGAGATTCTTAAAAGGGGCCTTTCTCCATTTTATTTTGATGGAATAAAAATCCTTCACAGTCAGATAGCGATATAGAGAGATAGCTAGAGATACGTATACATATAGATCTTTACATATATATATATACACCTATCTCTATATGGACATATCTATATATGTACATTGTAGAAAACCCAAAAGGCAGCGACTCGTCACAATGTTATAACCCGATGGAGATGTACAATAGACTAGTTGTTGATTGTGAAATGTGCTAGAAGTTTAACAATAGGTTTCTAAATGGATACATCTTTGCTGTACAAAAAGTCAATTTTTTTTTTTTAAATTTCTTTTCTTTAAAGACATTTACCAGAGGCACAGTTAATGCGACGGTGTCTGAATGGGGACATGAGCCACACCTAGGCCTGTTTTAATGAATACTTATTCTTTTGAAAGTATTGGTTTTCGAGGATGTTTTTTCCAAGTCTTGCTAGACTGAGTTCAGAGAGACCCATCCACAGTCAACGCGGAACACAGGGGAACAGTTTAACGTCTGGTTTGAATTCACAGTAAGAGCAGATAGCGAGGGAGACTTTGAGAAACACAACACACAAGGTCAGGACTTATGTTTACAGTAGGGCCATCCCAAGTGCTGCCTGCGGGTCTATGCGGATTCCAACAAAGCCGCCTGCGGCTAACCCAACCCCTACCGCCGGCAAGGCCAGGCTCCAACCTGTTCAGCTGCGAGGTTTTTATTGCTGGTGAACCCAGACAACATGTTAGGCCTGATCCTCAGCTGGCCTAAATTGGCATCTCTCCACTGAAGTCAACAGAGCTACGTGGATTGCCAGCAGTTGAGGATCTGGCTCCTGGTTCCTGTAAAGGAACAGACACCAGACAGAGTCAAGCAAATAAGCTGTGGGGATTTAGTTTTGATTTAAAAAACCCAATGTAAATGTAAAGGCAGGTTGGACACACTCCTGTCAGGTCACTTGTCAGGGTCCCACATGCTTGGGTGCTCCCAGTTCAGAGCTTTTAGAAGAGCAAATGTCAGACTTTGAGAAGATCTGAGGCAGTGCAAATGAAAACGCCCTTCAGAGGTTCCAGCTCAGAACCTGACTCCACCATCGCATGGTAAGAAACTGCTTAGGCATTTGGTTTGCTCAGCACACTACTAGGGTGTGGCATTTTGCACCAGTGGGGTAGATCTGCCCATGTGGTTTTGTCCCTCCAGTCATCCGAAAGGAGTCAAGGTGCTATGCCGATAGACTAGAGAAATACAGTGTCTTCCTAAGAGATGGGCCCAAAACGATACTCTGGATCCAAACTGCCCATACTTGGATTCTGACCAAGTTTGGATCCCAGTCCAAAATTCAGAGTTGCCCCGGTCTCTGTTTGGACCTGAATGTAGCCTGTAAAAGTACAGACACAACGGTTGCCAGTGGGGATCAAACTGGTACCTTCAATGCCATAAACACAAGCCCTACACCTGAGTTAAAGGACTCTTTCTGTCAAGAAGTAGAAAGTTGTTATAGTTGCAGGGGCCAGCCCCTAGAGGGAGACATGATCATGCATACTAGGGGCCTGATTCACAGCCCAGGGAAGGCAATGGAAAGACTCCCACTTACTCAGATGGAGTTTGAACCAGGGCTTGGGCCAATGTATCTTTGTAAGGGAAAGCCAAGATTGATTTCTTCTGAGACAATAACCATTCAAATCCAGAAAAGTACGATCCTTGCTCTTCAGGCCTGACACTGAGCCAAGCTACGGATTTTATGATAATCTCTTTGGATATTATTCAAGGATTTATGATCTAAACGAACAGACTCACCTACCAATTTCATCCGTATCCCCAATGGCCCCAATAAACTGCCATGTGTCTAACTTAGCTCCGGAACCCTGTATTCCGTTTGATCTGCTAAGGGAGGTCTCCATTAACAAGCTGGCATTTGCTAATAGTTCCCACACTGCAGGAGCCATGACTGTCATTGTTTCCCTCTTCTACTCAGACCAAGAGTGATCTGTGGGCCCTGTGAGGGGGTGTGGCAACAGCTGTGTATATATGTAACAGCTGGCAAATGAAGTTCTAAGGGATCCCTCCCTCACTTGCTGCTCTGCGGCGTGTCTGAGGTGTTGCTGAGGTGGAGTCTGCACTGCGGCTTGTTGCTAGGTTTGGAACGGTTTTCCAGCATGATTGCAGCCAGTTGTAACACTGCAGTTGTAACACTGTTTTGAGCCCCCCAACTAATGCAGTGACAAGCCATGCGACAATTGCGCATGCTAGGCAAATATAGGCAGAGCATGAGAACTAGATTACTTGGGAGCTAGTCCGGAGCATGTTATTGGCTAGCACAAGTTGTTCCAAGAAATATCTGCGCACACTGGCCGGGGAAATCATGGGGATCAATAAATGTGCTGGAAACCAGGTGACAAGCATAGCTCCCAGAGAGGCAATCCTGAATTGGCCGGTAGCTAGCATAGGTCAAGCTCTAAACACAGATGGGGATGAGAAGGGCAGATCCTGCTAATAATTTCATGGCAAAGGAGCTGTCAAAGGCAGCTGATTACTAACAGAAGGTGGTTCCTAAGAAAAGATGGGCAATATTTCCTTAATAGTGGAAGATCCAGGCCCTTCTGCGATCCCCTGTCCAGCAGGCACTGAGACTCACCCTGCCAGGGGCTGACTCCGGCTGGCTTGCCAAGCCAGTTGCTAGGAGTTCCAAAGGGAAGGGGAAATGGAGCGATGGCTCCTTGGTGCAACATCTTTCAGGGGTGCTTGCACGGTCCCAGGCAATGTGCAGGGGCGACTTCCATGGTGTTTGGAGAAGGGCCCTGGTGGCAAATGTCCTGGAGGGGCAGAAGTGGTCATGTGCGCGGATTTTATATCTTAAGCTACAGGGATAAAAACAGGAGAATTCTTCGCACTGTATCAAATCTGGGGCTAACCAGGCCTTCACTGTTGTCACTGTGCTGCATATCCTGGCTGCCGAAACCCACCCCAGCAGCTCGGTTCCTCACTGCTTGAGCTAATGGCCTCTCGCCACGGGGTGCAAACAGCATAGGTCCCATAGCGGAGTTGAGCAGTTCAAATTCCATCCAGCAGTGGGCAGTAGTTCACACACATTAGCCTGATCACTACAGAGCACACTGGCATGCCCCTTGTGCCAACCCATGGCCTGTTGTGGCCTTGAGCCCCACCTCAATCAGTGAGACGTTACTACCTGTAGGAAGTTTATTCTTTGTGAGGGACATTTAATAAGTTCTCTCCTTTGAGGCGAGGGGCACAAGGGGGCAGGGGGGAAAAGCTGTTCTCTTTGTTCTCCCATAGCACTTTCAAAAATAGGTCTATTTTTCGAACCCCTTTCAGCTGGAGATCTCAGAGCATCTTACAAACAGTAAAGAATGAACACCATTCTGAGACAGGGAAGGATTATTATCCCCATTCTACAGCTGGGGAAACGGAGGCACAGAGACATGCCAGGACTTGCCCAAGATCATTTAGCAAGTCAGCAGCCATGTTGGGAACTGAATCCAGATCTCCTTACTGCCAGTCCCAATCGTTAATCACTCAACTGTGCTTCCTAGGGCTGATGAGAATAACTAGGTCGGCAGAGAAATACACGAAGGGAAAACCTATGAGTCTCATTTCACTACATGCTGCAATTTTTCCTTTATGGAGCCCAAGTTCGGGCTCAGCGATGGGAGCATCTGTCACTCCTGAGTTAAGATGGGCTGAGTCTAGCCAGACATGCCAAGCAGGGATCATGAATAAAGGAGTCTGACTTCAGGTTTTGCCTCTGAAATGTTTTATTCCCTAATAACCTGGGCATTAAGGAGCTATTAGGGATAGAGATAAAGTGACACTCACAGGACCCAGTGCTGCTGCTAACTGTTAGCCTATGATAAACAAAGTTGTTTAGATTCCTAATCCACCTCCCACTGAAGTCCACGGAGTCCGTGGGAGTTAAATGGCACCCTTCATTTGGCGTAGGCCAGTTCTATAACCCTGCACTCATACAGCCCCTGAAATCAAAGGATCTCAATGTGCTTTTGCAGGTGGAGTTTCTGGGGAAACAGAGACAGAGAGATGAAGAGACTTGCCCAAGTCAGCACTAGAACTGGGAAAAGAACCAAGATCTCTCAACTCCCTCTCCCCAGTGTAGAGGAAGTTTTGATCAATGCTTATTTCCTTAATAGACTCTGAGCCCTTTTCCAGTGGACAGATTCTCCTCTGCAAGCCCACACCCAATGCCCTAGCATCGTCTACCATTTGAAATTATAGAAACACAGAATCGTAGAATATGAGGGTTGGAAGGGACCTCAGGAGGTCATCTAGTCCAACCCCCCACTCATAGCAGGACCAATCCCCAACTAAATCATCCCAGCCAGGGCTTTGTCAAGCCCGATCTTAAAAACCTCTAAGGATGGAGAATCCACCACCTCCCTAGGTAACCCATTCCAGTGCTTCACCACCCTCCTAGTGAAAAGGTTTTTCCTAATATCCAACCTAAACCTGCAACTTGAGACCATTACTCCTTGTTCTGTCATCTGCTACCACTGAGAACCGTCTAGATCCATCCTCTTTGGAACCCCCTTTCAGGTAGTTGAAGGCACCTATCAAATCCCCCCTCATTCTTCTCTTCTGCAGACTAAATAATCCCAGAAATTATTGAAGGAATAATGAAGGAAATAATGAAGGAAACCATTCCAAACCCGTAATTCAAACACCCTAACTTGGCCTTTGGTCATGATGGCCCTGGGCTCATCATCTCAAACAAGCTATAAAGTGCCATCAGCAGAAGGAAATCCTGGAGCATACTGGATCATTAGCCATGTTTACGTCCATTGAAGCCAGGTAGATGGGGTAATAGGGCTGGTGGCAGAGTTCAGCAGTGGGTTTCCTAAGAGGCTATCCCGATTTGAGCATTTCTTCTGAGCATCCAAGTCTCAGAAAAATGGAGGGAGCTTCACGGCTTTGCCGAGGTGGGCTTTGTGGAAGGCTCGCGCCAAAGCAACAACAGGAAGTCAACATCTCAGGTTCCCCACAGGACTATCAATGGGCAGAAGGAACACACAGATAAACAGGACAGCAAGGGATGTGATCCAGGGAGATGGAGAACACCTCCCATTCCTACTGGAGTCAATGGGGATTTGAGCACCTTGTAGGATCAGGCCTGTAGTCTAGAACTTCGCTCTTGAAAATGACTTCTGCTCTTACTGCCAATCCCAGTCACCCACATAGAAGTCACAGAGGTTTCTTTTTTTGTTTTGTTTAATAATCATATATACAGAACTAGACCGTTATTTACATCCAAGTACACTTGTCTCTGTATAACTTAGCAGCATATAGTATGTGATTCGGTTCCTATTTCAGTTAATAAGCACTTCACACACAGAAAACCGTCAGTGATTTTCCTACAGTTTTACGCTAGCAACGCTATTGTTTGCTTGTCTGTTTGTAGCGACGTGGTTGATCGCCGGTCAGTCGATTGGTGGAAACTAAGCAGTACTGGGCATAGCTAGGTGCGCAGTTTTTATCTCTAATCCTTTCCCGTATGGCTGTGAAGCCATTACACACCTGCTGCTCTGGAGATGAGCCAAAGCAACCCAGGTGTGACGTCTTAAAGCAACAGAAGCAAAATCATGGAAGAAAACCAAACACACAAAGAAACAAAGGATCTGATTCTTCCCTCCCTTACACGAGTGTGACTCATTTGAGCTAAATCTTCAGCTAACGTAAGTCCGGGGCTCTGTGGCAATGAAGTTATGCTGATGCTCACCAGCCAAAGATCTGCCCTACTGACTTCAATGGAGTCATTAAGGATCAGAACCTTCTGCTTGGCAACTCACCTGCAAGAGGCACCTCCGGCAGCTCGCTGGGGCATTAGCTCAGTGCTGACCTGGGAGGGAAGAATGCCCTTTACTGAATCACCAGACTAACTTCCGAGCGCACCTCTGGTATTCGGTGCGGCTCTCCCACCGAAGGAATGGCGGGCTCACAGCTGCATAGTTCAAGAGATCTGAGTAGATCCCAATGCAAGGTGACGTAGCTGCAGGAAGAATGGTCATGACACACGAACAGAGGGTTGGGAACAGGCATCTTCCGCCTGTAAGGTGGAAACTCTCTGCACAACACCCTCCCCTGTCCTTAAGTGGCTCTGTGGTTCCTAAAATTGGCAGCGCGTCCAGCAGAATGAGTCTGTTACAGACTCAGGGAAAGGAAGGGACCCTACAGGATTCATGGGATAAGTAACCTCAAATGGGCCCCTCAGCCACCCTTTTATAATGGCAACACACGGGCGGGTGTCATACATAAAGAGCAATTCGCAGCACAATCACCCTGCAGAAACGGGGACTTTGCTGTCTGGCTTGTTACAGTGTCTGGCTAATTTGCATAGAAATCAGAGCCAGTTAAGGAAGGGGCCGTGGAGTGTTCAAGGTTCAGCTTTTTCTTTAATTTCCCTTTGCACTGGCTGATTCCTGTCACAGCCTTAATGTCACTTAAACATCGCCAGATCCTCAGCTGGTCTAGCTCCGACTTCAGTGGAGCGACACCGATTTATTTACATTACCTCAGGTTCTGGCCCAGAATCATCTCACACACCCACCTCCATGGCGTACAATGGACATATAAGGGAGGTCTTAAAACACCCCCCCCCTTTACTGCAAAGATCTGGGATGCTACAGAGCATTGGATAAATATGTAGTTAGGGGCTTTTTAATGCATGGATTGTTGGCCTCCCTACTCTGGGACACACCTAGGGTATATCTTCACAGCAGCTAGATACCTGTGGCTGTGCCAGCCAACTCTGGCTCATTGGGACTCGGCTGTTTCATTGCTGGGTAGACTTCTGGGACCCTCACAGGGTCCGGACTCCAGCCCAAGCCCAGAATTCTACATAGCAATGAAACAGCCCCCAGCCTGAACCCCCCAGAGCCCAAGTCAGCGGGCACAGGCCAGCAGTGGGATTTTCTTTGCTGTGGAGACACCCCCTGAAGGAGCTTTCAAGAGGCGTACTATTGATCTGATTAGATCACTCGTTATTTAGGGAATGTTTCAAGCCTGCAGAACATGTCAATCTGCAATCGGTCTGTTCTGCTCTTGTTGGGCACCAGTAGGAATCTCAGGTATGCACTGAGCAGGTAGAAGGGTCCTCTGGATGGCATCAATGGGAACACAGGTGAACATCAGGGGTGTGAACATTCTCAAAGGCTGATTGGGGCCCTTTAGAATGACGGGGAAATCCTGGCCCCACTGAATTCAGTGGGAGTTTCGCCATCAACTTCATTTGAACCAGAATTTCACCCACAGTAATGGAGGAGATCTAACAGGTCCTGGGGCTCATCCCATTCGGAGTGCAGCTACTGTTCCCTGAAAATTCTCGTTACATGATGGCCCGAAAAATTACATGTAAAGTTGGTCTGAAAGCTATTAAAAATAATTGTAGCTGCTCATCACTTTTCCCTTCCACCCAAGGAGCTCAGAGCCCTTTGTGAGCAGGAATAAATTCATCCCTGCGAGGTAGGGAAGGATGGTGACCCTGGTTTAATTTATGGGGAAACTGAGGCCCAGCAAGAGGGCTTGCCCTGGGTCACACAGGCCCCCACCATCCCTAAACTCATGAAGAAGCCTAATGCTGAGGGTTTAGGGCACTCAGCCCCTCACACTGACTGACGGGGATTCAGGGTGCTCGGCCCTTCGCAGGAGTAGGCGGGTGGCCAGCTCCACTCAAGTCACGGGAGTTACTTGGCTTTACGTCAGCGGAGGAACAGGCCCAGCTAATTTAAAATGACAGAAACAGGGCCTAATTTTGTACACACGTAATTCAGCCTTCACACACAAACTAGGCATTTGCAGACCTATGTGGCCCAGGTATGGCTCCAACAGGCCAACAACTGGGCATGCAAATTAGACACAGACACCCCCTCCCGCCCCCGAGGCACAGAACGTTTGCCTGTGGAACTGCACTGACTGTAACGGCAGGCACCGGGGAGGGAAAACAAGCCCTCGCCTGGGAACGGCGCCAGGTCTAACAGCCGCAGAACTGGCAGGCGCTGCCACGCCGACGTTCTAGCCGAGTCCTCCTCTCTGGTGTCTGCATGCTGCTCTGCGCACACAGCCTCAGCCCTTTGCGCCCTCAAGCAGCACCTGTTATTGCTCACTCTGCTGCCTGGCTGGGGGCGGATTAACCATCGGCACCTGGAGACCCGAGCAGGGACACAATCGCACCATTACAAATGGGCAGCAAAGCGAGAAATCAAGCTTGCAATGGTCTCGTCCATTGTTAAGACTGGAATGCAATAACGCGCCCAGCTGAAGCCCTCGCTGACGGACGGTGGCTGGGAAGCAATGCCCCCTCCCGCGCCGTCCTGGCTCTACACACAGAGAGGACGGTGGCTAAGGTTGCTCCTCTTCATATGACTGGGAGCTTTGCCACTGATCTGGCTCCCGTTGACGTCAATCTCCCTCCTACTGTAAGTGCTTCTGCTCCCATAACGGGGCTACAGGGCCTACAGTCAGCGCCGGACTCCTCTCTCACAAGGATGTTATACTGGAGTCCCATTGACTTCAATGGAGCAGCAGCGGATTTAGGGTCTCATCCAAAGCCCGTTAAGTCAATGAGACTTTCCACTGGGCTTTGCATCAGGCCCACCCTGTATATTCAGTATGTGCACCCCCATCTCCAAGCGCCAAGCCCACTCCTTATCCTACATAGCCCACCCCAAGACCAGGGCAGTGCCATTTGGCCATCAATCAAACACCGTTTGTGAGGCAGCTGGCTTGGGCTCGTCTCTGGGACAGCCGGTTTCACAGGTATTTGCCTTAGTTTTTGCCGGACTGATGCAATATGTTTTCTTTGCCTCCCCTAGTACAAGAGCAGCAGGGGGAAAACTGAGGAGCCCTCCCAGGACAGGCTGCGATGGGTCATCCTGCGAGAAGCCTTCACTTGTATAGCAACAGCGACCATTGTCATCCACCAGCCCCACCCACAGCCCGTGCTGGTCACTGCTGGCGCCTGCTCAAAGGGCAAAGTCCGCTGGAAAACAACAGCCTGAAACTCCCTGAGAATTGGTCAGTTTCCCCTTTCTGCCGTGAGCCCTGCTTGCTGAATCCTGGGCTTTCCCCAAGATGTTGTAAATCCCAACCAAAGTTCAACACCTCCCGCCCCCCGAGGAATTGTGAGCCACCAGCTCGTAGTGCGAGCTCAGCTGAGGGGACATATGGAAAATGAGCAGTTTCCATGTCTTTTCTCGGCTGCCCTTTCCACAGCGCTGAGCCTGTCTCGTCCTGCCGCTCTCGCTCAATACACGCTCGGGCCTGAACTCTCATTGAAATCACTGTGTAGGGGTTTGTGTCGCTGCTCATTCAACACCCTGTGCATCTTTGTTCCTTCTAGCTCTCCCTCTGGAAAGGACACTGGGCTTCCTCCTGAGTGACACCGAGCCTCCCGCACACCACTGCGTCAACTGAGTCCCACTTGAAGACCCTGTTACACTTCCGGAAGGGTGTGACACATCTTTAGTAGGAGACAGAATCAGGCCCATTTATGGCTGAATGCCGCCCTTGGGTCCAGGTGTGAGACTTGGCAATTGTACGCCCACATCTGCAGGTAGACTTGGGCCCCTAGGATTTTCCTACGTCCCCGACTCAGCATGGTTCATAGGCACATGCCTAGAATATCAGGGTTGGAAGAGACCTCGGGAGTCCTCTAGTCCAACTCCTTGTTCAAAGCAGGACCAACACCAACTAAATCATCCCAGCCAGGGCTTTGTCAAGCTGGGCCTTAAAAACCTCTAAGGAAGGAGATTCCACCACCTCCCTAGGTCACCCATTCCAGTGCTTGGGTCCTTTGTTGAACTGGGGCCTAGGTTACTTCCTATGCTAGGGTCTTAACTCCTGCCACATCTATCCATGGTGCTGATGCTTGTTCACTAGCACGGCAGAGTCTGCAAATGTGTGGGCGGTTTCCTGAGGCCCTTCTGTAACTAGACCACCTCTCCAGGGAACGACGGCAAGAGGAAAGTCAACCTTGACACCTTTCTTTTGGGAGCAGGATAGTGTCACCACCTGGCGTTCCCCACGGGTTCATTTCTGATTTGGACACACGTGGAAGGAGTTTGAATGCTTCTCTGAAGTTTAGTCAAAGTTCTTTCCTCAGGATCTCGCCTGAGGAATGGGAATTGCTGTCTGAATTACTGGGGACTCCTTATTTTGGCCAGGGCAGAAATACAGGAAAAATAGTGGGGTTTGCTGCCATTTCTGCTTCTAGTCCTGATCATTGCCCAGAAGTGGAAGGGGACGTGAATGTAAATAGCAAAGCCAAAGCACAGCATGTTTTCGGAACCTCAAACGCAACTCACAGTTCATTTTGGGCAGCGGTTGGTGTTGGCTCATTGTACCTATACTGGCTTATTCTAGCCCCTAGTGACATCATGGACCTTGGCAATTGTCAGCAATGCATTTGCTATAGAGACTTATTTGAATAGGGTCAAAGCCTGGTTTCACTGAAGTCAATGGCAAACCTCCTACTGACTTCACTGGATTAGGCTGTCAGACAAGTATCATCAATACCGTGACGTGCTGAACTGCACGGTTCTTCTGATCCCCAGAGATTTGCTCTATTAGCCAATGTGGCTAAAATGCCCTGAAAAACCCTGTCACTTTGCACTATTTTGCTGCATGAACTGATGGGGGGGGGGGGGAAACAAACGCAGAGGGCAGGGGAATTGATGATGGTGGAAGGGATGGCAGCATATAGAGAAGTAACAGTCACGGCAGATTCCTAAAGGGCCCCTGGGCCCTTCCTAGCTGTACTAGGAGAAACTGATGTAGCATCATCAATAGTATAACAATGTACATCCACGGTTAGTTTACTTACAGAGCACTGAGGAAGAGAATAAGGGTGGGGGGTTCGGTGCATTCACACCTCTGGTAAAATAGCACATTATTCTTAGGAAGATCACTGGCTGGAGTAGGTAGTACATGCACAGTAATAAAAATTACTTTTATTGACTTGGTCCCTTGTTAGATCTCAGTGGACTCTATTCGCTCCAGCCTGGATGGAGTCCATGGTTTTTTCTCCTCGGTGTAAGGCGGGCTGGTAGCCTTGGTGGTCATCTCATTCACCTTGTGCTCCAGGAGCTGGTTCTTCTGGTACATCTCCACATAGTTCAGCTGTAGCTGCTTCTGGTATTTGATCACCTTCTCCTTCTCCTCCTGCCACGTGCGCCGCTCCTCCTCAAAGTCTATCACCTGCTGCTCCCGCTGCTGGCGCTCCAGCTTCAGCTCCGTCTGGAGCCGCTCAACCTCCTTCTTCAGGGCAATGACACTGTCCTCGTTCTGGCGCTTCATCTTGGCCTCATCGCTCTCACATGCCAACGGGTCCCTTAGTTTCTCGGTGAGCTCTGCATTGAAATGGCCATGGTGCCCCATGTTGGCCAGTGTCTGCTTCAGGCCAGAGACCTCCAGCTCACAGTGGTTGAGTTTTTCCCTTAGCATCTGCACCTCATTCATTTTTCTCTGCAGCTCATTCTCGCAGACCTCCAGGTTGACAGTCTTGGAGCTGTAGGAGTCTTTCAGGGTGATGATCTGTTCTTCCTTCTCTTTCAGGAAGTTCTTACCTTCTTTGAGCTGAGTCCGCAGCCCCACGATCTCGTTCAGTTTCTGAGAGACATCAGCTTGCGAATCCTTCAGTTGTTGCTTGAGTAGTGAGATCTCACCAGCTTTCTGGCACACCTGGAAGAGCAAGTGAGAGCTAGTCACAAGAGCGCAACATGTGCAAATGGCAATTTTCAGTGGCTTATAACTTGGCTAAACCAGAGAGGCTTTTCGTGGAGTAAGCAGGGGGGAACTCCTTGACCCCAGAATTATTCCTTCTAAATTTTTTTGTTCCCACTCCAGTGCACGGAGGTGATAGAGCTCTTCAAAAACCAACCAACCAACCAACCAACATTAGGGCTAGGGTTGCTAATTTTGGTTGGATGTATTCCTGGAGGTTTCATCACATGACATAATATTTAATTAAAGATTAAACTTTAATTCCTGGAGGCTCCAGGACAATCCTGGAGGGTTGGCAACCCTAATTAGGGCAAACATGTTAACATTGGCAAAACTACTTCCTTTTGGCTAACTTTGTTCTTGGAAATGGCTGATTCATGTTTGCCGAAACTTACTTCTAAAAATAGTCAGCCTGAGGCAGAGACCAGGAATGGAATATTTCAGCCTGAAATGTTTAAGTTTGGTAAATGTGTCAGCAACTGAAAACTGGGTCTGATAATGGAAAGTATTAGGAAGTCTTAACTATAGGCATCACTGCCAACTCTCTCTCTCTCTCTCAAATAAAAAACAAAGCATTTGAGCTGTGAATTCAAGGGTTTGTTTGTTTAAACACAGAAGTTCTACCAGTTTAGTTTACATCAGTTTAAAAACTGATTTACTTAAAGTGGTGCAAACCCCTATGTGGACACACATCAGTTTAAACCTGACATACATCAGCTTAGCTACCACCTACCAGCTGAACCAATATAAACCAGATTTAACCCAACTAAAGAGAGTGCACGTACAAAGTTGCACTGGTTTAACGGAAATCAGTTTAAAAAGAGGTCACGGCTTTAGTTAATTCAGAGCAACTCGGTGTGTGGACGAAGCTTTGGCTGTATTACCACATGCCATAGAACAGATCAGAAGAAGCTTCCAAATCTGGATGTAACAAGGATTACAATAATTGGCACGAGTTATTGATGGTGGTTGTGCCATTCTCACAACCTCTCTGCCGCCAATGGGAATAAGGTAAAAGATGTTGACAGTGATAAAAGGCAAATGGGCACAATGGAAACCCCCATTTCTTTTCCCACCAGTTCATGCACTTCTAAAATCAAAGGACCCCAAAATGCTTCATGAACCCTAGCTCACAACATCTCTATGGGATTATCACCCCATTGGGGAAAATAAGGCGAAAGAGGGGTTCTATGACTTAAGAGTAGGGAGGCTGGGAAGAGAATCCAGTAGGCTAGGGTCCCACTGTTTTGCTGTGGCCACAAGCCAACGTGTCTAGTAATCTTTGATGTTGAGCAACTATTTATTCACGCCCGGATTGCTTGGGTAAGGTATCCTTCAGTCCATTAGACACCGGAGGATTTTATCTGAGTTTGGCCTCTTTGTTGTACTCGATTAACTAAATGTTTTTTGATCCAGCAAAGCACTTGATCGTGTGTTTAGCTTTAGGCATGTGAGAAGCCCCCCTGAAATTAGTGTTCCAGTGCTTTGCTGGATTGGGATCTATGTTAGCATGGACTGATGCTTTCACTCCTCAGTCACTGGTGTAACTAGTATAATGCTGTGATTTTGCTGGGCCCTTACCTCCCACTTGGTTTCTTCAATCTTGGGAAGAAACTCAGCCTGTTCTTTCTTGAAAGCCACAAATTTTTTCTCCAGCTCTTCTCGCTGCTGGAGAAGTTGCCCCACATCCTCCTGGAGCTTTTTTTTCTCTTGCTGGAGCTTGAAGATCTGGAGCTGCAAGGCCTGTTGAGCCCTCTGGGCCTTCTTGGAGACCTGCTGCAGTTTATTTGCATAATTTTGCCTGAGGTCCTCCATTTCACGTTCCCAGATCTTTTGCTTCTCCTCAAACACTTGGAAGATGGCAGCCTCGCTTTTGTCCAGGTTTCTTCTCATCTGCAAGACCTCCTGCTCCTTCTCCCACAGCCTGTCCTCCAGGTCCTGGATAACGTCATCTGTCGAGGGTGAATGGAAAGGCATTGTTTCGTTCAGATGGTTGAGCCTATTGAAAGAAGTAGTACTCTTGCTTGAAGACCGTCCACTGTCTGAGGTAGATATTCCATTGTATCCCACTATGTTCTTATCTACATAGGTTGTGCCAATGCGGTTTATGTGACTAGTTGAAGCACTCATTGGGCCAACGTGCTGACTGTAGCCCGTCCCGTAAGTGGGCAAGCTCGTCAAAGAGTTACGGCCAGAATCGGAAAGACCTCCCACTTGGTTTGTAGTCCTATTAAGGCTGGTCTTCTCCAGTCCGCTTTTGCCTGCAGATGGGCTATTGCTGTTGGTGTGATTCAAACTCTTTCTGTTCTCTGTTATTCCATTGTTCTGCGGTGGGCAGAGATTCTGCATGGAATGGAAGTTTTTAGGAACTACTGGTTTAAAGGCTGAAGGTCTAACTAAGGGCTCATTGCTCTGCAAAGGAAAAAAGAATCACACATCAAACGGAGTCAGGCTTTGTAACAATACACAAAAGCTAACGGGACTGATCCAGAGCTGAGGTAAATCAGTGTAACTCTATAGGCTTTGTTAGAGACAATGGAGCAACACTGACTTACCCCAGCTTAGAATCAGGCCCCATGGTTTTCTACTGCTCAACTTGAAAAGACACTGTAGCTTTTTGGATTTCATATTTGACAGACATCATTGGTAACTACTGCCAGCGCTGTGCTCAAAGCACTCCATTCCCGCTCTCAATCTCTCTCACTCTGTGACTGAACTGAATCAGAATTTGTTCCAAGATCCTATCATCATCCTTTTACACTCTATTCAGGTGATCACCATTTTCTTCTCTGTAAGAGAAAATGGTGTCTTCCTCCCATGGTTCAGAGTTGTTTGACAACCCAGATAGAAATCGCTCCTCGTTGAGCATTATCTTCAAGTTCCATGGTGCTATTTGTTGCGTCAGACTATGTTTTGAAAGGCTTTTCTTTAGTCAATAAGGGTGTGTTTTTAAAAGGAATATACCCTCCTTTTATTGAAAACTAAAGTAAGCCCTTGGACTAGTATGGAAAAAACGTTAGCGATGGCAATTATTTGCTCTGATAAAGTGCAATCCAAAGCTCAGTGAAATTAATGGCAGTCTTTCAACTGACTTCAGTAAGCTTTGGATTGGACCCACATAGAGCCTTTCACTGGAGGATCTCAAAATACTTCAAATATCAGTTCAGCACAGCAAGGTGAAAGGACTTGTCCAGGGTTTCACAGCCAGGCCTGACCCATAAAAGTCTAGCTTCTCTGTTGCCACTAGCCAACTCTCTACATGGAGGCGTACATATGTGACACCTGCACAGGCTCCTAAATCCCTTTTGAAAATATTTCAGCTCCTAATTCACAGAGACACTGCAAGGCTAAGAATGCCTAAATACCTTTAAAAATCTGGACCTAACCATGACTTGGTAGCCTAGCAGTGAAAGACTCATTACCAATCCCACGAGCTCCCAGAAGGTAAAGTTTTACTCTGCTCAGACCACTGAGAATTACAGACCAAGACCTGTCCAGTTCTCTCTGCTTCGCTGTCTGGATTTGCATCATTGGACTTGTGCCTTGCAAGCATCACAGGGCACCAAGGTATAACGGAATCTTACCTGGTCCAATTTGCCAGAGACCGGCAATATCTTTGGTGGGTTACTGGGTTCTCTGTACTGGGGAGGAGGCGGCAGGTTTTTCTCGTTGTTGGTGGTAACGTTCCCACAAATGTCTGTCTTCATCTTCTCACTCTTGCGCAGGTCCCCATTGATGTAGAGGGAGTTGGAGATCTTCTCTGACTTGTAGGTCTTCTCCTCCCCGGAGTAACGGTTAGAGATCTCCCGCGTGGAATAGCCATTCCGCGAGCCATCAGCCTGCCTGCTGCTGCTCTGAGTCCTGGTTCCCACACTCTTCATCGCAAACTCTTGCTCATTGGCGACTCCACTGCCCACGCTTCCCATAGTGTTTTGGGAGGCAGATTCAGAGGGCCTGGAGGCAAACGAGTGGAAGGTGTCCTGGCTCTGGTAGCTTGGGTCACTAAGAACAGACAGGGTCTCTAACTTGGCCATGGCAACTCAGAGGTGAAGTTGAGGCACGAGTCAGTGGCACTGAAAGAGAGGAAAAGAAGAGTGTTACTGGATTGCCTTTATTTGCTATCTCCCCTTTGCTCAGCACTGAACACAGAGGAGCAAATGTGTCTCTGAGCGCATGGGCTGTGTGTGCTGGGGCAGGAATACTCCCCTCCCAGCCTGCGGAGCGGGACAGCTACTGCTCTGCACCTGCTCCTGTGACCGTGTTCACTCCCATGACGGCTGAGACCCTGCTTCGCCGGTGGGAGGCAATGGCTGGTGGATTCCGCTAGCAGCAGATCCACTGACTCTGCTCCTCTCCTAATCTGCCCCTGCCCAGTTGTGTGTGCCTCTACGGGCAAGAGCATGCTGGAAGCCCTGCTGCATAGGTTCCCCAAACCCTGTCTATCCCCATGCAGCAGAATTGCTCTGGTTCGTCTCCATCTGGGGATCTTAGGGCTGTGTTCACCGGAGCTGGAGGAGCAGGAAGTGTGCTGCGGCAGGCACGTGTTGCAGCGCTGCCCAACAGCACTCTACTGGGGGTTGAGAGGTTTAAGGTGACCCAGCTACCGAGTCACTGCTGCAATATCTCTCAGATCAAAATAACCTCATAGAGTCACTGCAGATGGAACATTCCTCCATGGAGGTCCCACCTGGTCCCTCACGGGGCCTGGGTGGAATTGTTCCCTCCAGTAAATTCTCCAGTATGGTTTGAAATGTCCTAAGTGATGGCACTTCCACCACCACCCCAGAGAGACTAAATGTGAGCTGTAGGAGGCTGTGGAATAAAAAGCTTTTCCCCCACAACAGTTATACTAAAATTTTCCTTGACAAATTTTTACTCTCTTTATCCCTAAACATTCTCCCTTTGATCACCCTAAACAAGCCCTGTCCCCTTCGGCTGTTTACCCTTCATACGCTTGCAGATGCTTATCTTGTTCCTCCTCGTTATTGCTGAAGCCAAGCTATTGGTATTTAATTCTTTCCTCCCATGTCGGTTTCTCCAGCCTGGTAAACATTTGTGTGGCTTTCCTCTGAATTCCCTCATATTTATCAGCATTAAATGTAGCCAGAGTGCTCTAGGTATGGATGCACCAGTCCTGAACCTCCAGCCCCAGAAGACCATCTCTATCCTCTCTCCAATGCAGGCATCTCACTTGGAACATCTTCATACTAAATGATTGGCCAAAGAGATGACCTCATGGCTACATCCCAGGTCACAGGGGAGTTCTTTAAATCAATGCTGTGAGCCTCTAGAGTGATAAACTATGGCCTGTGTTTTCAAGAACAACTAGTGATTTTGGATCCCTCACTTTTTGGGTCCTCAACATGCGGGACATTAAATGGGCTGGGTTTCCAGAGGGCAGCTGGTCAGCAGTGTATGGAAATCAGGCCCTCTTTAAAAGGGTCTCAAGTTGGGTACCCAAAATCACTAGTAATTTGAAACTTTAGGCTTATGACCTTTATTGATCACATCTGCATCCAAGCATCCAAACTATGCTAAATAAGCTCCCAAAGTTCGGCCTCAGCATGCACAAGGTGGGTGGGTGGGTTGGTTTAAAGACTGGGATGTACTTTTTAGCCTCAGTCTCTGGTTATGATCCTGGTCAGACATCTAGATGTGCACCCCCAGGGCATCACAACCCATGCTCCACCAGATACTGAAGACATGGCCACCCCATAAAATACAAAGCCCTAAAACGGGTCACTCTAGATTTTGTCTGAATAGGGTTTCTGGGAGAATGACAGTGTTATACTTGATGACAACACCGGGTTTTCTATTAATTTCAATCACTAGTTAATTCAATCCAGCACCTCATCCGTATGAAATCATTTCAATAAAAAACAAAACAAAACTGAAATTCCTTTATTTTGATCACCCTACTGGTTATTATTGGAGAATTTGATCCAATACTAGCTGTGGGCAGTTGTTTATTAGAAGAGAAGGCCAATATTCTGAATGCGAGGGCAGAAGAAAAATCACAAAGAAGAGCCATGTGACAATAATCTGGGCCTGATCCCCTTAGTCATTAAAGTCAAGGGAAAGAGTCTCATTGTCTTCAATGACTAGTAGGCCAGATCTTATAGAATGATATGCTGTTATCCACACAGACACTGATCCCATTTCACTGAAAAGCCACCAATTCTCCACTATCTTACACTCACTGTAGTCATTCATGGTTGTACGAAGGGGGTGTAATGTACTACCAAGCCTGATTTCTTCATTCTGTGCACCTTGGAAGTCGTGTTTCACTTTCGCAGGTGTAAACGGCGACATGGAGTGGGCAAGGCAATGGAGAATCAGGCTCCTGGATTTCATTCTGACTGAGCATGGCGGGGCCTGTCTAAAGCACTGCCAAGAGTTTGGCAAGCTATGATACGCACCCGACTGGTCATTGGCTAACAAGAGCAGATGCTTATTCCAATCAAAATGACGGGAAATGGAGGTGGTAGAAATAAGAGGGAGACACTAATCGAAATAGAAACTGGGTCAAATCCCAAGGGCCTGCCTCGTTTCTTCACTCTGGTAAATTCCTACCCACCTCAAGTTTTGCTTGACTATGCACTGAGCAAGCACTTCAGGGTCTGTCCCATGAGAGGTGCATTAGGTGCTT
This sequence comes from Trachemys scripta elegans, assembly GCF_013100865.1. Taxonomy (NCBI): domain Eukaryota; kingdom Metazoa; phylum Chordata; order Testudines; family Emydidae; genus Trachemys; species Trachemys scripta. The sequence goes on from NC_048302.1 coordinate 132,420,274, forward strand.
TGCAAACAGTAAGACGACAAAGTCCCAGTCCTGAAGAGCTTAATTATACTTGGCACTTCCATAGTACCTTTCATCCAAGGATCTCAAAAGCACTTTACAAATACTGGGTCAGATCCTCAGCTAATGCAAATCAGCCACATCTGACTTCAGTAGAGTTACACTGATTTACACAAGCTGAGAATCTGGCCTGGCCTGCAATTAAATCTTACAACACCTGAGAGAGAGAGGCAAGGCCGGTCTTTTGTTGCAGGGGTCTTCAGTTCTAGGTTTTCCAGGCTAAAACCTTGTGTTGATCGTGGGTGGATGTGGACTGGCTGTAGGGAGTGCAGCAATCCAACCTCAGGGCATCCTGGAGAGGTTCCCATCCCGTACAGTGGAGATAATGATGCCGACCCACCCTGGAGATCCTCAATGGAAAGTACCATGTGAGTCTGATCTGTTAATAGCAGCTCGGTGACACAAAGGGTCAGACCAAGCTGGGGGTCTCAGTGGGAGGTTTCATTCTCCCAGGGTGTCATTGTGAGGTTAGCCCTCCCCCAAGCAAAATAGGACAATCGGTTTTATTTACTTTGGCGAGCCAGCTTAGGTCTAAAGGTTGGCTCCGATACAGCAACTCCTACGCACCCAAGTGTCCCCTGTTATCACAGCACACTCACGGGTCTGGTTATTTGCACTAAAAATGGAATGGAAAAATAAAAGGTTACAATAAGGTCAATGATTTTGGACTTTTATTTTATTCAACTGCATTTCTAGAGACTGCCCTTTGCATCACCACCACCCTCCCCGGGCTCTGCTCTGAAACGGTGACCTTATCAAACCGCAGCCCTGCACGTTACACCCCCTTGGGCTTGATCCTGCCTAGGGCAGGTGAGCAGAATTGTGCACCTAAGCACAGGAGAAAAACCGGTGAACCGGGTAGGGGACCAAGATCACATATTAATGAGATTGGTGCCAGGTGGCTGTCAAGTTATGAGGCAAGGACTTAGCTAAAAGCTTCCCAACAGCATGATGATAAAGAAGATGCTCAAACCTGTACCCTACCCATATTTTAACCCTGTGGTCTTGCGAATAAGGGTACAAAGGCATGCGAGGATTCCAATCTGGGGTTCTGGTTCAGGTCAGTCTCTCATTGTGTCCTGTTAGTAAAAGCTTCAGGTCTTTCCTGTAAATAATCTCACCCTGATAGCTTTAAGCAAATAAAAGATCCCTAGCTCCTATACAGAAATCCAGTCGGAGTACAACGGGCAGAATATATTTCAAACAGCAAACCCTGGACAGGGGAGGTGACACAAGGTTAGCGGTAGAATCCTCACCCCTCAATGTGACTGCCAGGCAGTGAGGTGCTGTCACTTTTCACCCAAGGCACAGTCAACCTGTGGAACTCCTTGCCAGAGGATGTTGTGAAGGCCAAGACTATAACAAGGTTCAAAAAAGACCTAGATAAGTTCATGTAGGATGGATCCATCAATGGCTATCAGCCAGGATTGGCAGGGATGGTGTCCCTAGCCTCGGTTTGCCAGAAGCTGTGAATGGGCAACAGGAGATGGATCACTTGATGATGACCTGTTCCGTTCATTCCCTCTGGGGCACCTGGCATTGGCCACTGTTGGAAGACAGGATACTGGGCTAGATGGACCTTTGATCTGACCCAGTATGGCCTTATGTTCTTATCGCTGGGATTTATGGGCTGCTGCCATCCAAATGTTAAGTTCTCAGCCTTTTTGACTTTATGAATTACACCTGTTTGGTGTACCGCTACAGTAAGGCTGGCTCGAGCCAGCTCCGCACAGCAGGGAGGGACGTCACCTCCACCCCCTGACTCATTCAGTTGGCCACTGAGCATGTCTGGGCTGTGGGGGGATACAACCAAAAAAATATAACGCAAAGCGGGGACTCACTTCAAAAAGTTTAAAAACCGCTCAGGGTGCAGGCGGGGAGTAGCTGGGGCTGTGTGCAGGCAGGGGGAAGCTGGGGCTGTGTGTAGGCAGGGGGTATGTAGGGGCTGTGTGAAGTGAGGGAGTAGTTCAGGATTCAGGCAGGGGGTAGCTACGGGCTGTTTACAGTTGTGTGGGGGGGCTACCAGTGCTGCTCCTGGCTTGGGGGAGGTTTGCCAGCTTCAGCCCCACACCGCTTGCGGCTTCAGGGGCTTGACGGGGTGCTGATATTAGCCCTGTGCCGCTGCTGGCTTTAGCCCTGCACTGCTCCTGGCGGGGGTGGGGGTGGGACTGCTGGCTTTAGCCCCACGCTGCTCCCGGCTTCAGCGCCGGAGCTCAGAGCCAGCCGTGGGGCTCCGCAGCCCCCCTGAAAGAGCTTGCAGACCCCCAGGGGGCCACGGACCGCTGGTTGAGAACTGCTGATCTAGTCCACTGGAAAGGCAAAACACTGAACCCTCCAGCCCCTCATTGTTGCAAATCTAATTATACACAGTCATTTTTTAACAGAGTGAAATAAATTAGCACTCGGATCAGCCAGTCCAGTCCTGGCACTTGTGTAACAGAAAGGCAATGACGACAAGGTGGATATGCAGAAAAAAAGCCATTAAATGAGTACTGGGCTGGAGGATCTGGTCGAGCAGGAAAGCTTAAGTTTATTGTGGGTTGCCTGGCTAAGGAACCATCCCTTATGGACAAACCCTAGAGAAGTGAATAGAGAAGGATACCCTCATTATCAGTGTTTAAACAAGCCTATATGAGTCTATAGTAGGGATATAACACTCTAGGGATTTCAGAGTTATGTCTCCAGAACCCTACTGGTTTAATCTCCACTAAATCCAATGGAATTTTTTCCATAAAAAGCACTAAGGAGGGGTGTGAGCAGATGTAATTTCCAACCTGCTCTAAACCAGTGTCCACACACTGGGAAGACTCAAGGCTCACCCCCTTCTTTGGGTTTGTATTTAACAACAAAAAATTAACAATGATATAACAAACTTCTGCTCAAACCTTCTACTCAGGCTTGGCTGCTCCTACGGTTCCTCCCTCAGGACTGCTCAGCCCACACCCTAAGTCCTCTCTCTTTAGGCAGCTGATCCTATTTCTTTAATATCCGGGCAAGGTAATAAGTCACTGGCTTCAAGGAGTCCGCAGAACCCCCTCAGGAAAACACTGGTACAAGGGTGTGTGTGGGGGGGGTATAACAGCTACAATGCGCACATACATTTGAAGGGTGTAAGCTCCAAAGAGCAAGCAGTCACGTAGGGAAACAGAGGTTGGTATTCAGTGTAATGGGATGAAACTGAACTATGGAAAATTTAGACTAAAGAGCAACAAAAACAAAACAAAAACAAAAAGCATCCAAGCAGTGAGGTGTATTTGACTGCAGATCAGTTTCCGAAGGTACATGGAACCTCTGTTCTTTGAAGCAGGATAACGCTATGGACCATACACTAGTGAACACACCTGCACCAGTGGGGAGAGGGAACTTGTGATCTACTGTCACAGGGCTTCTCCATTCCAGGGTGAGATTTTCACATGCACACTGCTTAGCACTGGCCTAACCCTGCTTCCACTGAAGTCAATGGGAGTTTCCCCCCTAAGCTAGATATTGGTGCAGGCAGTATATGTAGCAGTTCATCGCCTTTTGTCCATTCACTTTCACACCGACAGCACTAAGGATTAGGGCCTTCTTTTTCCAGCTAGTCACGCTGCTTTTGCCCTCGGCTGAAATGGCGTCACAGGAGAAACTGTCTGAACAGCAGGGGAGTCAGTGTTCTCCCCAGAGCTCCCTGGAGCACATGTTCAGCACTCAGGGAAGGGAGTGGGGGGAGAGTAGGAGTCAGAGGTGTATGTAAGTGAGCAGTCGCCCTCATGGAGCGCCGTCAGCTCTGTGTTGCTCCGGCCGTGCTGAGCCCAGTACCACATGCGCACTGAACAGAGCTGCAACTCCATGACAAAACGACAGCGAGCGGTGCGTAAGGCGACATGCACCTGGCCGGCAGCACTCCAAAGCTCCTCTGCTGGATGTCTGTTCTTTCGCTTGATGAGCCCCGGGGAGCGAAGTGCCTGCCAAGCACTGCTGGGAAATAGTGGTGATCAGCTGCTGCTGCAACACACGCCGAGAGATGAGCTCATCGCAAAGCCAGACACCGACAAACCACTGCCTCATTTCTTCCCAGCTACAGCTCTCAGCCGACTGAGCAAGAAAGGGCTCAGCGGATTGGTCCAGGGAACCCTTTCACCCCTGGGATGCCAGGGATTTTAAGTGGTGAGTGTGGGATGACAGGTTGGTGACCAGTGTCAAATGTGTCAGTAACCTCAGTCCAGTGGACAGCTGCCCACATCGCAAAAGACCTCCAGACCGGTCAGAACATTGGCCCCCTTGGCTGTCCCAGTTTAGCGACCGAAAGCTGAGGGACTGAGGGTGCAATTGAAAACCGGCGGCTGGCTTGTACCAGCTGACTCAGGCTAAGATGCTGTTCAACTGCGGTATAGCCATGCGGACTCAGGCTGCAGCCCGAGCTCTGGGGCCCTCCCACCATACAAGGTCCTAGAGCCCAGGCTCCAGCCCGAGCCTGAACGTCTACACTGCAAATAAACAGCCCGTTAGCCGGAGCCCGAATCAGCTAGGATAAGCCAGCCGCGGGTTTTTAACTGCAGCGGAGACACACTGGAGGTGGCCCTGCCCGTTCAGGGTGGGGACGCTGCACGGTTAAGGCACAAAACATTGTATAAATGAAATGAAAGAGAGCGCAAGTGTATTCACGTTTGTCTTCTCGCCCCCTCCGGACCCAACTATGTCCAGGGTCAGTGAAGAATGCAACGTGCCAGCAGTGATGAAGATGGGGAGTGCTGGGGACCCTGACCCTGCATTAATGAGAGCACTGCTGTGCAGACATCAACTTGTTGCAGCCCAGCGGCAGAAGCTAGGCCTAAGAGGGATGCCGCATAATCATGATGAGGATCACACCTCAGACACTTCCATTCTATGCCCCTTTTTCACCCTGTGCGCTTCTGACTCCTTTGCAGTGGGGCTAGAGACTTGCTGCTGCTCAGGGCACATTAGCCTTCGCTCACATGCGCTGGTGTAACCATTGCCCAGGCTGACTTGCTGTAGAGCTCGAACCCAAGACCTCTGGATTTAAAAGCATGAGCCTCTACAACTGGAGCGAAGGGTGAGCTGAGGCAATACCTGACTCATAAGCCTCTGCAGATGGTGTAGCCACTAGAGGGGGACAAACCACCACAAGGTGTTAGTGTAGGTTACACTGTTGTGCAACAGTTGCATCCACCTCACTGTGCATCACATAAGGCCTCGAGGAAGAACATGACAGGAACCCCACGACAGAGCTCTGCCTCACAGTAAATCCAGCCGTCTCCTAGGCACTGCAGAGACTTGGTTTGTCACGATCACCCAGGAAAGTGATGCACAATCAACTGGCTCAAATAAAACTCATCCCATCCTGTGCCTGAGGATTATGCTAATCAGGGAAGACTTTTCATTCAGTTAATTACATGTGTGTTTAGGAGTAATCTTTATTTCAATGACTTTGGAGGATTTTTGCTCTTTATAGGCCGCTTGTCCTTTATGGTATCCCAGCTGCCGGTGGCTGATATCACAGAGTGACTGCAAGGTCCCAGTTCTAGGCCAGGGTAGAGAATGTTACTGACTTCCATGCAAAGTTCTCTATCAAGTGAGCAGGGTTTTGGGGAAGAAATCCAGTTTAGTGTTATCAGCTTTGTAAATTTCATGGTGACATTTACACTGACTTTTTGAGGGCAAGATGAAGTAACCGGAGAGACGCTTTTATCCTTTTAAAAAAAATGGCGTGTCAATTTAGTGCTGGTGAAAGGAGCAGACTGTTAACACTCCCCAAGGCAGCTCTCTCGTGCCAGGCAACGTCTAACACAGAGACACGGAAAGCTTGCCCCACACTGCCTTGCAGGGACCACCTTCACAGCCCCAGGGCCCATTCTGGACTTATCAGTCCGGGTACTTATATGGCCCTCTTCCCTGGAGTATCTGAGTCCTGCCCTGGCCTCTTTACCAAGACTGCTAACACTGTGTGATGGTTTTTGTGATGTGAACCCTTGCCCACTGAGAACTGTCCTGAGACCCACCACCTGACCCCCTATAAGCTACCAGTCTGATGGCCACCACTTTCAATTACCACCATCCTGGGCTGGCTTCCAACTGGCATCAGAGACAAGGGACAGATCCTCAGCTGGTGGAAAAACTATCCTAGCATTAAGTTGAAGGAGCTATGGGAGCTTACACCAGATGAGGAGCTAACCCAAAAGTCAGTGGGTCCTCGAAGCAACCCCCTGAGCCAGCCCACCACAGCCATCAACAAAAGAAACCAGGCCCGGCTCAGGCTAAAGCCCAGGAATCAAACAACAGGGGAGCCCTGCCTCCCTAGAGACTCCTGGCCTCTCTGCTCCTATAAAGCTGCTGTTGTGGGGGGGTCTGTCTTTCCACTGAGTCCAGTGGGCAGAGTGCTTGACTCCAAGGGCCTGATTAGGCCTTCAGCCTCCATCCCTACTTTGCATCTCTGCCCTGTCTACCTGGGTGAGGTCTAAGCCAAGAGTTAACTCTTTGCCTGCTGGGATTCAGGTAGGTGCTTGGGGGTGGGATCTGGTTGGCCAAGGCCAGGAAGGGAGCACGGAGGGATGCTTGCAGGGAGGATCTTGCACATGTCATGTAGCTCTGGGGTGAGAGACAAATGGGACAGAGTAGGGAGCTGGGCCCAACTCTGTGGGACAGGAGCCATGGGGTGAATATGGGGTGGGCTCGCTCTCCAACTCCTCCCATCCCCGGGGCAGGACACAACCCATCAAAGCATTTGAGTGGATTTTGTGGCCTTCTCCTACCTTAAAGCTGCCCATCCCTGTGGTAGAAGAAAAGCCACAGGCCTTGTCAACACAAGGGCAAATAGCAGACCCCAGGCCCATAACATGCGGCTGAACGATATCCATTCAAAGTTACTCTCACCACCACTCTCTGCTCGGTGGGCACCCAGAAAGAAGCCAACATCCGAGCCCCTCACACATAGTGACCTTGTTCAGCCCTTGTTCAGAGCCAGATTCTGTGCCCTTCCTTCGGCAATTCCACTGACTGCTCCTGGAGTAAAACGCTAGTCACCGAATCGAGCCCTCTGGTTGGAAAACACAAACACCTACTTCTTGAAACATTTCAAAATAGCCAACATGTTTTTGCTTTGAAGGGTTTGAAAGGGATGCCTCTCCCTCCCACTTTTTTTTTTTAAATATGAATTTTTCCTCTGGAATTTTAATGGAAAACATGAAGACTGGTATCAAAATGGCTGTTGATATATTTGTTTACTGAAAAGTCAAGTTTTGGCAAATGTAACATTTTGAAATCTCTGTCGGTAACCTTTTGAACAACAGACTTTGAAAAGAGCATAAAAAGCACTCCATTTTCCACAGAGAAATTGAAAAACTTCAAAAATGTTAATGACTGTTTATGCAAAAATTTTGTTCTGGAAAAAAGTAATTTTTAAGGGGAAAAAAATTGGTTTGAAAAAAAAAAAAGAGACCAGCTCTGATTTTAGATCAGTTTTTACCGCAGTCCTTCCTCAGACAAAGTCCCATGAAGAGAAGACTGAGGTTAAAACTAATTACCTCACTCTTTGGCCCTGTTTGGTTGATTTGTCTCCTTTTGGGATCACAGATGAGTGTATAACAGTCCTTCCCAGCGAACACACTGCTCATTAAATACCATAACAGATGCTGTCTTGCAGTGTTCCATACCTCGCTGGCAAAAAACAGAAACACAGTTCACATGAGGTTTCCAACTTGATTTCTTAAGCAGAGAGGCTCAGATAAGCTTCAGATCAGCCTATGAATCTTGGGATGGTTACCTCAACTATCCCAAACCTTCATGCCACACAGCTTTGATGTTAGTCACTGAGGAGAGAACTTTTGCCTTTGTTACAAATATTTGCTGGAGAAAAAAAAGTAAGATTTCATGAGGCTAATGGCTTTTTAATGAACTTGGTGTCGGCTGCAGTGGAGTTTGCTCACATCTGCTGAGAACAGTGGACAGAAGGCCTCTTTGTCTATGGTATTTCAATAAAATAATGCCTTAAATATGCTCAGGAATGGGATGGTATACCATTGACCTCTAGTGGATGGAATAAGAACTGCTCAGCCATGGGTCACGAGCCTTATACTGTTAATAGCTGCAGAGGATTCCCCTTTAACACAAGTATTAGGGGGACTGTGCTATTGGAATAGGAAGGAGAGACTCTGTCCTTGCAATTGTCATCAAACTCCATGGTTGCATACCATGAATTTCTTGAGTGGCAACAGAGAGGTCACAAGTAACCAACCAAAAACTTCATTCAATTCCAGCGTAGTGCTTCAAAAGAAGCACCATTAAACACAGCCTTAAAAAAACCCAGAATTCAAATATGGAACTCACAAGCAGAGGTTACATAAACAATTCTGATACAAGGCTTAATTCTCAGTTGAGGCACACAGACCATTACGTGCAAAAATCCTCAGTCATCAGCAGCCAAATAACCCTATCCCTACCCCTGCAATAAGGACATGTCTGATCTTAAATTGCCTTTAGCAGCCTAGGGCCAGGTCCTCAGCTAGTATAAATCAGTGTAGATCTAACTGAGGATATGGCCCATTAAACTGTAATTTAGTTAATTAATTTTGTTATTTTTCATACAAAGATTGTAAAAAGTTTGAGCTTTCATCCAACCATGTGCGGTCCACAAAAATGAAAAAGTTACCTGAACTGTTAAAGGCTACCCGGATATCATCTATCTATTTAATTCCATGTTTCTTTATAGAACCCGCTCAAAGTCATATATAAATATACCAAACAGTAATTTTCTTCCTACCGTACAAAATCATTATGAGGAAAACATAATTAGGGACAAGACTACTGTATGACCAAAGTAAACTCTGTCAAATGTGGGGAGGGATAGCTCAGTGGTTTGAGCATTGGCCTGCTAAATCCAGGGTTGTGAGTTCAATCCTTGAGGCGGCCGCTTGGGGATCTGGGGCAAAATCAGTACTTGGTCCTGCTAGTGAAGGCAGGGGGCTGGACTCGATGACCTTTCAAGGTCCCTTCCAGTTCTAGGAGATGGGATATCTCCATTAATTTAATTTAATTTAATTTAAAATCATTAAGGGGTTTGTGAGTTACATTAAGACAGGAATTGGTCGTGCCATAACGAACTAGCAAACTTGATAATATATACATCCAAACAGTCTCTTGGGCAGTAAATTAACTATTAAATCTCAAACATCAGCCATTAATTACAAGAGGAATGGGAGGAAAAAAAAGTTGGACTCGCTCCACTCAAAAATTCAAAAGGGGTAATTTATAATGGATTATAACTCCAACTAATTAACAGTTACTTGTAGATTCATTTTAGACCTGATCCAACACCCCTCAAAGTACATGGAAAGACTGTTATTGACTTAACTGGGGCTGGATCAGACTCTGTGATCCTGCAAATACTTCTTCATATGCTTGACTTTACTCATGTGAGATATTCTATTGGCTCCATTGGGACTACTCACAAGAGTAGAGTTAAGTATATGCTTAAATCTTTGCAGGGTTGGGCCCTAAGTGCTGTACGTTTAGGGAAGTTACACTAAATTATTCAAACAAAGAAATGTAAAGCCTCTTTTTGGTGTACGTCTCTAGGCAACCCTAACTATGGGGGTGCTGTGGTGCCTCCATAATTTATACTGCTTACTATGTTCATAAATAGCTCTCATATCTATGACATGAAAAAGTCTCTTGTGCCATTTAACATCAGGACTGCAGATCTGGAGGGAAATCTGGCTCCGCATATAAATAAAAGAAAAACTGTGGAGTCATGGAGGAGAGATGGAATGCTAGGGTTACCATATTTTGAATGTCCAAAAAAGGACACTCCACAGGGCCCCGGCCCCGCCCCCAGCCCCACCCATGCCCCTGCTCCAACTCCACCCCTTCCCCAAAGTCCCCGCCCCAACTCCGCCCCCTCCCCTGCTTCCCGCAAACATTTGATTCGCGGGAAGCCTGAAGCAGGCAGCAGGTAAGCTGGGGGGCTGGGGGGAGGAGGCGCGGCCCAGTCTGGCCCCCCCAACCAAGTGGCTTCCTCCGGCGGCCAGCCCCGGCCCCAGTATCTCCAGCCTGGCTCGGCTCCTGGGGTGCCGGCCCCGGGCCAACCTCCGGCCAAGCACTCCCGGCCCCCGGCCCGGCCCCGGCCCCGGCCTCTGGCCCAGCACTGCCGGCCCCCGGCCCAGCACCCCCGGCCCCGCACTCCCGGGCCAGCCCCTGGCCCAGCACCCCCGGCCCTGCACCGCTGGGCCTGGCCCGGCCCCCGGCCGAGCACCCCCGGCCCAGCACCGCCGGCCCAGCACCCAGCGGCGCTGGCCCCTCCCTATTTTCCCGGACATGTTCGGCTTTTTGGGATTTCCCCCTGGATGGGGATTTGAGGCCCAAAAAGCCGGACATGTTCGGGAAAATCCAGACGTATGGTAACCCTATGGAATGCAGAGGTTCCAAAGTCTGTTTGCATCAGGTCAAAAGAACCTATAGCCAGAAAAGCGTCACTTGACTCCACGTGGTCTTCCTCTACCCCTCCCCCACACATCTAGAGCTGTACGAAGCCTTCGCGGTGTTCATTACGTGGGTGAAGTGTCAATGAAAGGTGCCATATTGACAGCCCGGGGGACTGACATTCTGCACTAAGGGCCTGGTCTACAATCAAAAGATGTATAACTGTACTGGTACAGTTAAAGTGGTACACTCCCCCACCTCCAGCATGGACACAGTTTATATATAAGGTGCTTATGCTGGTATAGCGTATTCCCAGAAATGTAGGGTGTATGGGTATAACTGTTTCTTTAAATCAAAACAGCCACACCCCTACATGGAATAGTGATACCAGTACAGAACCAATGTACAGACCCGGCTGCCTAACACGGTACAGCAATGGGAGTGGAAATGCAGTATTCTCCCATGCTGTTCCTCTAGTGGTGGGAGGGTAGAGCCTTTTTCATAGCCCACTCATTCCTTGGCTTCGCTTCTGAGACTGCCAGTATGGAGGCTAGTCTGGTTGCCAGTTGATGGTGGGCTTGTGATGTGAACACCTGCATGCTTGAAACTGGATCCAGTCCACCAAACTCTGTTCCCATAGTCACTCAAATACCATGGTGTTGGGAAGCACCTAATGTACACAGACTAAAATCAGACTAACGTACACAGACCTGGCTTCTCAAACTACCTCAGAGTGAGTTAACGAGGAAGGGATTTCTGCAACCGAGTGGCTGGAGGGCTAAAATATCACTATCACTAAGGAGTTACTAGGGACATGATAACTAAGATTTTCAACAAACGGTGCCTAAACTTAGGACTGATTTGCAAACATGCTGAGCACCCAGCTCTCAGCACCTCTCAGGATTTGGTGCTTAGGATGTGATGTAAGGGGCATTTCTTTGTCTAGGTGTGTCACTCACTGAAGGATTAGGAATCTTGGGCATTTAACCAACTGGCTGGGCACTCCTCATCCCTGTCCTTTAAAGCTGCGTTGCTGCAGGGTAGCACGGTACATATACTCCCTAAATATGGCTACGGCGGAATGCTCCCATTCAAACCACAATCCCCCTTGTTCACACTTTGGTCAGCGATTAATTCAGTGTGACTACTCACACAAGTAACTGCTCCCCAGTGTGATTACGGGGTTCCCAAGGTATAGCGCAGTCACAGACCATGTTGGTCCCTGTATCTATGCCTGTAGCAATATGCATTCACATTCACTGGGCTAGACCTTATGCTTCCACTAGGGTCTCTTTGTATGACTGGAGTGGCACAAGTTAGCTGCAGATGGGCAGCTGAGAATGTCCCTGGAAGAATAATATTCCTTTGAAGAGTCTCTTTCACCATCTCTTGCTGTCTGATCTGCTAGGAGTGGAGCTATATATCTGCATGACCAAATATGGCCCTTGCTCTCATGAAAAGAGCACCCAAGAGAGAAGACATTCACCCAAAGGCACCAAAACTTGGACAGGTTAATGCATCAGGACTTCAGCCTTCCCATGCAATGCACTCGGGATGGCACAGGACAAAGTAACCAAGCCAAGGACTTGAATGTTTGGAAAACATAATCCCAACTATACATATAAAATGATGGGGTCTAAATTAGCTGTTACCACTCAAGAAAGAGATCGTGGAGTCATTGTGGATAGTTCTCTAAAAACATCCACTCCATGTGCAGCGGCAGTCAAAAAAGCAAACAGAATGTTGGGCATCATTAAGAAAGGGATAGACAATAAAACAGAAAATATTATATTGCCTCTACATAAATCCACGGTACGCCCACATCTTGAATACTGTGTGCAGATGTCATCACCCCATCTCAAAAAAAGATATATTGGAATTGGAAAAGGTTCAGAAAAGGGCAACAAAAATGATTAGGGGTATGAAACGGCTTCTGTATGAAGAGAGATTAATAAGAATGGGACTTTTCAGCTTAGAAAAGAGACGTCTAAGGGGGGGATTTGATAGAGGTCTATAAAATCATGACTGGTGTGGAGAAAGTAAATAAGGAAGTGTTATTTTTTCCTTCTCATAACACAAGAATTAGGGGTCACCAAATGAAATTAATAGGCAGCAGGTTTAAAACAAACAAAAGGAAGCCTTTTTTCACACAACACACAGTCAACCTGTGGAACTCCTTGCCAGAGGATGTTGTGAAGGCCAAGACTATAGCAGAATTCAAAAAAGAACTAGAGAAGTTCATGGAGGATAGGTCCATCAATGGCTATTAACCAGGATGGGCAGGGATGGTGTCCTTAGCATCTGTTTGCCAGAAGTTTGGGAATGGATCACTTGATGATTACCTGTCTGTTCATTCCCCCTGGGGCACCTGGCATTGGCCACTGTCGGAAGATAGGATACTGGGCTAGATGGACCTTTGGTCTGACCCAGTGTGGCCGTTCTTATGTTCTTAAAGAAACAAGCTCTCTTGGAAAGTAGGACAATGGGATGGCAGCTCTCACTGCTAATTAGGCCAAGAAAGGAACTGCCAATTACTAGCTGCGTTGAAGTCTGGCTCCTTTGTGCCTGGCTCCCATTGCCATAGTGAAGAAGAAATGAGGGTCACCCCAGAAGAACTGAGGGTTTTCCTGTGGTCAGATCTGTGAACAGGACAAAAGGCTTGTCTATATGGTGCCCCAGTGCAGTCTATGGGGGTATGAACTGTAGAATGCTCCAGCCACCCCATATAGAACCTGCTGGCATACTTTAAAAGGTACATGGTTTGCACTGATGTAGTCCCGTTTCAAACAGGACTACATTAACATGCACTAGGTACCTTTTAGAGTGCACCAGCAGGGTCTACATGTGTGCGCTAGAAACCACTCCCCCTAGCTTGCACTGACTGCAATGCTGTGTAGACAAGCCCAAAGTGAGGGGAGTCAGCAGCCTGCCTATCAACTGTACGTGACATCAAACAAAGGCTTTAATGATATCATCTCCACATTCAGCAAGGCTCCTTCTTTACAGAGATCCCTTGGCTGCCAAATCTGCCTTCTGAGTGGATGAGGTCCTGTGGAAAGAGGCTGCCCAGATACCATGGGGATAGACTCATTAGAAATGCCTTGGTAGATAATATAATTGCTGTATATAGCTTTTCATCCACAGATATAAAAATGGGCTAGAATCATTAGCCCATCACAGGGAAACTGAGGCACAAAAGGGGGGAAGTAACTCATCCAAGGTCACACACTGAGCTGGTGGCAGAGCTGGGACTAGAAACCAAGTCTGCTATCTCTCAGGCCTGTACACTAGCCACTGAACCACACGGCTTCCCTCCTAGAGAAACAGATCAGAAAAACAGATCTAGTGTTTCCAGCTCTGCTGGGCCTCATGAGATTCTCCCCACTGACCAGCACATAGAAATTCTTCTGCTTAGGGACCATTCCTCCACTCTGCCTGGTGGAGAGGGGAACGGTGTCTAAGCAGCAGATGTCTGGTCTGGAAGGGGGAGGTAGAAGAGGATCCATGTGGTCCCACTCTTCTGCTACAGACTGAGGTGCTGCTGGCTGTTAAAGAAGAATATGATTGATGCATCCCTCGAGCAGAACGGGATGCCCCTGGGAACTGGGCAGGGACAGGACTAGGAACAGGGCACAGATGCCAAGGCTGCAGGACCTATGTTCCTGAATGGACGAACACCCGATTCCTAGGCCTGGCCCTGCAGGGTATAGCACAGAGCTACGAAAAACATCTGGAACTAACCTACCAGCTTGGGGACAGGTGTTTGTCATCTGCACATCATACATACCCCTCTCTAGGGCTTTGGGGCTATGCCAGGTTCTTGTCGTCTGGCTAAACGGAATTTATTCGGCTGTAGCCGGTTCCTGGGGAGCCTGACCACTGCCTGGTTGGCACCTTCCCTCCGCAGGGCAGCTCCCCAGAGAGAAAGTGGTCACGAAACTTCACTCTTGGTTGAGCGGAAGGAGGAAAGGCTGGAAAACATTCTAACGAGGGTCCCTAGTGCCCTTACTTTCGGTCACATTTCAAGTACACCCAACGCCGTGCCACGGGGGCTGCACAAAACCCCAGATACATAGGGACAGCTGCTGTAACCACAGGGTCCGTGACTGATATTACAGCAGAGTCTAGAGGCGATATCTGAGATCAGAGTTGTATTGTGCTAGGCACTGTACATTCATGCGTTAAGAGATGGTCCCTACACCAAAGACCTGACAATTTAAATAGAGAACATGGGCCCAGGGTGGGAGAAGGGAAGCATGATCATCCCCTTTAATAGGGGGAATTGAGGCACAGAGATCCCAAAGTCACCCTGGAAGTCTGTGGCAGAGCCAGGAACTGATCCCAAGCCTCCAGAGTCTCAGTCCACAGCCTTTCTACCTTACTCTAGTCTCCTCTCAAAAGCGACTGGGATATAGCTGTTAGCTACACATTTACTGCTTCTAGATCTGAGCCTTAACCACAAGACCATCCGTCCGTCTCTTAGACGTCTATCATCTTTTTTTATCCCATCTTCAAAACGCTAGATGGCTGTGAGAAGCCACTTTTGGAAATGTTGGCCATGATTTTAGGTGCCCAAGTGAGACCCCTTCCCTCCACCAATGCTGCTCTAAACTATGTTGTGCTGAACCCTACAGTTTTTAAACAAGAGTTGACAGATAGATGCTTTTCTAAAAGATCTGCTCTTGGAATTTACTGTGGGGAAGCTCTCTGGCCTGTGTTATACAGGTCAGACTAGATGATCACAATGGTCCCTCTGGCCTTGGAATCTACGAATCTACAACCCAGAACATTTTGCTTGTCTGTTTAGATTGTCCCTTCTGTCTAACAGGTTTTAAGCTTGCCCCACTTTGGAACAGACTTCCCTCCATTATACCACGATGGCAGCCTGAAATAGTCTGAGTTACCCTACGGTGATGCAGGGGAGACCCAGGTGAGAGGGCATCAGAACATACCAGCCAGAAGTCAGGGCAAAGCAACCTGTTAGCGACTGACCTGTGTCTGTGTTGTATCCCATCCGCAGCACAACTGGACCAAGCATCAGGGAGACAGAGAGAGAGAGAGAGAGAGAGAGAGAGAAGTTTTCCATTCACTGCAATCCTCGGTCCTGTGTTATGTTTATCTTAACAGCAGGATGCATCCTACAAAAATGACTAAGCTAAAAATCAATATTGAACCAGCTCTTCACCCCCTCCCCCAAAAGGGCATTTGGTTACTAAGGGGCTTTAAATGAAAACCTGGATTAAGAGACTTTATGCAAACACAAAAGGAGGACAAGGGAACCTTTCCAGAATGAATGTTGATCTAACTTTCCATTTCCGAGTATTTCAATCTGAACTCCTTTTGTGTGTTCAGTAAAAGCTGGAGAGGAATTCCTTTGTCCGGATGGATTATAGTGGAGCGGGCTCCCTAGCAAATCCTTTTGTAAAAGTGCACAGACCCCAAATTAACTCTCTAATGTTGTGATAGAAAAGATGGCCCTAACAACATCCTACCAGCCCAATATCTAATTAATACAATCGCCCTTCTATCTGCCTGGGAATATAGTACATGCCCATCGCTGCAGTAGGAGTGCCTTAAATTCTAAAAGTGGCGAGGAAATATCTTGTGGTTAAGATGCTAGATTGGGCCTCAGGAGATCTGGGTTCAAGTTCTGGCTCTGCCACAGACTCAATGTGGGACTGTGGGCAAGTCACTTAATCTCTCTGTGTCTCAGTTTCCTATCTGTGAACTAAGGATGATCAGACTTCTTACTGCCAACCTCTGGCTTATTTAGGTCATGAACTCTTTAGGGCAGCAATGGTCTCTCACTATGTATTTGTGCAGGGCATGGCACAATGGAGCTCCAATCTCAGTTGCAGCTTCTAGGTGCTGCAATAATAATAATGTTGATTAGATTACTCTTGTATAGTCAGACCTGCTTTAGCCAAATTCGTTTGCAAAGTCTATAATCATTTGCATTTTTTTAAAAAAGCTTTCAGATAAGCAGTTGAACAGCAAACTGGGCCAGATTATAAAGACCTCACTATTTCTGATCTACTAAGTTAATTGTTAACACTGTAACTACAAACAAATTTGGGAGACATACCTAGCCTCTGTACCATTCCAGCTGCTGAAAGGAATCAACCTGCTATCTCAGAAATACAAAAGTTCCTAACTGTCAGGGTGGTTAAACACTGGAATAAATTGCCTAGGGAGGTTGTGGAATCTCCGTCTCTGGAGATATTTAAGAGTAGGTTAGATAAATGTCTATCAGGGATGGTCTAGACAGTATTTGGTCCTGCCATGCGGGCAGGGGACTGGACTCGATGACCTCTCGAGGTCCCTTCCAGTCCTAGAATCTATGAATTTATAAAATTCTAATAACCAGCCTGAAAAATTCAGTGAATTTGCATCAACACAAAAGCATGGGGGTCCCTGTTTGATTTTTAAAGAATAGGGTTGTTGTCAAGGGTATTTGAAGGTCAAATATCTGCCCCATTTTAATAATAGTTATCATCAATGGAGAGAGTTTTTCGGGCTCTCATTAGCTAATTTTTTTTTTAAATCAAACATTCTATTACCAATAAACATGCTGGCCACATTTTTGTAGGACCTACATATAAACATAATATTTAGTGCTTCCTCTGTTGGTTCTACAGCAGTAATTAAATAGCTGACACTATTCCTAGAGAGTTGTTCCGCTTGGAGGAACACTGGCTCATTCTGGCATGATGATGTACTGTAGAAATAAAAGTAAGTGATGTTAAATGGAAAGGGCCATGTTAATTTCAGCTCCATTTGAAACACAGAAGTGGAGGGACGAGCGGGAGATAGATTACTATACGGAAGAGGACAGATTTAGTAGAGAACAAAGAGTCTAGGGCAATATTAACAAATGCTGGAGAGGAAACAGGTAAAAATCATGAAAAGTAATTTACTCTGTCCCTGCCAAAATGTCCTGAGATCCCTCTTTCCCCAGCGCTGTTAGCGGTATCAGTTAGTGGGACTGGAGATCGGCCAGTAGACGAGAGAGAGAGTGAGTGTGTGAACTTCCTAGCAGGCAGGACACAGACACGAGTCATCAGGTAACCATACGCCTGGGACACGGGGAAGAGAAACTAGAACCTCTAGCTCCAACAACGCATGTTCCCAGATTTCAGGTAAAGAAAGAGTCCTGCTACTTTTTCAAAGGAATGGGCCCTGACGAGTAGAGGGAGCACACACACATCCATGCTCCGGGACAGGGTGCACTGGAGTTTAGCTGAAGCGTTACGTTGCTCTGCTATTTTCCGTATTTCGCGGAAGTGCCTTCCTTGCTGACTGCAGAGCTGGGATACTCAGGCCTCATTTCTTTAATGCTCTCGGGTTTTCGTACAGAATGCGACATCTTGACAAATCTCCAACGGATCTGCCCAACGTTAATAACACAAGGCTGACATGTACAACTCCCGCAGGTAATGAAGCGACTGCTATTTTACTAGCCTACTGTATGCGGGGATGACGGAGTATCGTGCACTCACTGCATGCCATTTGAGCTGTGCTCATCCGTCATTATTATGGTTAGAGCTGAATCAGAGCAAATCCCAAACTATCATTGCTCAAGCTTAGTTACTATAGGCCTGATCCAATGCCCAGTGAAGTCAACGGAAAGACTCACACAGATTTCAATAGGCATTGGACCTGGTTCTAACTGGGGGTGGGGAATAGCTGACTAAGGCAAAACCCCAGATACAACATGCCTCTCCTGAACTTTGGGAGAGAGTTTGGATCAGAACCTGAACATGGTGGTTCAGGCCTCGGTGTGGTTCGAGGGAGAGGACTTTCATCAACAAAATTCTTAACTAAATTCCAATCAGTTGCGTCCATGCCAGGGGACGGCAATGGGTTTCACAGGTGTCACTAAAGGCATAATCTGAAAGCATCACCTGACCTGTAGAACCTTTACCACTAGTAATGCTGCATGAGAAGTAAAGTTTCACAGAGTTTAAGGCCAGAAAGGACCACAAAATCATCTAGTCTGACCTGTGTACTGTAGGCCCTTGAATCTCACTGTTGCCTCTGCACTGAGCTCAATAACTTGTGTTTGACTAAAGCCTCTTCCAGAAAGTCTTGATTAGAAGACATCAAGAAATGGTGACTCCTCCACTTCCCTTGATCACCCTCACTGTTACAAAACTGTGCCTTATTTTTGATTTGAATGCGTCTGGCTTCAGCTTCCAGCCACTAGTTCTTGTTGTGCCTTTCTCCGCTAGATTAGATTAAAGAGCCCTAAAATACCTGTAATTTCTCCCCTTGAAGGTACTTATACACTGTAATCAAGTCAGCTCTCAATCTTCAAGCGCAACAGATTGAGCTTTCTAAGTCTCTCACTGTAAAGCATTTTCTCCAGCCCTCAAATATTTTTTGTGGCTTATCTCTACACCCTCTCCAATTTTTTCCAACAGCCCTTTTAAGTGATGTGGGCATCAAACCCGGACACAGTATTCCAGTCTCAGTCTCATCAATGCAGTCCACAGGAGGTAAAAATCACCTTCCTCACTGTTCTCCTGAACCTGGCAGGACTCTCAGACCCCAGGCGGAGGCTGCAGGGCCGGCAGCTGGAAAACTTGTGGTTTTGCTTGTGGAGTGAGCACGTTTGATCGGGAACCACTGAGGCACAACCATGGAGTCCCACAAAAGCATTTTTACAAAGGCACTTTTCAGAGCACAGTCGTATGTTAAAGGGCAAGACCAACCAAATAAGAGAACAGCATAGGAGTACGGAGTAATTCATCTTAAACCACAAAGTATGACCTTTCTACAATTCTTTGCCCTCAAGTCTAACTGAGCCGTTTTTGAAGTGGGAAGAAAGTTCTGAAAGGCGACAGAACCTATGTAAGCAATCATAGAACCATAGGGTTAGAAGCAGGGCCGGCTCCAGCGTTTTTTGCTGCCCCAAGCGGCGGGAAAAAAAAAAAAAAAGCCAAGATCGGCGGCACTTCAGCAGCAGCTCTACCGCTGCCGCTTTGTTCTTCGGCGGCAGGTCCTTCCCTCTGAGAGGTACTGAGGGACCCGCCACCAAATTGCCGCCGAAGACCCGGACATGCCGCCCCTTTCCATTGGCCGCCCCAAGCACCTGTTTGCTACGCTGGTGCCTGGAGCCGGCCCTGGTTAGAAGGTGCCTGCAAGGGTCAGCCAGTCTAACCCTCTGCCACGATGCAGCATTTGTTGCGTCTAAAGCAAACAAACTCTGGGTGAAAGCCTGACTCCATTGAAGCCAGTGGCAAAACGCTGTCCCTGCTGTATTTTCTGCCTGCCTGCAACTATACTCAAACCTGCAGTCAGCCTCAGTCTCCTGCTCTCCCTCACGAAGAGCTAGATGGCATTCCTGGTACATCCATCGCTCCCAGTAGCGTCCATGGGCATTGAGGCTTCATTTCCTGCACACCCGAAACCCCCACTGAAGGCAGGGCCGGCTCTGGCTTTTTCGCCGCCCCAGGCAAAAAAGCCTCCCGCTGCCCCTCCCCCGTGCAGGGAGTGCGGCAGGGGAGGGCGCTGAGCCCGGCCGCGGGCCCACTCTCCCAGACCGGCCAGAGCACCAGGGGGAGGGCGGAGAGCCCGCCGCGGCTCCACTGGTGGCCAGAGCGCCGGGAGGAGGGTGGCGAGCCGGCTGGGGCTCCGCTCTCCCCAGCGGCCAGAGCACCGGGGGGGAGGGCGGAGAGCCCGCCGCGGCTCCACTGGCGGCCGGAGCGCCGGGAGGAGGGTGGCGAGCTTGGCCAGGGCTCTGCTCTCCCCGGCGGCCAGAGCCCCGGGGGGAGGGCGGCGAGCTCGGCCAGGGCTCTGCACTCCCCGGCGGCCAGAGCCCCGGGGGGAGGGCGGCGAGCCCAGTCACGGCTCCGCTCTCAGGCCGGAGCACCGCGCCGCCCCCCTCCAGATGCTGCCCCAAGCACATGCTTGGTGGGCTGGTGCCTGGAGCCGGCCCTGACTGAAGAAGCTCTGGATGTGCAAGGAACGCAGGACTGGAAGCCCGAGTAAGGTTTTCCAATACACAGAGCTGACTATCAAATCTACCCATCCAGCTACAATACTTTCCCTGCGAGACAAATGAAAAACAGCACCCTGTTTCATCAATGTCCATTTTCAAAAGTGAATCCCAAGGAAAACAGAGCAAAAGCCCTTTGTAACAGAGCTCTTTGAAAGCCCAGAGCCCAGTTGTACTGAGCAGGCTCTCAAAACTAACAAGAAAGGTCGTGCCCGTTTGGTCTTTGGCTTTCACAGGGCAAAGGCAGGCAAGAGGGAGGGATTCCACAAACAGCAGCTAACTGAGAACCTGCTCATGTAAAGGGCTTTGCTGACATTAAAGTGCTGTTTGGAACAGCCAAGCAGTGTCTTGCAGTTAGTGTTCAACAAGAAACCGGTTAATGTCAATTGGTAGCAAACTGTAAGCAGGCACATCTGAATTCCTTGACTAACATTTTGCCCTTCTGTGATCTTTCCATCTGAGGAGCTCAGAGCACTCTACATGCATGAAAAGACCTTCACAACACCCCTGTGCAGAACTGTAGTATTTCTACTCGCGTCTTACAGATAGGGAAACTGAGGCACAGAGCTATCCGTGACTCTGCACGAGAGAGAGAGAGAGAGAGAGAGAGAGAGAGAGAGATGGGAATAGCACTGGGGACTCCTAAAGTCACAGTCCCATGTTCAGCCACCAGACTGTGCTGTCCCCCTTACTATTAATATAAAAAAGTCTTATTAAATAAAATTTTTCTCTCCTGGACCATTCATTAAGAGTGTTAACATACAGTAGCCTTGAATGTACTAGAGAGCTTTTTATCCATCTGTAATCTCTTGTCTTATACTTAGAGTATAAGCGCTTTGGGATGGTCTTTTTGTTCTGGTTTGGGCAGCGCCCAGCACAATGGGGTCCTGGTCCATGACTCGGGTTCCTAGGCATTACTGCAATACAAGTAATGCATAAATAATAATAATAGTATAATATTTCCAGACCAGTTTTGCAGATTTAGGTTTTCAGGTAGGGTCCTATCTATCAGAACCATTCTGCCATTATACCGACAAGTCACTCCTGTCTGGCACTGGTGAGAGAGACAAGGTGAGTGAGGTAATATCTTTTATTTGACCCACTTCTGCTGGTGAGAGAGGCAAGCTATCAAGTTTAAAGCTGCGATTTCTAACAGACTCTGTTTTATGGTTATTTCTACCTCCCAAGTCTCCTGCCCGTATCCTACGTGTCTGTTTGGTCCATCTGTTGCATCCGGACACTTTGACTGCAAACTCTTTTGGGCTGAGACTATGAGTCGTCTTTGCTACTTGTCCGTAAAGCACCTAGCCTGGATTCTTGGTTGTATTAAGATGCACCAATGAACCCCAAACAACAAAACAGAAATTGAAAGCTCCTGGGAAAAGGGTGGAAATTGAGCTCTCTGCAGGAGGATGGACTCAAACAGGACATAGGGTTCTGACAGCTCACACAAAGTCCGGCCAAACAACCAAACTTCAGGGTGCTCATCTAAACTGACCTCCAAACCTTTAGAGAGGTTGAAGCATCAGTCCTTTTGCCAAGTCCTGGTTGGAACTATGCGGAGACTGAGCTGTCTCTTTCTCTCTCTTCACAGGCAGATTTGGATGCATTAGGAGTTACATGTGTAAAAATCCCATCGGTGCCACTTGAAACAGACTCTGAAAGATATAAAGAAGTGCTTTGTGAACCACCAAACTGGCTACTGCAACTAGGCAAATGAAGTGCATCTAATCCACTGGGCCTTCCTGGGGCAGATATCTTAGTGGTTTGAGCACTGGCCTACTAAACCCAGGGTTGTGAGTTCAATCCTTGAGGGGACCAGAGGGATCTGGGGCAAAAAAATCTGTCTGGAAATTGGTCCTGCTTTGAGCCGGGGGTTGGACTAGATGACCTCCTGAGGTCCCTTCCAACCCTGGTATTCTATGATTCCAGTTACTGCCTAGTAGTAAAAGGGCTGTGATTTCCAGGGAGCCATCCTGCTGTATGTATGTATGGGTGTATCAGTCAGACTTATTATGTGTATTGTGGTTGTGCCTGGAGGTCACCAACCAGGGAACAAGGCCCCATTGTGCTAAGTAGGCCCTGCCCCAAAGAGCTTACAACCTAAGTAAGTATTGTGCTCACCTGGGGTCTGATGCAAAGCCCACTGATGTCTCTAGGAACCTTTTTGTTGACGTCAATGGCCTTTGAATCAGGCCTTTGATGGCCAGCCACACTACAGATCTGATCCATTATTAAAACTGGGGAAAAGGGGAATCAGGAGCAAGAGACAATATTCAACAGACCAAGAGTTCAATCTAACTCCAAATGAAATGAACCATCCTGACTCCAGTCAGACTTGAATCAGGCTCATCTTGACTGACTAACTGGGGTTTCTCTGGACAGGCAGTGACTGGGTGAATCTCACTTTGGAAAGGGGTGATTTAGAGAGAGTTTTGTAGTGACCCCAAAAGACTCTGCCATTTACTCTAGTAACAAGTGAGCTGTGAATCTTAAAAATACTCACTGTTATCTTAGGAGTAACTTTCTTGTGTCATAAGTTTTTTTCCCCCCTCTTGTATCATGTTTAGATAATTGCATTCAAGCAAGAGAATTTCTCCCTGATGCATCAGAATCCACTTAACACTTTGCAGAAGAGCCAATATGTTTTACAGGGGACAGGAGCAAACCTTGAGCACTCATGGAAATAGTTCCCATGGAGTTTTTCGCTAGACTGAGGATGTGAGCCCCAGATTCTTATTTGGGCACATTCTGCCCATCTAAGCTCCCTCTGAAGTTTCAGCTGGGCAAGTTATTTTTCACTTTCTGTCCTACACAGCTGGGGAGTGTTCAACACCTCCTGGCAGCATGACAGTGGCAGAACTGACTCCTGTGTAGCTGTAGAGTGTATTGTGATCCTTCGGGATGAAGGGTGCTACACACAAACGCAATACATGACCTCGGCCCTAAGAAATGCCATACTGGAGCTGAATAATGCTCCATCCAGTCTGGTATCCTCTTGCTAAAAATAGTCCATTACTCAACTTTTCACATCATGACATCACTCTGGACCCTGCATTCCTAGCCCTTCCACAAGTATTTTGTACTCATTTGGGTTTGTTACTTGGTTTCCTAGGACTTCACGGTTGCCCGTGTGACGGGTGATGGTCAATGCTGAACATCATGGTGACAGCAGGGATAGAACTCAGCTCCGCTTATTCCAAGAGCACAGGCCCCTCCACCTAAGCTAAAGGAGACTCCGCATTAGCTGTATAGGGACTAAGTCACACAGCTGAGAAATCCTGACTCTCTCCAGAGGGGGACAGTGATACAAACCACATGTGCTCGCCAGTTTACCCTCCTTTTTCCATGGAAAATGGATTTCTCACAACGCTTCCATTATTTTAAGTTATTTAAAAGAAACAAAGCAAGACCTGAAGATACAAGGTTACTCCCAACCGCTGATGGCTCAGCGCCTCCGTGGAGACAGAAATCTGCTGCTCTAGGCAGACAACAAGCTTCAGACTCCTGCTAAGCTCTTTGCCTCACCAACGGCTTGTGGCAATGAGTTCCACAGGTTAGCTGTTCATTGTATATAAAATATTCCGTTTACTCAATTTGCAAACTTGCCCCCTTTCAGTTTCATTGAACGTGCCTTTGTTCTTGTATTAAGAGGAAGGACGAATAGCAGAGCTCGATCCATCTTCTCTAGATCAATTGTTACTTTTTAATGCCTTCATCACTCTCTCTCAGGTAAAAACAACAAGGAGTCTGGTGGCACCTTAAAG
>NC_048302.1:132454449-132524424 GCF_013100865.1 Trachemys scripta elegans
ACTGGTGGTGGGAGAGGAGGCTTTTAATAAAGCTTTTAATTTATTATTTGAATATTTGAGAGAGGTGAGTTTTGATTTTGTCCACCTACGATTTGCCTCTCCCCACCAGTCTGAGCGCTCCCCTTCACCCTGTTCTCTGACAAAAAAAAAACAACAACCCCGGATCGATCCCAACTCCCTTCATACTCCCCTCTCATTGTAAAAAGGATAAAATGCCCCTTGTTCTGTTCCCCTTCGTTGTCTGCCTCAGAAACTGATTCTTTAATGTTCCATTACCAATTCAGCAAGGAGGGTGGGCTCCTCAACTAGCCCCCACCCTTCTGGTCCCTTTCCTTAAGCATTTCTTTCAAAATTGTGAAATGACCACAATATCACTCACAAAAACGATCCATTGGAAAAAGCAGGATTGGGCCCAGACAAGCAGGCAAGCAACAGATAAAGAAACTAAAAAAAAAAAACAACAAAAAAAAACCAGGTTGGAAGCCCTAAGGGCATAGTGTCAGGAGTAAGTGCAAGTATGAACCCCTGGAACAATACTTAAAAGGGTGAAATCTGAGTTGATAAAGGTGTCATTTTGGGAAATAAACAAGTGATTTAAGGAAAGAGTGAAAAGTTAACTCTACAGAGGCTGGAGAGAATTAAACAGTTAAACTTTGTGAAAATGTTAAAAAGGATCTTGTTAAAAGAATTCTTGGTTTCTTTGCAGCCATTCTAAAGGAAAAATGGGCCCTTTTCCAGAGGAATGTCTGTAAATAATCCAGGTAAAGAGACTATCTAATTAAAATCATTTGACTATGGACAATTGAGTCAAATTTGCTAAAAGAACATAGGGGGGGTTCTATTGGAACTTAACTGCCCCAAATGTATAAAGGTAATGTAATCTATGTACAGCTATGTAAAAAACAAAGCAGTGTAAGAGGGATGTTAAGGGAGAGAAAATGTGTATGTATCTGTCTGTCTGTGGGAATATGTGAGGTTTGTAAAACTCCTGTTTTGTAAGTTTAAGATAAATTGGTTTTGTTTTGTTTATAATGCCACTAAAAATCCATTTGACTCTTTAATTCAAAGTTGCAAAACTGACAGACCTTTTTGCCAGACACAGGTAATCAGTGTTGGTTGACTTTGAGATTTGGTATTTGACCCTTAAGGGGTAACTTGATTCTTTACAAAATTTAAATGTTTTCAAATAAAGACCAAGTCATGACTGCAGCAGGACAGTCAAAATCAGAAAAATAGGGAGAGATTCTGGATTCTGTTTGTTTGTTTTTGTAACAAAATAGCAAATGAAAGCTGTAGGAAAAGAATAAAGACAGTGGCCCTCTGAAGCAACAGCAGGGGTGAGGTGCACAAAACAAAAAAAAGAAATGTTAGAAACACTGAGCCTTAAAATGGCTCTGTGTAATCAGACTGTCTCTTTGATAAGGGTACATAAAACTCTGTAAGAACAAAAGAAACAGTTACACCTTATGTAAAAATTAATATGGCTAATGTTTTAAAAGTTAAAGTATAGAAGGAATGTGCAGACGTGTGCAGTGTATATTATAGAGGGGGTAAAAGAAATGCAAACAAAACATGCTACTTAATTAAAATCCTATTAGGGCTCCAAAGGAGCCACAATAGACTGTGTTTTCTTTTTCAGATCTGTGTGTGTTTTGGAAGCAAGAGTTAAAAGTAATCAAAACTCTGGTAAAAGTTAATTGTGTTCCTTTTAAGACAGAGTCTCTGAGCTCTGCTAATGGTTTTGAATCCAAAAGCCGAGCCTGTGTGGATGCAAATTATCTAACTAATAAAGGAAGTGAGAGAACTACCAGCACAAAGAAGTTGCAGATAAAGAACATACCTGGTCAGCAAACAAATTGCCTAAATAAAAGGCACGGTATAACAAGATACCTTTAATTAAAATAAATTTAATGTTAATAAGTACCCCTGTAACAATGTATAGTGTGTATGATTTGGGGGGAAAGAAAATCCTTTATGGTAATGATGCTTTTCAGCTGTTACCTGTGAACAAACTTAAAGATTAATACAGCAGGAAAGATATTGTAACCTTGGTCTGCTGTAAAGGGAAAACTGAGGTACATCACCTCATGGATTTAATGACTGAACAGTGGGATAATTTCCCCATAACTCTTAAAAGATAGAAGCCATTAAAACCTGGCCTGCCTATAGAACAAAAACACAGGAAAATATGGAGGTAATTCCTCTTGTTTTGCCTGCAATCAGCAAGGGTATTTGTAAAAGAAAGGAATATTTTAAGCAATAATAAATGCCACCCCAAAAGGGGTAGAAAAATGTTATTTTTGTCTTTCAGAAAAAGCTAATATCAGCTACAGGACAACCTAATAAGAAACAAATAAAAGTGGGTATGCTTATCCATGCCTGTTGCTCCAAAGCCCTGTAGTGAAGACATCTCCCTAGGATCCTGTATGTGGGATAAAATAAATAATGAGACCAAAGTACTGTATAATGGGCTATGTGTATGTGTTAATACTTGGGGAGAAAAGTGTTTTAAAAGAATGGAAGTGTTAGCAACCTTCCAATAGACAAATGTAAATGTAATGTAATGTAATGTGTTTACAAAAGGTAAAAAGGTAACATAGTTCCTAAAACAAACAAAAGGGCAATGTGGGAAACCGAACCATTCATATTATACATGCAAATGGCAACATGTTAAGAATTGCCACTGCAGAAAGACATAACAGCTTACCATTGGTATAATATATTTTCTGAATGGTCTCCCACAACTACTGGCATACTAATGTTACTAACCCTAATTGTTTTTTATTTTAAATTGTATGTGTTTAATTGTAACGTTTGAAATGTGCTGTTGGATAAAACAAATCTATGCAAAGCTAGAGCCACAGGCCCAAATCACCTCCCAGTATTTTCTATTACGTGGACTAAATAAGAAGTGACACTGGCGATTAATAATCTTAGTGTCAAAAGGGGGATATGTAGGAGCAGGATTTTATAATGTCCCATAAGAATTAATGTATGATTTGATTTCATCCCTGTCAGCCACCCTTTTTGAATAGCAGAAAGGAATGACAGACCAGAACAATCCTTATGACTGATTATGGTCACCCTTTTGTTTTAGAATAAGTTATAATGTCTACTATGGTTTCCTATATGTATTACAGAGTAGGCCTCTAGTTAAATATACATTTTTTTGTTTTAAGGTTTAGTAAGTAAGAAGCAGGATTCTCTAGTGTGTCTATGTTAAGTAGATTAGAGGAACATTGAAGGCCTGGGTCTCAATGTAAATTGTCTTGGTTATTGATTGTAAAACTTAGCAAGGTTTAATTTGCAATGCCTTTTTTCTCCATATAAAATACTACTGTTTGTATTCTCAATCTGTGTGAATAAGGAATGTATGCATCAGGAAAAGATAAGGTGTGAAGGCCATTGTTATAGCCAGAGTCAAGGAAGAAGAAGTAAAGAGACTTAAAGGACATCAAAGAATCATCAGGTACTGCTTACTATCCAGGTGGCTGTTAAACTGTCTGGCATCACAGCGTGCATACATGCTTTGCAGTGTAAGAAGGCACCCCCCAGCAAACCAATCACCTCAGGACCACGCAGAGTCAATTTTGACTCCAGAAGAAGACGTAGAGGAACAGCCTGCAATACCTTACCATCTACGCTCTCGTAAGGGTTGCCAGAAACAGACGAGGACCTAAAGCAAGGCCCAAAAAGAAGCAGTAGTGAGCCTAGCGCCTGCTGCCTGGTGGATGTAAAACCGTGACTGCGGTTCCCTCAATTGAGGTTGTCAGAACCGAAGGGCCTTGCCTCCAACATGAGCCTCTGGTGGCGCCTGTTCCTTGGCTGCTGGTGTCTTAAGGTCTGGGGAGTCCACAATGACAATTCTTTTATCCAGCAGCAAGTGTGGGTAGCTCAGACCCTTAATATTTCTAATTGCTGGGTCTGCAGCCACATCCCAGCTCACTCTCAAGCTGGTGTTCCTGTCCTGGCAATCCTACTCAATTCCCCAGACCTCACTGGAGGACTTCATCCGTTTAACAAAACATGGAACAATAATGACACTTGGGAAGCAGTGGAAATAATTGTATCTAAATGGATAAGAGTGGTGGAGGGAAAAGGTCATTGGTGTTGGGTGTGTAATGGGACAGGGCTGGATCTGGGAAAAAGTCATTGCCTTCAGCATATTGTGGCCAATGGTGTATGGGATTATTCGAACAAAACTAAAGAGTGGCGGGCCGGGTATGGGGATATGAATTTTTTCTCGACCTGGGATCAAACAGAAAAATCAATCTCATGTTCCCCCTACAGTAATCTTAGTGAAAACAATACAATCTTTCAATGCCATGCAAATAACACCACTCCTCGTAAGGAGAATTACCCTGTACCCTTCGGAGGATATTACTCCTCCTTTGTAGGCACCTATGTGACAAATGGGTGCAACCAACCCTTCCCGGCCTTAATAGGCCATCATTGGGTTTGTGGGACCAAAGCTTATACTGTGTTACCAGCTAACTGGTCAGGTATCTGTTATCCCGCCCGACTCTTCCCACAATTCCGAGTGCTAGGGTCCTTCCCACGAGAACGCCTTCGTAATTTCAGGCAAAGAAGAAGGGACTTTTCAGATGCCCAATGGTATGTAAATAACATAAGCCCCTTGACCTGGGAAGAGGCCATTGGCGGTTCCCTTATCCCACTTGGGGGAGTAATACACCATGCAAAAAGGCTCCTAAGGTTACAAGCAGTAGTTGAAATAATGGCAAATGAAACCGGAGAGAGTTTAAAGACCCTGGCCAAAGAAACAGGGGCGATCCAACAGATGGCCCTCCAAAACCGTCAGGCATTGGACATAGTGCTGGCAGCCAAAGGAGGGACCTGTGCTCTCATTGGAAAAGAATGTTGTGTGTTCATACCTGACGACACCAATGAGGTAATAGATTGTGCTAGTCACTTAGAACAAATTGCATATCTTCCCCATGAAGAGCCAAGTTATTTATGGAAGTGGCTAAGTAACCTATTCAATTTCTCTGGCATAGGAAACTGGTTGTTTCAGGGAGCCCTGACTATCCTGTGTGGAATCCTAATGATTTTTGTATGTTTTCAGTTAATCTCCTGTTGTATCCAGAATTGTGTACGGTATGCCACCTAGGTGACTGCCCCAAAACAGAGTGCTAATATGATGGTGTTAAATATCACTGATGAACGAAGAGATAAAGAACTGTTAATATGTGGAACCCAGTAATTGTTGGTCTTTGCGTAAGCTTGACCAAAAGGAGGGATTGTGAAAGTGAAATGAATTATATTAAAGAAATAGAATGAATTAAAGAATGCTGTATGTACCTTTAAGTAGAAATGAGAAATGCTGCAAGCCAGGGGGGCAGGAAAGCAGACATTAACTGCTTAACTTGCCACTTAAGGGCAATTGGTGAAGCATTAGTCTTAGATCGATAAGAGTTAACAAGGAAGCAGGTTATGCATATTGTGCTCCATGCATATTTTACAATTTTGCTCTCTCTGTCCCTTTGTTTAGTTTACACCCTTTTATCTGTATAAATAAGACTGTTTGAATCTTGCATGGAGGCTCACATTATCTGAATGTATTAGCAGAGCGCTGTGCTAATAAAACAGAGTGGTCTGACAAACTATGAGTCCTGAGTCTAACTTTGACAGCATGCACTCAGTTTTTCCTCATGTGCCCTTCGATCATCCTGCTATGCATCCCTTGGGTTGAAGGTGCTTTACAATCACCCAGCCTGTTCTGTCCTAGCTGTTGATTGCTGGGTATTTCCTGATCAGGGGAAGGTGTGGAACTGCACAGGGCTTGTACTTGGCTGGTAAGTTCATTGCTTGGACAAGACCACATCCAGTGAGACTGAGGCTAAAGCTGGAGAGGCTGGGGATGGTGTTCTCCTGGGCAAGTACCTCTCTGTGTGCTAACTCAGTCCTCAAAGCCCACACAACAGCTACTCCACATAGCCCACATCTTCCCATTTCTTACCCTGTCTTAGGGGAGGCAGTGCAGCCAAGCAGACAGAGCACTGGATTGGGACTTAGAAAACCCAGGCATTCGATTCCTGGCTCCACCACTGACCAGCCCGGTAGTCTTGGGTAAATCACGCTCCCCCTTTGTGCCTCAGTTTCCCCATCTACAAAATGGGATAACAACACTGACCTCCTTTGTGAAGAGCTTTGAGATCTACTGATGAAAAGTGCTAGATAAGAGCTAGGTATTATTACGATGACACAACAGCAACAGCTTAACAATCAAACCGAACCTAACAGCTTAGGTCCTACAGTACTTATTGATGGTGTTGCTTATCAGCAGGTGGAGCTCTTGCCTTTTGAAGGGATACTCAAACCAGTGCCTCAGGAGGACCAGGAAACATAAAACCAAGGTCCTGGCCACTCTGTACTCAAAGATCCATAGCATGTTTGGCAAAAAAAACTTCATTCTCCTTGCTAAGCACCAACTTGCATATTTACATTCTGTCCCACTACAATTTCTATCAATTTTACTTGCTTCTTTCTTTCCTGTCCTTAACTGCTGTTTAGTGTTGTAGGGCGCTGTTCATCAGCTGCCGTGTTCCACCCTGGAGGTGGCCACACTGGGAGATCTAAACCGTTACTGCAATTGTAAAATATGGCTACCCTGTAGCTGGGAGGGTAGACAAGACAAGACAAGAGGGTAGATCTGGGTAGACAAGACTCACCAGTTTTGCTCCAGCTATCACGTTAAAATATAGTAGCGTGAACGCTGCGGCACGAGTGGATGGCTCAGGCTAGCCACCTGAGCTTGTATTCGGGCGAATAGCCCGAGCCACAGCATCACACTGCTATTTTTAGCACGCTAACCTGATCAAAGCTAGCGTGAGTCTTTCTATCGAGGTCGGGAGGCATGTTCCAAGCTGCAGCGTAGACATATCCTGAGAGGCTTTGGGATTTGTCTGGATGACAGCTCCTATACAAATGTAAGACTCAATCATGACTCAGCACCTATGGGGCCTTTGTGTGTTCCAAGCACGTGACAAACAACTAATCAATCAATAGTAAGGTCCTTATTCAGACTCGACTGAATAGCTAAGCTCTCATCGGGCGTCCCGCTTTGTTCTGAATGCAACTAGGGTAAGGCTCTAGGCAGGAGTTTCCTAGCTGAGGTCCTGACAGTGAGAACGCTCACCCCAGGGAGCAAGTTGAAAAATGATATCACATCACAGGGCACGGTCACAATCTCACGATGATGACTGATATCAGTTACGTCTGCTGAATACAAACATGGCACTGCCTTATTGCATGGGCCAGTACTGTATAAACCGCTCACACTCACACAGAACATTCCTAGTTTGTACCAATGACCTAATTCTACAACAGTGTGGGCCAGGTGACACAGCATTGGACTGGGAATCAGGAGACGTGTACTATTCCCAGTTCTCCTGCTGACCTACCGTATGATCTTGAGCAAGTCACTTCACCTCTGTGTGACTCAGTGTCTCCTCCCACCCCTTTGTGCCTTGTCTATTTAAATTGTGAGCTCATCAGGGCAGGGACTTTTTCTCACTAGGCTATACGTACAGCACCTAGCACAGTGAGGCCTCTAGGCATGCCTGTCACCCAAATTATAACTAATGATACAGCCCTTCCTCCCACAAGGGCTGCAAGTTCTGGCTTTTGGTTATCAGAGCTGGACACATTTTTTTTTAAAAAGTATCACACTAGCCAACTGAATTGTGGAGACTCTCCCGGGCTGTTCACTAACATTTCTAGACCAGGGCCCTTTCAACACCCACTGAAGTCAATGGAAAGGTTCTCAACAACTTCTGTGGGCTTTGGCTCAAGCCATTACAGCACCGAGAAAATATCCTGTCAACCCCAATGTGCTAGACTCATTTTTAAACACGGAAGCCAAGACTCACGCAGACAGTTTTAGAACCAGCTGCTTATGTTACACATTCTTAAGGAAGGTCAAGTAATCCAGCAAACAGCTCATGGCTTTCCCGCGCTGACCTTCAACTGCTTTAATTAAAAGAAAAAGGAGAGCAACACCAAAAGACTGAGTCGTGAAAGCTGGCTATCAAAATCTTACAGGGGTAAACTCATTTGACCTTGCAGGAAGAATAGCCCTTCTGGTCATGTGGCCTATGCCCGCTGGGCATTTAATTACAAAAATCTACTGAATGTTTAAGGAGAGGGAAACTCTTCACGGGAGCATTGCAGGGGTGACTGGGACTGAGACAGGCGTTACAGCAAAGCCCATCTACTGTCTACAGTGTGCCAGATGAAGAGCGGTGATAGCCTATGTCACGTCAGGGAGATCCTGCTCGGTGCCAGTAGCAACTGGAAGAATGCAGCACCTGCCCAGTCCTTGGGACACATCCTTTGCTCTCCCTGAAGTCCGCGGAGCTGCACCAGTGGAAGATCTGCCCTCTGCAGAGTCTAAAGAAATAATCTTACCCAGGAACTTAATTTTGTGCCAGGTTTTTATTTTAAAGCACTCAAAGAAACAAGCAGAAATTGGCAAGATCCCTAGTGATACAGGCTCTGAGCTCTAAGCTCTACTTCACGGTAACTACAATGGGGCTGGGGCACTGGCCCAGGGTCTCAGTGTCGCTAAAGAGAGGTAAGCCAATCACCAGCATGCATCCACCCCTATTCTGATCTGAGTTCGGTGCACTGGTCAATAGAATCATAGAATATCAGGGTTGGAAGGGACCTCAGGAGGTATCTAGTCCAACCCCCTGCTCAAAGCAGGACCAATCCCCAGACAGATTTTTACCCCAGTTCCCTAAATGGCCCCTTCAAGGATTGAACTCTCAATCCTGGGTTTAGCAGGCCAATGCTCAAACCACTGAGCTATTCCCTCCCCCCCCAGGAGCAGCCCCATTGAAGCGACCCGAGTGAGATTAGAAGTGAGCCCCTGGGGGTTGTTATGTATTGAGAGCTGTCAATGGGCACATATTTAGACCAGTGTAAATCCAAAGCAACACCACTGAAGTCTGTGGAGTTACACAGGGATCAATTCACCCTTTTTTTGTTTTAATCCAACACACGAAGGCCTTGCCTGCCCAGCCTCAGATCCCTACCCGGCAGCGAGAGAAGGAGACCCAGTCAACAGCTATTATCCCCCCTTGACCATCCCCGGGCTTTTAGAGTTTAGGGTTAGGGTAGATTGCTTAGTGGCTCCTGCTGTCCCTGAAGCCAAGAGAGGGAAATGGCCAAATATGGCAGCTGACCCCTCCCCCATTCAGATACTTAGCCCTAAGTCTTATCTGGTGATGCAGGGTGGATCAGATCCCTGCTCTGTTCCCTCCAAGCCCAATCTGTCAGGATGCAGGATAGGGCCAGAGGAAAAAGTGGGATCATTTCCACCCACTCAGAAAGCAGGACGCTGCAGCCATGAGGAAGCTGAGTTTCTTGTGCCTCGCTCCCAGGATTGCCAATACCAAATAATAAGAACATTGGAACGGCCATACTGGGTCAGACCAATGGTCCATCTAGTCCAGTATCCCGTCTTCCAACAGTGGCCAATGCCAGGTGCTTCAGAGGGAATGAACAGAACAGGTAATCAACAAGTGATCCATCCCTTGTCACCCATTCCCAGCTTCTGGCAAACAGAGGCTAGGGACACCATCCCTGCCCATCCTGGCTAATAGCCATTGATGGACCTATCCTCCATTAATGTATCTAGTTCTTTTTTGAACCCTTGGGCCTTCACAACATCCTCTGGCAAAGAGTTCCACAGGTTGACTCTGTCTTGTGTGAAGAAATACTTCATCTGTTTTAAACCTGCTGCTTATTAATTTCATTTAGTGACCCCTTGGTTCTTGTGTTATGAGAAGGAGTAAATGACACTTCCTTATTTACTTTCTCCACATCCATCATGATTTTCAAAAATTAAACATCATGCATTGGACCGCTTCCAAATCATAAGCTTGGCTTCGAAAGAACAACTTGGTGGTGTTTGTATTTGCTTGCTGGTGTCTGAGCTTTTAAGGTTCATGTTTTCTGACTTTTCCCCACAACATAGGGCCTAGAAACCTATTTATTTTTTTAAATTGCAAGCTGAGATTCTCTCCAATTTACGTGATCCTTCGGCCCAGCAGAAAGATACGAGATTTGCTGTCAAACCGTGAGCTGGCAACCCTGCAATCCTTGGCACTTTCATCTGAAGTGTGACTAATGGAGACATTATTTCCTTGTGTGGTAGAAACGAGAAAGTGAAACAAAAAAATAAAAACACAGGGCAAGTGATCAAGGAAAGACTTGCTTGTTCCATAGCCACAGAGGTCTGAATGCCCTCCCAGGTCACCAGCAGGCGGGAGCAGAGCAGTAAAGGGACCGCAGGGAAGTGGTGTTGGAGAAAGAGAAGATGGGACAGGGGGTAGGTGTGGGGCTGAAATGCTGCTAATGATTGTGACTGAGCATCTGGCAGGATCTAGTCCAGTTGCGTTTGTTTTAACACAAACATTCCGGTTTGCCTTTCAGAGCCACCAGGTCCACTGCTTAAAGTGGTCTGAAAAACTTTGATTCTAACCTGGGAGCAAGAGCTTTGGTAAGATAGTGCTGAAAGCACACCTCTCAGCAACACGAATCAATTCAAAAACTTACCTTTTGGCTGGGTCTGCAGCCCCTTGTGACCTCTCCTGCCCCCCGAAGTGCTGGCCACATCTCACTAGAAGCCAGCAACACAAGGCAGAGTCAGCACAGCTGAGTCTGAACCCCCCCATCTCCCCAACATCCTCCTCCTCCGTCAACATATTGAAACAACTTCACCCAAGCGACCCAAAACTGGCGGAGGAATGAAACCGCGCTAAGGCTCAGTCAGTTGTCTCCTACCTGCAGGGAGAAAAATAACCCGCCTGTGCTTTTCAGGCTTGGAATCTCTCTCTTACCGACTGGTGCTGCTGCTTTCGACTTGGAGATGCCAAGGGATCATTTTGCGAAGAAACTAGTCTTGAATCTGCACAGTTCCCTCCTGGATGGTTCCTAAATAACAACTAGGGTGTGTCTATGTTGCACACTTGGGCTCGTGGGACTCGGGTTACGGGGCTGTGGTGTACACATTCAGACTCCGGCTGGAGCCCAAGCTCTGGGGCCCCATGAAAGGGCTAGAGCCTTTGCTTCAGACCGAACCTGAATGTGTGCACCACAATTAAACAGCCCCTAGCGCAGAGGTGGGTAAACTACGGCCTGCGGGCCACATCTGGCCCATGGGACCGTCCTGCCTGGTCCTTGACCCCCGGCCGGGGAGGCTAGCCCCCAGCCCCTCCCCTGCTGTCCCCCTTCCCCACAGCCATGCGGGCAGCGCTCTGGGCGGCGGGGCTGTGCGCTTCTGCAGGGCAGCGTGTCTGGCTCCAGCCGGGTGGCGCGGCTGCCAGATATGCTGCTCTGAGCGGCATGGTAAGGGGGCTGGTGGGGTTGGATAAGGGGTCCCGGGGGGCAGTCAAGGGACAGGGAGCTGGGGGCGGTTGGATGGGGTGGGGGTTGGATAAGAGTGGGAGTCCCGGGGGACCTGTCAGGGGGTAGGGGAGTGGATGAGGGGGCAGTCAGGGGACAGGGAGCAGGGGGGGTTGGATAGGGAGTGGGGTCCTGAGGGGGCAGTTAGGGGCAGGAGGGCCCGGGAGGAGGCGATCAGGGGACAAGGAGCAGGGTGGTGGTGGATGGGTCGGGGGTTCTGAGGGGGGCCGTCAGGGGGCGGGAAGTGGGAGGGATCGGATAGGAGGTGGGGGCCAGGTTGTTTGGGGAGGCACAGCCTTCCCTACCCGGCCCTCCATACAGTTTTGCAACCCCGATGTGGCCCTCGGGCCAAAAAGTTTGCCCACCCCTGCCCTAGCCCGAGTCAGCTGACATGGGTCAGCCGCGGGTATTTCACTGCAGCGTAGACGTACACCTAGAGCCTTTGTCCAGGAGACTCTGGACATGCTAAGCCTCCATTTTGGCCATAACCACCCTAGAAAAGTGAACGAGCTGTAACTGAACCCATTTAAGAACAAACGGCTCAGTGAGCCCCCACTAGCCATGCCGAACCTCCCCCAACCCATTTTAACTGCCGTGCCCTCTGGGGACCTATCCCACAACGCCCGCCTCGGCTCCCAGCAGCAGTGTATTCTGGGAGATGGTGGCAGGCCAGTAGCAGGAGGACTAGCTGTACTGTTTCAGCTTGTTAGCATCCACACTGGGACTAAACTGGTTCAGAATGAACTGGGGAAGCTTTAACCAGGTATTAAACCTGTCGGAAGGCTGGCTGTGCTACCCAGCTATTAGACCTCTCGGGGCATTTTGGTGCATGGACACAAAGCGTTCTACAAGCCTTCTAGGGCCTCTGATTGTTTATTGTCCCTAGTGTAGACAAGGCATTTGCTGGATGGCAAATGACAAAGTCGTCATGAAACAACCTTAAATTTCCGCGGGGGGGGGGGGGGGGGAACACACAGCCATGTACATGAGCAAAAAGTAGTTGTCGTCAATACAATAAAAAAGGTGATTCTATACTACGCTCCTACCCCTGTGTGTCCTGTCCATTATTGGAGAACAGTGGTCAGGCAGGTAGGTTAGAAGGTTAAAGGTTCTATTATGGCCGTAGGAGCCAGAGACGCATGGAGCAGGGGTGGAGGAGGTATCACTGCTCAGTAGCAATGGCTTGATTTGCAGAGACATTGATCATGCGCTTCCTCCCTGTAGCTCATTGGAGCAGATCTGCGCCTTTTAAAGTTAGCAAGATTTTCAAATAATTTAGGGGTAAAATGACCTAACTCATACAGTTACTGCAATGAAGTGCACATACTGGGTAATCACCTGTAAACAGCCAGCTAGCAGGGGTTCTCAAAGTGCGCAGCATCACTTTTACCCCACTAATTGCAACGTGATTTTGGGAGTGGGAGCACCCAGAGGCCCCAACAAAGATCAGGTCCCAATGTGCTGGGCACGGGGGGCATGCACACACTGGAAGGCAGTTCCTGCTGCCTTGAAGAACTTACAATCCAACTGAAGGTCAAGCGGGGTGCAAGACTATCAGAGGGGATGAAGGAAGGTAACAGAGATAGGAGACACATGCTTACAAAGACTAGCTAGATACAAAGACTAGCTAGCCCTAAAATACACCTCTACCCCAATATAACGCTGTCCTCGGGAGCCAAAATTTTTTTACCGCATTATAGGTGAAACCATGTTATATTGAACTTGCTTTGATCCGCTGGAGTGCGCAGCCCCGCGCCCCCCCAGAGCGCTGCTTTACCGCATTATATCCAAATTCATGTTATATCGGGTCACGTTATATCGGGGTAGAGGTGTATAGGGCGTGGTTTGCAAAAGTGAAGTCCCACTGGAGTCAGTCAGAGCACAGTTTAAGCCAATGGGGAGGGCTTTCGGAAAGCCCACCGTGCCTACACCAGGAACACATGCTACCCTTGATCTCTGTGTAAGCCTCTTCCTGCTATCGGCAGGAGCTCTGCTGTGGATCTAGGGGATTAACAGGCCCTACATCTTATGTTGAGTAACACCCTGCTTTACGATGCCCTGGGATTAGTTGTGGAGTAAAATGCTGCACAATGCTCTTAGGACCGTCAGAATCCGGCGCTTTGTAAACCTGGCCCGCAGCCCATAATAAAAAATGTAAGATAGATCTTGCAGAAGCTTCCAGGTACAGTCTGATTCCTCCAGAGTTTAGTTTCTGGAGAGGC
This sequence comes from Trachemys scripta elegans, assembly GCF_013100865.1. Lineage (NCBI taxonomy): Eukaryota > Metazoa > Chordata > Testudines > Emydidae > Trachemys > Trachemys scripta. The sequence goes on from NC_048302.1 coordinate 132,468,102, forward strand.
TAATCTTCACAGTTGCATTACTATTTATTATTATCAGTGCTATCGTAGTGGCTGGGAGCTCTTGTCACGGCCCAGGGCCCCACTAGGTGCTGTACAAACACAGAACAACAAAAAAAGCATGGCCCCCGTCCAAAAGATCTTCTGATCTAAGCGGGAGACAAGAGATGGGTACAGACAGATGAGGGCGATTACAAGGGAACAATGAGACAATTCCAGTCACCGTTGACGGGCAGGGCTCTCTGCACACCAGCAGCCTGACCGTTGTCAAGTTTCTTGTAGGCAGCACAGAAAAGGAAGTTTTCAGGAGGGATCTGAAGGAGAACAAGTGAAGTGGCCTTGTGGATGTTTACAGGGAGCACCTAGAGTTTAAGGTCAGAAGGGACCATTAGACCACCTTTCTAGTCTGACCTCCCGTAGATCACTGGACATTAAATTTCCCTTAGTTAGCCCAGTATGGAGCCCTTCCTTTCTCCTTCACAAGGGTTGCCAACATCTCCTGGTTCTGTTGGCAAAGAGGGTGGGGTCTTGTCCTTTCTTTTTAAGAAGATCATCCCTCTTCAAGCTGGTTTTGTGAACTATACGGCCGGGGCTGTCCTCAGGCATACGCAGAATATGCAGCTGCGTAGGGCACCACGAAATTTGGGGCACCAAATTGTCCGAAATTTCATGGAGCCCTACGCAGCTGCGGGCTTCGTATGCAGCAGTGCCGGTGGCCAGCTCCATCCCCCAGCGGGCCCCCCTGTGGGATGCACCCACTGCAAGGGGCAGGGACGTTCCTAGGGGGGTGCAGGGCCAGGGACAACTCCCTCCGCCCCTGCCCCACCTCTTCCCGTCCCCACCCCACCCCCTTTTTGCACCCCTTCTCCCAAGCCACCTCCCCCAGCGATGGATGCGGCCCAGGGGATTAGCGGGGGGAGCCTGACGCTGGCAGCAGGGGTCAGACCTACCCCTGTACTCACCGACGGTGGTGGGAAGCAGAGGAACCCAGCCCCAGCCTGCTCCACTCCGCTGGCTCCCCGCTGTGTCGCTCTGCTTCCCACCGCAGGTGTGTGTGGGGGGACAGACCAGTGCCAGGGGGAGGGCGGCGAGCCCGCTGCGGCTCCGCTCTCCCCGGCGGCCGGAGCGCTGCGGGGAGGGCGGCGAGCCCAGTCGCGGCCCCGCTCTCGGGCCGGAGCGCCCCGCCGTACCGCCCCCCTCCAGGCGCCGCCCCAAGCACATGCTTGGTGGGCTGGTGCCTGGAGCCGGCCCTGCTCCTGCCTGCCATGATCAGCTGTTTCACAGCATTGAGGAGGCTCTGGGGGAGGAGGGGGAGGAACTGGATGGGAAGAGGCAGGGTGGGGGCGGGAAGAGGTGGGGCAGGGTGGAGCAGGGGCAGGAAGAGGCAGGGTGGGGCCTTGGGGGAAGGGGTGGAGTGGGGGTGGGGTCTGAGGCAGAGCTGGGGATTGGTCACCCCCTGGCACTTTGAAAAGTCGGCCCCTGTAGATCCAGGGACCCTTGGTGTCAACTGGTAGAGGGCACAGGGGGTACATAGGGTTTTACAGGGAACCCCTGGGTCAGATGTCTGCATAACAGGTCATCAAAGGCTGGATGTGAGGTCTCTGCTGAGAGCCAGTAGCCCACTAGCCAGCATAATCAGTGTGACATGTACATACAGATACTATATAAGGAGTTCTGTACCTAGACTGAAAATATGTTCTTAAGGTCTTGGAGTTAAGAGCTTGTCTACACTTAAAACGCTACAGCAGCACAGCGATGTTGTTTGTTCTTCAGGTTCAAGAAGGATGTGGAAAAATTGGAAAGAGTCCAGCGGAGGGCAACAAAAATGATTAGGGGTCTGGAGCACATGACTTATGAGGAGAGGCTGAGAGAACTGGGATTGTTTAGTCTCCAGAAGAGAAGAATGAGGGGGGATTTGATAGCAGCCTTCAACTACCTGAAGGGGGGTTCCAAAGAGGATGGAGCTCGGCTGTTCTCAGTGGTGGCAGATGACAGAACAAGGAGCAATGGTCTCAAGTTGCAGTGGGGGAGGTCCAGGTTGGATATCAGGAAAAACTATTTCACTAGGAGAGTGGTGAAACACTGGAATGCGTTACCTAGGGAGGTGGTGGAGTCTCCTTCCTTGGAGGTTTTTAAGGCCCGGCTTGACAAAGCCTTGGCTGGGATGATTTAGCTGGGAATTGGTCCTGCTTTGAGCAGGGGGTTGGACTAGATGACCTCCTGAGGTCCCTTCCAACCCTGATATTCTATGATTCTATGATTCTATGATTCAAAGATGACCAGGACCTCACCGGTCGGTTTGGTTTCTGTGAACATGTGAGTGGCTGACCAAGCCAATGTGAACTATAGTGCTTCAGCGTAGACACTACCTATGCCGATGGGAGGGGTTCTTCCATCAGTGTAGCTAATCCACCTCCCCGAAAGATGGTAGTTACGCTGATGAAAGAATTCTTCTGTGGACCTAGCACCGTCTACATGGGGACTTAGGTCTACTTAACTGCGCTGCTTAGGGATGTGGATTTGTTACACCCCCGAGTGGCGTAGTTATGCCAGCCTAGTTTTCTAGTGTAGACCAGACTAAGGCAGGTTACCAGGAGGTGATCTACCTCGGAGATGTTCCTTTCAGGTGAAGGTAACTGACACCTGGCTCCTACTCCAGCTATTTGTGTATTGCAGACTTATTTGCATACTGAGCCAGGTGCAAATGGAGAAATTGCAAAAATCTACCAGAACAGAAGTCTACAGGAAGAAACAAACAACAGAGAGGTGTCCTGTCTGAATACAAACAAAAGATTGGTCTGGTATTGTGGAGAGCAAAGAGACACGCTGAATCCTTCACCTAGAAGGCAAGGTGACAGCATGCTGGTCTCATGAAAGAAGGGTCATAACCAACCTGGCTACGAAGTGCTGCAGGGATTTTGGGGGAGCAATACTCTATTGGATGCGAGTATCTTGTTAATTAAGTCTAGCTTTTGGAGCGTGTTATGATTTTATTTCATATGTAGTCTGTTTCCAATACTTGTACTTGCTTTTGCTTGAATCTCTCTGCTTTGCTACATACACTTCAACTGGATTTCAAACCTACGTGCGGTGTGGGAAGCGGAGTGGTGATCTCAAGGAAAGCTGGAGTGTCCTGCTTCTTTGAAAGCAGCAGATCTGTGAATACTGCGAGTGTCCGATGGACCAGAGGCTGGACACTCCAGGGAGACGGTTGGAGCTGGAGTGCATCTATCGCTAACCAGTAGTGGGGCCTGCGTAGGCCGAGAGGGGAGGGCTTGCATTGCCAGTGGAGTTGGGAGCTGACTCCCTGCAGGCACAGGCCAGGTGGTAGTGAGGTGCCTTACAACCCTGGGTACCCCAGGAAGCAGCACAGAGGGGGACAGGGCAAGGAAGAAAAGGGTCACAGAGGTGGGGGTGGAGTGAAGCTGAGGTGATGATACCGTGAAGAAGGGGGAGAACAAGAGCTGGAGAGCCAATCAGCATAGGGCAGACAAAGTCCAGTCAAAACTATATTTTAAAGTCAGATGAAATCACTGGAACGGTGGGAGGGGCGGGGCAGGGTGGACCAATGGGAAGACAGTGTTAAAAGACTTGAGTTCCCTTCTGAGCTCTGTCACGGAATCCCTGTGTGACCTTAGGCAAGTCCCTTGACCTGCCTGTGCCTCAGTTTCCCCCATCTGAGAAACAGGGATACTGCTTGGTGCTCACCTTGGTCCGGCCCTTTGAGCGTTCCTGAGGGAAAGCGCCACAGAAGTGCTAAGCAGTGCTGAATCCTTGGGGGCTCATAGAGTTAGCATGAAATGCTCTTGGCACAAGTCAGCCCCATGTAAATGGAATAAACGTTCCAGCGCTGAAGGACAGGTTGGAGAAGATTAAAGGCCAGATTCTCTGTTGCGATCCAGCCCGTTTGTGCCCCACGGCCAGCACAAGGGAGCTGAGATGTGGCTGCAAACAGCCAGTGTAGATTTCCCCTGGCAGAGGGAGACTCTCTAGTGATTAGTAAAGTAAATCCCAGCTTTCAAAGGACCTGATCCTGCAAGGTGCCAAGCACCTTCCACTCCACAACGAGAACTGAAGGGGTCAGTACCTTGCAGGATTGGGCCTTATGTTTGAATGGGGATTTCCACCCTCTCAGGGATTTACTCAGGCATGTTGCCCAGTTATGGTTAATTAAGAGGCCCAATTCTGCCCTCAGTTAGACAAGTGTGACTCACTGGATGTCCACGCAAGTCACACCCGTGAGCTATGGGCTGCACAGCACTTTAGTGTTGCTTTGTTAAGGCACGGAGTGGCCTGAAGGACCGCGTTCTACAATCACACATGGGTTCTGCATTGCCCCAGGCTCCGGGTGTCCCTACACCTCCGACTGCCAGAAACTGGGACTGGATGACAGGGGATGGATCACTTGATAATCGTCCCATTCTCTTCGTTCCCCCTGAAGCACCTGGAACTGGGCTAGACAGACCATTGGCCCAGTATAGCTGTTCTTGCATTCTAAATCAGCCGCCCTCAAAATTTCCAGACGACTATACCCCTTTTGGGACTCTGATTTGTCTTGCGTACCCCCAAGGTTCACCTCGCTTAAGAACTACTTGCTCACAAAATCAGACATAAAAATACAAAAAAGTGTCACAGCACACGAGTACTGAAAAATTTCTGACTTTTTACCATATAATTATAAAATAAATCAATTGGAATATTAATATTGTATGTTCATTTCAGTGTATAGTATATAGAGCAGTATAAACAAGTCATTGTAAGTGCGAATTAAAATTTCAGACTCACTAGTGCTTTTATGCTGCCTGTTGTAAAACTAGGCAAATATCTAGATGAGTTGATGTACCACCTGGAAGACCTCTGCGTACCCCCAGGGGTACGCGTACCCCTGGTTGAGAACCCTCTTATAAATTATCCCTTTGGAATGCAATGAGGTGTCTATTAAACCAGTGAGTTGTGAAAAGCATTGGGAATACACGGGCCAGCTGCTCAGCTGATGTGAATTGGTGTAGCTCCATTGAGGATCAGAGCCACCAGTCTCATCTCCTGTTCCACAGTGGGACACACACACAGAGCCAGCTGGCTGATGTCTCTGGCGCCAGCAGGCTAAGGAGACTATCTCTCATTCCAGCCTCCCCAACATTCTCACGGGTAGAGAGAGAAAAAAAAAAAAACCATTCAAGGTATGTTTACAAACCATGCCCATTTTCAGAACAAGCCGCCTCCGCCTCCCTCGCCAAGGCTTTAACAACTCAGTATTGTGAATCCAGCCTCGATTTATAATTAACTGGGCACAAGGAATTTCAAGGGCATTGATACAGCTCCCACCTGCAGCCCTGCAACACACCACTACCAATGGAAACTTTCTCGTTATTCATTTCCCTCCTATCCCTCCCTGGATGGGAGCGGCCTGACTGGAGAATAAGCCAGTTCCTACGTGGCTTAAAAATGCTGCCTGCCATAAATAGTAGATCTTATGATTTGTATTGGGGTTGCCTGAATCGTTTGCATTTCTACTACATTCTGCAGTAAGAATGGCACAAACCCTGCAAATAAAAGGCACGACACAGGAATGGAAGGGACTATTATCTAAGCCTCAGACAACACCTTTCAAGCTGAAGGATACCAAAGGACTTTACAAAGCATAGGGTACATTCTCAGTTACAACTTGCAACTCCTTTGCTTCCTACATGCGGTAGTGTCATATCAGATCGCTGTATGCTCCACATATTCAAAACGTCTCTGCAACAGCTCCAAAGTCAGATCCTACTATTCCACTGGCCCAGTTCCTTACCACTTATACTAAAGCTCCATGCATAGACCCTATGGTACACAGTAGAGCAGTTTTGACTCTCTCCAGCAGAGAGCAGTGGTGCACCCACAAACCACCCAGTTCAGCGCGGTATAAATACATACACACAACGCTACACTCATGTCTCAAAAAGCAGCCGCCCCTGGAGTGAAAAGTGGCTGCTGTTTAGAATCATAGAATCAGAGGACTGGAAGGGACCTCGAGAGGTCATCTAGTCCAGTCCCTGCACTCATGGCAGGACTAAGTATTATCTAGACCATCCCTGACACGTGTTTGTGCAACCTGCTCTTAAAAATCTCCAATGATGGAGATTCCACAACCTCCCTAGGCAATTTATTCCAGTGCTTAACCGCCCTGACAGTTAGGAAGTTTTTCCTAATGTTCAACCTAAATCTCCCTTGCTGCAATTTAAGCCCATTGCTTCTTGTCCTATCTTCAACGGTTAAGGAGAACAATTGTTCTCCCTCCTCCTTGTAACAACTTTTTATGTACTTGAAAACTGTTATGTCCCCCCTCAGTCTTCTCTTTTCCAGACTAAACAAACCCAGTTTTTCCAATCTTCCCTCACAGGTCATGTTTTCTACACCTTTCATAATTAGGCAGGAAATGAAAACAATACCATACCCAATCTTTCCAACTCCTTCACCACACAAATGGTCAGAACAGTCGTAAACCTGGGGTATGTCTTTCCTCTCTGTCCATCCCAGTGTAGCAATGCTCCTGGTTAACACAATCCACTGAGTTGACGGATAGATGCTCTTCCCTTATGACACAGGACGGTAAGGCATTGTACTCCTTGTCCAGACTGGCTGCTCTCTGCTGTTTCCACCCTTCCTGGGAAGCGTGCTCTCTAACAAAGGAGCGCCATAGTGTCACCTTACCCAGCGCTTCCTTTAAGAGACTAAAGCAGAAAATGTTTTCAGCAAAAGTAAACTAGCTGCACATGTACCTCCGCGATCAAGAGGTTTTTCCTCCCATGCTCTCCTGGCAGGGCTGCAAGATCCTCTCTACCTGCCCGGTGCCTGAGGGGACTCTACAAAACTACATGTTGTAAACAACAAATCACCTGTTACCTCAGCACAGGCACAGAGCTGAACCTTTGTCCCCTCTCATTGGCTAATACCAGGGAACTGCTCCCTCCAAGCACTTAAGTTTCATTAACTCTTTCCTTGCAGGATGCAAGCTTTGAAAAAAAAAATCATTGTGGAATTAATCCATGGCTGGCTCAGGAGTTAATGCCAAGATTTTACAGAGTGATTTTGGGTGCCTACTTTTTGGTGGACTCAACCTGAGACCCCTTACAGGGGGTTGATTTTAAGTGCTCACACACAGCCTCTGAAAATCCGGCACCTAAACTCACTACTCACTTTCAGAAAACCGGCCCCAAACCCACACAATCTATCGCCCACATATAAGCCACTCCTCTTCTCCCCCTCCACACTTCAATGTTAAAATATACTTCAGCTGGTCCAATAAAAGATGTCTCTCTAATATCCTAGGTCCGACATGGCTACAACACTGCATATATACTCCAGTGGCAGACCCACCAGAAAGGATGAAAGATGGCTGAAAGATTTTTGGTCACTCATTAATGGACAGTGTAAAAGTACCATTGCTTAGTTTGGCAGAAAATTTTCATTTATGTTAAAAAGATCATTAATTAAGGCACTTAAAAATCATCAGAAGAGCTTTCTAATCTTCATGGGCCCCAATTTTCAAACTTGAGCACCTACTAAAGTTTGCAGGCACCTACTCTAAGTTCTGATTTTGAGGCAGACTAAACATACATAACTTTAAAATTGCCTAATTTTATTTTCAATGTGACTTCATCTAAAAAAAGTCTCACTAAGATCTACAAATGAAACCCAGTTTGATATTTGAGGAATCATAGATTTTCCTCATACTCAAATAACTGAAAACAGCTCCATCAATTTAGCTCAAACTTATTACCTTGAAAAAAAATCCCAACCTTTGGGCATAGACCAAGTATACAACAATTCAACCCAACACGGAATTTTGAGAAAGTTATGAACAACTGGGGGAGGGGGAAAAAAAAAAAAGAGTTCAAATGAAAACTGGAACTTATCCTAATTTATATTGACCACTAGCTATATTGACCATTTGCTCAGTTTGTGGGCAAATGTAGGGCTAGTGATAGCTCTTCCTTTAGGCAGGCATAAAGAATGTGCAAACGGGTGGTAACTGTCAAAGTGCTGGGATTTCCTCCACCAATCACAAGAAGGTTTGTTTTAGCTGGAAGTGACTGGGCAACCCTTGAAGCAAAAAATAAAAAATAAAATAAAATAAAATAACCCCCCTCCCAAAACAAACTCCCGCCCGCCCCCAGACTGGTCATCTTTGATTGCAGCTGGCTAAGAATGTTTAAAACACGGGGTTCTCTTCTGGAACCCCTCGAGATGATCAAAGATGGAGGGAGAAGACAGAGACCATCACTGAAAGAACACAGAATAGATGGAAAACAGCATCTTCCACTGTAGGACCATTTGCAATGACAGAAACACTGATCATAGAAATGTAGAGCTGGAAAGGACTCCACGAAGTCATCTAGTCCATCCCCCTGTGCTGAGGCAGGATCAAGTAAACCTAGACCATCCCTGACCGGTGTTTGTCTAACCTGTTCTTAAAAATCTCCAATGATGGGGATTCCACAACCTTCCTCAGAAGCCTCACTTTCCTTAAAGTTAGATTTTTTCCCCCTAATATCTAACCTAAATCTCTACTTCAGGTTAAGATGATTACTTCTTACCCTACCTTCAGTGAACACAGACAACAATGGATCACCGTCCTCTTTATAACAAGCTTATCAGGTCCCCACATAGTCTTCTTTTCTCAAGTCTAAATATGCTCAGGTTGTTTTTCTTAACCTTTCTTCATAGGTGAGGTTTTCTAAACCTTTTATCATTTTTGTTGCTCTCCTCTGGACTCTCCCCAATTTCTCTACATCTTTCCTAAAGCATGATGCCGAGAACTGGACAAAGTACTCCGGCTGAGGCCTCACCAGTTCCAAGCAGAGCGGGACAATTACTTCCTGTGTTTGACATATGACATTCCTGTTAATATGCATCACAGTGTTGACTCGTATTAAATTTGTGATCCACAAAAACCCCCAGGTCCTTTTTGGCAGTGCTACTGCCTACCTAGTTATTCCCATTTTGTAGTTGTGCATTTGCATTTTTCTTAAGTGTAGTACATTGCATTCGTCATTACTGAATTAAATCTTGTTGATTTCAGACCAAAATGTCTCCAATTTGTCAAGGTCATTTTGAACTCTAATCTTGTCCTCCAAAGGAAGGTTGGACTAGATGACCTCCTGAGGTCCCTTCCAACCCTGATATTCTGTGATATTCTATGAAAGTGCTAGCAATCCCTCCTAACTTGTGGGGATCCACACATTTTATAAAGTGTACTATCCATTCCATTATCCAAGTCATTAATGAAAATATTGACTAGTACTGGACTCAAGACAGACCCCTGTGGGGCCCCACTACATAGGTCTTCCCAGTTTGGCAACAAACCATTGATGACAACTCTGAGTAGGATTTTGCAACCAGTTGTGCACCCATCTTACAGTAATTTCATCAAGGCCACATTTCCCTAGCTTGCTTATGAGCAAGTCATATGGGACTGTGTCCAAAGCTTTATTAAAATCAAAATATATCACATCTATAGCTTCCTCCCCATCCACTCGGTCAGCAACTAGGTTAGTGTGGCATGATTTGTTCTTGACAAATCCATCTTTACTATTATTTATAACCCTATTATCATCTAGGTGCTTACAAATTGATTGATTAATTTGTTCCAGTATCTTTTCAGGTATAGAAGGTCATCTGACTATAGGTGCTGGAACTAAGGGTGCTGCCACGCCCCGTGGCTTGAAGTGGTTTCCATTATATACAGGGTTTGCAGTTTGGTTCAAAGGCTCTCGTCACCCCCACTATACAAATTGTTCCAGCATCCTGCATCTGACTGTGCTATAATTCCTCGGGTCCTCTTTTCTTCTGCTTTTTAAAGATGGGCAAACATAGTACCTTTCTCCAGTCATCTGGGACCTCACCCATCCTCCATGAGTTCTTGACGATAATAGCTAACGGTTCCGAGATCATTTCAGCTGCTTCTTTAAGTACCTCAGGGTGCATTTCATCAGGCCGTGCCAATTTGAATACATAGAATAATAGAATATCAGGGAAGGGACCTCAGGAGGTCATCTAGTCCAACCCCCTGCTCAAAACAGGACCAATCCCCAACTAAATCATCCCAGCCAGGGCTTTGTCAAGTCTGACCTTAAAAACCTCTAAGGGAGGAGATTCCACCACCTCCCTAGGTAATCCATTGCAGTGCTTCACCACCCTCCTAGTGAAAAAGTTTTTCCTAATATCCAACCTAAACCTCCCACACTGCAACTTGAGACCACGTTCCTTGATCTGCTGGCAATGCCCCTACTGATACAGCCCAAAATGCCGTTAGCCTTCTTGGCAACAAGGGCACACTGTTGACTCACATCCAGCTTCTCGTCCACCATAACCCCTAGGTCCTTTTCTGCAGAACCGCTGCCTAGCCACTCAGTCCCTAGTCTGTAACAGTGCATGGGATTCTTCCTTCCTAAGTGCAGGACTCTGCACTGGTCCTTGTTGAACCTCATCAGATTTCTTTTGGCCCAATCCTCTAATTTGTCTAGGTCTCTTTGTATACTATCCCTACCCTCCAGCATATCTACCACTCCTCCCAGTTTAGTGTCATCTGCAAACTTGCTCAGGGTGCAATCCACGCCATCCTTGAGATCACTAATGAAGATATTGAACAAAACCAGCCCCAGGACTGACCCTTATTGGCAGCTGGTATCAAGCGGAGTGCCCCTAGACATGGAGCCATTGATCACTACCCGTTGAGCCAGACGATCTAGTCAGCTTTCTATCCACTTTATAGTCCATTCATCCAGCCCATACTTCTTTAACTTGCTGGCAAGAATACTGTGGGAGACTGTATCAAAAGCTTTGCTAAAGTCAAGGAATAACATGTCCACTGCTTTCCCCTACTCCACAGAGCCAGTTATCTCATCATAGAAGGCAATTAGGTTAGTCAGGCATGGCTTGCCCTTGGTGAATCCATGCTGACTGTTCCTGATCTCTTTCCTCCCCTCTAAGTGCTTCAAAAGTGATTCCTTGAGGACCTGCTCCATGATTTTTCCAGGGACTGAGGTGAGGATGACTGGCCTGTAGTTCCCCGGATCCTCCTTCTTCCCTTTTTTAAAGACAGGCACTACATTAGCCTTTTCCCAGTCATCCGGGACGTCGCCTGATCGCCATGAGTTTTCAAAGATAATGGCCAATGGCTCTGCAATCACATCCGCCAACTCCTTTAGCACCCTTGGACGCAGCGCATCTGGCCCCATGGACTTGTGCTCGTCCAGCTTTTCTAAATAGTCCTGAACCGCTTCCTTCTCCACAGAGGGCTGGTCACCTCCTCCCCATACTGTGCTGCCCAGTGCAGCAGTCTGGGAGCTGACCTTGCTCGTGAAGACAGAGGCAAAAAAAGCATTGAGTACATTAGCTTTTTTCACATCCTCTGTCACTAGGTTGCCTCCCCCATTCAGTAAGGGGCCCACACTTTCCCTGACCTTCTTCTTGTTGCTAACATACCTGTAGAAACCCTTCTTGTTACTCTTAACATCCCTTGCTAGCTGCAACTCCAAGTGTGATTTGGCCTTCCTGATTTCACTCCTGCATGTCTGAGCAATATTTTTATACTCCTCCCTGGTCATTTGTCCAGTCTTCCACTTCTTGTAAGCTTCTTTTTTGTGTTTAAGATCAGCAAGGATTTCACTGTTAAGCCAAGCTGGTCACCTGCCATATTTACTATTCTTTCTACACATCAGGATGGTTTGTTCCTGCAACCTCAATAAGGATTCTTTAAAATACAGCCAGCTCTCCTGGACTCCTTTTCCCCTCATGTTATTCTCCCAGGGGATCCTGCCCATCTGTTCCCCGAGGGAGTCAAAGTCTGCTTTTCTGAAGTCCAGGGTCTGTATTCTGCTGCTCTCCTTTCTTCCTTGTGTCAGGATCCTGAACTCGACCATCTCATGGTCACTGCCTCCCAGGTTCCCATCCACTTTTGCTTCCCCTACTAATTCTTGTGAGCAGCAGGTTGAGAAGAGCTCTGCCCCTAGTTGGTTCCTCCAGCACCTGCACCAGGAAATAGTCCTCTACACATTCCAAAAACTTCCTGAATTGTCTGTGCACTGCTGTATTGCTCTCCCAGCAGATATTGGGTGATTGAAATCCCCCATGAGAACCAGGGCCTGTGATCTAGCAACTTCTGTTAGTTTCTTGAAAAAAGCCTCGTCCACCTCATCCCCCTGGTCTGGTGGTCTATAGCAGACTCCCACCACGACATCACCCTTGTTGCTCACACTTCTAAACTTAATCCAGAGACTCTCAGGTCTTTCTGCAGTTTCATACTGGAGCTCTGAGCAGTCATACTGCTCTCTTACATACAATGCAACTCCCCCACCTTTTCTACCCTGCCTGTCCTTCCTGAACAGTTTATATCCATCCATGACAGTACTCCAGTCATGTGAGTTATCCCACCAAGTCTCTGTTATTCCAATCACATCATAGTTCCCTGACTGTGCCAGGACTTCCAGTTCTCCCTGCTTGTTTCCCAGGCTTCTTGCATTTGTGTATAGGCACTTAAGATAACTCGCTGATCATCTCATTTTCACAGTATGAGGCAGGAGTCCTCCTCTCTTGCGCTTTCCTGCTCGTGCTTCCTCCTGGTATATCCCACTTCCCCACTTACCTCTGGGCTTTGGTCTCCTTCCCCTGGTGAACCTATATTCAAGCCCTCCTCACTAGATTAGCCAGCCTGCCTGCGAAGATGCTCTTCCCTCTCTTTGTTAGGTAGAGCCTTTCTCTGCCTAGCAATCTTTCTTCTTGGAACACCATCCCATAGTCAAAGAATTCAAAGCCTTCTCTCTGACACCACCTGCGTAGCCATTTGTTGACTTCCATGATTCGACGGTCTCTACCCGGGCCTTTTCCTTCCACAGGGAGAATGGATGAGAACACCACTTGCACCTCAAATTCCTTTATCCTTCTTCCCAGAGCCACGTAGTCTGCAGTGATCCACTCAAGGTCATCCTTGGCAGTATCATTGGTGCCCACGTGGAGAAGCAGGAAGGGGTAGTGCTCCCAGGGCTTGATGAGTCTCTGCTTATCTAACTTATCTAAATATTCTTGCACCTGTTCTTTCCCAATTTCAGCTTCCGTTCCTTCCCCTCATTGTTAATATTGATTGTGTTAAGTATCTGGTCACAATTTATCTTTTTAGTGAACACAGAGGCAAAACAGGCTTTAAGCATCTCAGCCTTCTTGATGTCGTCCATTATTAGTGGTCCTTCCCTGCTAAGTAATGGACCTACACTTTCCTGTGTCTTTCTCTTGCTCTGAATGTATTTATAAAACGTCTTTTTATTACCTTTTATGTCCCAGGCTGGGTGTAACTCATTTTATGCCCTAGCCTTTCTGATGCTATTCCTACGTGCTTGCGCTGTTCTTTCGTACTCACCTGTAGCGGGGCGGCCTGGCTTCCAGGCGCCCCAGGAAGCGATGAGCCAGAACAGCCGCCAGAGTGGGCGGAGCCACTGCGGCCTGTCCCCGCCCCCCGGAAGTCAAGGGGCGGGACAGGAAGTATAAAGGCCAGGCCACAGCGCTCAGTATGTGGCCGGCAGCGGGAGAGGACAGACGCTGGTGCCCGAGCTCCCGTGGACCTGAGCCTGCCGAGAGCCCGGTATCCTGAGGAGGACTGGCCGAGCCTGCCGAGAGCCCAGTACCCCAAGGAGCGGCCTGAGCCTCCCCCCGCCGAGGGCCCAGAGGGAGCGACAGACCTACCTGGTGCTCGGGGCCCGGAGGAGCCCATGATCTGTGACCCAGCAGACGGAACTCAGGAGGAGCAGGTACCCATGGAGGAGGAGATGGGAAGTGGCCCGGGGATAGCAGACCCCGAACCCATGTCAGTGTGTTGCGGTCAGGATCCCCACTGACTGCGCGGCAGACGGACTGCTGCGGATAGGGCCCCGGGCTGGAACACAGTGGAGTGGGTGGGCTTGTGTTCCCCCCTGCCACCCCACGCCGGGTGGCAGTCTCTCCTCCTCCCTGTCCAAGGGGCCTGGGCCCCTGACTGACTATTGATTTGCTGCCCCGCCCTGACCTAGGGCCTGGGCTAACCCAAACTGACCCAGCCCCTGCTACAAGGCCTGGGCCACTGACTGACTATTGGTTTGCTGCCCTGCCCTGACCCAGGGCCGGAGCTGTTAATTGTCTGCTCAGTCCCTGCATAAGGGCCTGGGCTCTGAACTGTCAACTGTGTGCTCAGTCCCTGCATAAGGGCCTGAGTTCTGGACTGTTACTTGTGTGCTCAGTCCCTGCACAAAGGTTGAGCTCTGAACTATCAATTGTGTGCTTAGCCCCTACCCGAAGGTCGGGGCCCGAACTGTTATTCGCTTTGTAGCGGGGCGGCCTGGCTTCCAGGCGCCCCAGGAAGGGACGAGCCCCACCCCGGAACTACTACATCACCCTTCACAATTTCTCTATTCTTCCATTTTCCTTTTTGATTTTCAGGTCATTAACAAGCTCTGAATGGAGCCACAGTGGCCTCTTTCTATTCTTCCTAGCTTTTCTTCACATCAGGCTAGTTTGCTGTTGTGCCTTTAATATTATCTCCGAGAAGCTGCCAGCTCTCTTTTTTCCCTTAGATTTTCTTCCCCTGGGACCTTACCTACCACTCCTCGGAGTCTGCTTTTCTGAAGTCCATTGTCCTTATTCTGCTACTCTGACCCCTTTTCCTTGGAATCATGGAATCTGTATTTCATGATCACTTTCGCCTTCAACCTTTAGATTCACAACCAATTCCTCCCTGTTGGTCAGACTCAAGTCTAAAATGGCTGCCCCCTGGTTAATTGTGCCACGCTCTGAAACAAAAAGTTGTCCCCAAGGCATTCCAAGAACTTATTGGACATTGCGTGTTTTGCCATGTTGCTTTTCCGACAGGTGTTAAAGTCCCCCATTACTACCCGGTCTTGTGTTTGGGATATTCCTGTTATTTGGTCTAGTGATGTCTCATTCACCTTCTTTTCAATGGCTCTGATAGTGCAACAGTTTTATGACACACAGGCATCCCCATATTCCTGCTGTGTGTAGGTACTTCAATACCTCCCCTCACTCTGCTGCACATGCCCTCGCAGGACCTATACAGCCAGACAATGAATTCATACATAAATCGTTACCCAAAGGGCTGATGGAAGGCCCATCATTTATTGCCACATGGTACTGACCGATAACCTGCATGTGGTGGAGTAAAGCTGTTTACAAACTACCCTGCTAAGGCTGGTAGCAACAGCAGCAACTCTCCTGGGAGACAGCAAATGGGACACTTTTACTTCTCTATATTTATTTGTAGAGGTGAATCCAGGGTCAATTTTGGGCCCAATTTATCTTCCTGAATAAAACACGACCTAATAAAAATAGTCCCTCTCTGCTAGAGATGTGCCAAAGAGCAGCGCCTAGTGTAATGGCAAGTTCTGGCCTCACTCATGGATGCCGGAGATGTCACAAAGGCTGTATCATGGCATACCGACAACACCAAGAAGTCACAATGCAAAAGTGGCTGAAGTGGAGTCATCAGACCCTTTCCTCAGAGCTAAAGCCAGGCCAGAATTCAAGGAGACACTAGACAGCAGCATGTATCCCATGACAGTCAGGGAGCAAGCGAGCCAGAAAGGACCAAAGGATCTGTGTCCAGTCACTTCAATAAAGAATCTTTTATGTTCATTTCAACTGAGTCCTGTCTCTTCTCTAACCTGCACGAAAGACATAGTGCTGTGCTGGCTTCGTCCAGCAGGATAGACATGCGGCAACTCTGTGTATGAACTGAAAGCGACTTTGTGCACACGATAACCCGAATACAGTGTGTGTCTGCTATGTTGCAAACTCTTTAAGATGTATTTCTACCAAAGATGCACTATGCACTTTCATGCATCTCTTGGCAGTTTTCTTCATCTCTTTTTGTGACTAACTAGTAAACCCTTTATTAGGTTATTTCCCCACCGCCTACTTTCCATTACAGCCCCATTGTTTTCAGAGTCATACCATCAATGTCTCTTGTTGGATATAACTGCCATCCAAACGTTAGTACACAAAGGTGGAGACATGTCCTGGATCTATGGTACTCCTGGGAGTAAAAATACTAACAGTTTTTGCTTAGAATCATAGCAGATTAGGGTTGGAAGAGACCTCAGGAGGTCATCTAGTCCAATCCCCTGCTCAAAGCAGGACCAACCCCAACTAAATCATCCCAGCCAGGGCTTCTGCTGTTACAGCAAGTATAAGGCACATTTGTTATTTGTGCAAGATGGGTTTTATACCTCAAGTTCAGAACACCTGTGGCGATGGCACTTGTATCAAAGAGGTGTGTGAACTCCAGTGTCCGAGCCAAATCCCAGTGAGGGGAACTACGTTCTGCCAAATCCCTCTGCAACCTCACCTGGGCATGGCACTCTTCTTTCCTCGCTCCCTTTCCTAACCTCTTGGGTAATGTTGGTGTTATACTGTTAACTAGATACTGCCCTCGCTTCTTCTCTGCTGCGGTGGGTGGCGAGGGACTGCAAGGGAGTCAGCTGCAGCTCCCTGGGTGGCTCATTCTCAGTGTAGTTTAAAGCACCCTGAGGGCTTCTCTAAACTACCCTGGTCCACCCACCAGCTGAGAACTATTGAAGCACTGTATTTCTCCAGCCCCTAGCAGACCTCCCATGCTGGGCTCAGGGGTGGGCCCTGGAGCAGGCTATGTTGGTTCTACACCAATTGAGGACTTCCCACAGTTTTGAGCAACACAAGGGGGCTGGAGCAGATTTGACAGTTTGCCCTGCTGTATTGTGCCCTCCGGTATGGCTGCTTTTCAGTGGTGAGTGAAAGGATTCCTGTGATGGACCAAATAAAATCGGGAGGTCTTGATTTATGCAGATTAGCTAGAAAAATGCTGCTCTCTCTCTCTCAGGTATCTCTAAGGCACCTATTACCATCGTATCTAAGCACTAAACACGGCTAATTAACACTAAGCACATCCCCAGGTGCTCTTATCTCTCTGCCTCTACACAATTCCAGAATGTTACTCTCCCCTCCCCCTACATCTTCTCTCTCTCTCTCTCTCCTTGCTCTCCAGCCTGTCCCTCAGTGTCCTCCATCATGCACTGGCCCCTGGAAGGCTTTTGGTACAGGGAGAAGGCTTAGCAAAATGGGATCTTGCAATTTCATCACAAGGGAGTCAGGTTTGGGCTCACTGCAGTCTCTTTTGCCAAAACCAGGTACCTCCTGCTGAAAGTGTTATGGTGGCTGTATTATCTGACTACCCTCTGGGGGCTCCCTGCCTCCTAGGAATATATTAACTAGTCCATTTCTGACCTTGAAGAGGAACAAATCTAGAGAACCAATCTTACACAGCTCACATAGCATTGTGCTCTCAAATGCATTTCCTATCAGCATGAATACTACAAATCAAGGAAAGCACCTGGTAAGGCAACAGTATTATTACGATAGCGCTATTGTAATAATAATAAGTAGTGGGGTGTAAGTTGCACATTGGTAAGTGGGGGTAAGTTTAAGGAAATCTACGGGAGTCTAAATGAATTTAAGGTGATGCAATATATACCCAAAGGGGCAGAAGAAAGGTGTAAATTACATTCAATTAGGTTCACCTAAAGGATGTTGATACATTAAAGAGGGTTCAGAGAAGAGCCACAAGAATGATTAAAGGATTAGAAAACATGCCTTATAGTGATAGACTCAAGGAGCTCAAACCATTTACCTTAAAGAGAAGGTTAAGGAGTGATTGATTACAGTATATAAGTACCTCCATGGGGAACAAATATTTAAAAATGGGCTCTCCGGTCTAGCAGAGAAAGGTAGAACCCAATCCAATGGCTGGGAGTTGGAGCTAGACAAATTCAGACTGAAACTAAGGCGTACATTTTTGACAGTGAGCGTAGTTAAGTTTTGGAACAATTTACAAAGGATAGTGGTGGATTCTCCATCACCAACAATTTTTAAATCCAGATTGGATGTTTTTCTAGAAAATCTGCTCTAGGAATTATTTTGGGGATGTTCGATGGCTTGTTTTATAGAGGAAGTCAGACTAGATGATCACAATGGTCCCTTCTGGCCATGGAATTTAGGAATTTAGTCCTTAGACTTTAGGAGCACGAAATTTTAAAAGAAATGATTATTCCATATATTGCTGGAATATGTGGAAACTCTAAAACCTTGATCACATGAGCAGAATGCTTACATGTGCACATGCTGTTGCTGTTCGCTGTCAAACAGCTGACATTCCGCCTCAGAGGCAGTTGCATTTCAGTGATAGGTGAAGTAATTCTCCTGTAGGTTCCTTACCTATTCAAACCCATGGGGCATTGTGTGGCTTTCTGAAGCGCTCTGAGATCCTCAGATAAAAGGTATTATGGAAGTGCAAAGTATCCATTCCTTCAATAAACATGATTTCAAAGCTTTCAAGGCTTAATTGTGACAGCATTTAATAAATAGGTGTAGCAGCTACCCAACGTTACAGCTGCTTTAGGAACACACTCATTTCTCTCCTCAGGAGTTCCATCGTGTCGTAGTGCTCTCCATCTATAAATAAGTCAGAGGAAGATGCTTCAGAGAACACAGAAGACAGCAGGGGAAAACCCTTTTCTACAGGCTCCATGCCCACATGGTTGAAAGACACAAACTTTTGACCTCTGAGAGGAAGAGTTTTGAGCGTTCCCAGCAGCACGTTTCTAAGCAAGTCTTTGATCGCTTGATTGATATACCCTTTCCCATAGTTGCACTGACTGTGCTCATTCAGACCCTGCTTCCCATTCACGAGAAACCTTGTGGAGTGGGTGGGATTTTTTTAGGTCAAACGGTTCCAGACTCAGCGAGTTAAGATTAAAAAGCACCGTCCCCCACTCTCCATCTCGTTCTTTTCCTGGAAGGTCAATTTGCACTACTGGCAACATATTCCCAGTTTCAGCAAAGGCAACCCCAGACCCGAAACTAGGTTTCGGAAGAGGATTCTTTCATCTAAGCAAGGACATGATGATGGATTTGAACTTGTGGAGCAGAGATGCTAGCTAGCAAGAAGTGACAGCCAAAGGGCAAAGCTGTGACAGCTCTTAGGCATTCATAATGCTGCCTTCACGTTGCTATGAAATATAAATAAAAGCTCTCTGCAGTGAAGAGGTTTTAATTATACAAGGTCATTGTTTTTAAATACAACTTGCTGGTACTGTTCCTCCTGAGATGCCCTCAGGTCCCTCACCTCACCGGGCCTTGTTTACGTGATGATTGGTTGGGAAGAGCATAAGCTGGAATTCCAAACATATCAGTTCCCAGAAGCCCCTTAATGAGAGAGGCTTTTGCCTCATCCCCAGCCCATTAGGTCATTCACCTAAGGCCTAGTCTACACTTAACTGAGACCGAACTATTCACGTTATTCAGGGATGTGAAAAAAGTTTACACATCTGAACAGTGTAGTTAGGCTAACCTAGCCCTTGGTGTAGGTGTGGCTAGGTCGATGGAAGAGAACCCAGCTCGGGGAGGTGGACTAACGGCATCGAAGGCAAACCCTTGCATGGGCGCAGGAAATGCCCACGCTATGGCACCGCAGCGGCGTAGCTGCAGTGCTGCCGCTGCAGGTCACAGTATAGACACAGCCTCAGCAAGGAGGAAAATAAACACACACCAATATGCTGCTTGAATGACAGTAACTGTGCTTGTTGCTCTTCAGTGCCAAGGGGAAATTGTCTCCGTGCTACAGGAGAATGAGGCCACAGCCAGGGGTGAAAGTAACAAAGGATTTACCGGTACGCCAGAATCCTGAGCAGGGGGGTGGGGCCTCAACCAGAAGGGGGCGGGGCCTCAACTGAAAGAGGCGGGGCCTTTAAATCCTGGGGCTCCAGCTGCGGGGCTCTGATGGTGATTTAAAGGGCCCGGGGCTCCAGCTGCTGTGGGGAGCCCCAGGCCCTTTAAATAGCCGGCCTGGGGAAGCTGCCCCCTGCCAGTACAGTCAGCTGTGTACCGTCTCTTGCCAGTACGCCGTACCGTACCGGCTTACTTTTACCTCTGCTCACAGCCAATCAAAGAACGAGGCTAAGTAGTCTCTGCGTTTCTGCTGTCCCGACAGGCTCGATCCTGGAAGGTGCTGTGTGCTCAGGCCCTTACCCAGAGACACACTCAAACTCATGCTAAACTGTAAGTATTTGACTCGTGCCATTGACTTCAATGTGGGTTTGTATCAGGGCCTCAATCTGGATTAAATAAGAACCAATTCCCCACTTTCTTTTTGACCTAGACAGTTAAACCACACTCCCACCATGTCACCCAAGCACCTTCACCCAACACATCAGCTGAGCCTCTTTGGGGAGAGGCTGAGAATTATGGTTAGCATTACTATTTGTATTGAAGTAGTGCCTAGGAACCCCCGTCATGGACCACATGGACCTATTGTGCTAGGTGCTGTCCATATGTAGAACAAAGACAGTCCCTGCCCCAAAGAGCTTATGATTTCTAATCCCCCTGGCTCCCTCCAAAAAAGAAGCATTTCTCACTCTCATGCCCACTGCTCTTCCTGGCTCTGACTGGGAGAAGCAGCGGTGTCAGAACACCAGGAGACAAACTTCCCTTACTCTGCTTCCAGCCCAGCCAGAAATATCACAAGACATTCTGCCCAATTTTGCAAACTCAAGAGGTTTGGCAAAGCCTCTGACAAGCGTCCAACCTTTTGAGTGCTTATCTGAATTGAGCTATGCTACAAAGACAAGCCACGTCAGGGCATCTGGTTATACGTGTAGTCCCGAGTTATAGTATAGCCTTGGCCTCTGCATGTTTTCCAACCAGGCTTTAGCCCTGACGCTTTTCTGGTACCATCTTGCAACATGATGCATTCCAACTGTTATCTGTATCAGAGTAGCACAATGCAACTCTATTGTTCTAGAGTTCTGGAAAACATTTTGGGATAGCCAGTTTAACCCTTGTATATCAGACTGATTTGTGCATCCTCCTGTTTTGATCATTATACCGGACTGTTCACCACATCCAGAGGGACATTCCCAAATCAGACATGTTTACAGGAGTAAGATCTCACTCCAGCAAAGACACAGCAAGTTCTCTCAGGGCATTCCATGCCCAGGCAGGTAAGCAAGGCTCTAAATTGCTCTCATGGGCACTCTTACAAGCTGTTACATTTACTTTATCTGCAGCCTCATGGTTCTCAGAAAGGTGAGACATTCTTTCCTACCTGGGAATTCATTAAAGAAATTCTGATCCTTAAGACTAAAAGCCCCACTGGGAGGGAGAAATAAAGGGATACATGTCAACACGTATTGGTGCTCAGATACCATGGTGAGGTATTCAGATGCTATTGTGATGAGCATGGGATGGGTGGACAGATAGATAGAAAACGGCTCTGGAGGAGGAACTGGATGCAGAGTCTAACAATCAAGTTCTCAGATACCATGGGGGTAATGGCTGTGGTGTGAGAACCTGAATTGAATCCCTCCAAGTTATGATCCTGGAAGAAGGTGGGACATTTTTAGAACCACGTTAGCAGAGATACAGACTGAGGCCAAGAGAAATCCCATCTCTTTTCCCTCAGCATCAATGCTCTAGACAACATGCTGTCTTGCACCATGAAATGCAGTATGGCGCCACCCACACTGATCACACTCTATGGGGTGAAATCACCATGACACTACAGAGAGTAAGACAGAGTTTGCCTCCTTCTATGCCCATTCTCGGTCTGTTCAAACTAAGGCAACAAACCCTTTCTGAACCACATATGAGTGGGGAGTAGAAGCCATTCTTAAGAGCATTACCACTACATTCATATGCAGGGAAGGGGGTGAGTTTCAATCCGAATAGTTAGGGTGTGATTTATTTAATAGTGCAGAACAGGTTTAAGTGCAGGTTTGCAGCTTTGGACGGAAGGAAAAATAGTACATGCATCTTAAAAACAGATTCCTTTCTCTGTTCAAGGAATACCCAGAACTGGCTGCCACAGGAGAGAGATACAACCGCTTTGGGTCAGAGTAACTAGAGCTGCATGAAATGTTTCGGCAGAAATTTTTTCAAAAGAAAAGCCACCTTTTCAATGACAAACTGGAAAAAAGTTTTCAAAATTAATAAAACCCTGAAAACAAACAAACAAAAAGTTACGTTTTAGAAAGCAAAAATTTTATTTTTTTAATAAAACCACTAAAAACTTAGAGAATACCCAAACTTTCTTTTCATTTTTTTTTTTTTTTTGCAGAAAATACTTACCATTTTGTGAGCAGCTCTAATAACAGGACTTTACACATACAAAGGACCCCTTCCTCTAAGGATCTCAAAGCACATCACAAACAATAAGGATTACAGCTGCACAACTGGGAGGGCATTATTTTCTGTATTTTACAGACTGGTTCCTGGCCCCACTGAAGCCAATACGAGTTCTGTCCTGATTTCAAGGGGCCAGGATTTTACTCAGAGAACCTAAGGGCTTGTCTACACAGGGAAGTCATGGGAAAGCTATTGCAAAGTAGCTAGCGTGTGAATAGCTAGTCTGTACTAACTCTCCGCGCAGACACTTCCTTTCACACTGAATGCCTTTGTGTGGTTTAGGTTAATGGACTTCCAAAGGCACTCAGAGCAGAAAAAGAGTGTCCACATGGGGGCTAGTGCCTAGTGCAGAGTAACTATACAGCACTTGCTATTCTGGGCTTTTTCTCCATGCAGAAAAGCCCTAATGCAGACAGAGGTTAAGTGCTTGCTCAAGAACACACAGCAAGTCTGTAGTACAGATGAGACCCCAAGTGTCCCAATTCCCAGGCTTCAAGTCTAACTACTCACGAGCATTCCTTCCTTAAAAGCTTTGGGTAGTAAATGTTCAACAGAAAAATTCTTGGAGTTGCAAGGGCCCCTTCCCCCCACCTCTATCAAAGATCCTTTGTTTAAAGTGAACATGTTTTTCAAACCCATTAGAACCAGGAAGATCCCCTCAAACACAGACTCATTGAAAGTAAGATCTTCAGGCCAGGGGCCGTCACTATCTAAGTAGACAAGAGAGGTCCGTCTGGAATTGCATCTCTTCACAGCCCTGCCCAACACAGGTGCGGGCAGGAGTCTGTAGTGTAGATCTGGCCTCAGGACACTCATGCTTCCAGAGAGATAAAGCATTACATTATTTGGTCTTAGGCTTGGCCTACACAGTTTTTGTACCGCTATAACTGTTTTGGCTAGAGATGTGATTTTTAACTGGAATAGCTATAAACCCCTTAGCCTGGACCCATATATATCAGTATAAAGGTGCCTTACATCAGTATAGTTTATTCCTCTTCCCAGAGAGGAATTCACACTTTTATACCGGTATAGCCGCATTCACGCTCAGGGACTTATTCTGCTTTTAGCAGATCAGTATAGCTACAGCTGTACGGCTGGGTTCAGACAAGCCTTTCGATTCTACTCCCAGCACAAAAGAAAAGACCTGACTGCCAATTACACTAAAGCCAGTTTACTCTGCTCAAGTTGGAGAAAGAGGCCCTAGGCCTTGTCTACCCACAAGTCATCCTGCTCTAGTTATACCAGTGGTTCAGCCCCCATGTGGACAGTTATCCTGCTATAAAAGTTTTTATACCGGGGTCGTTTACTCCCATACAGGAAGGGGAATAAGCTATTCAAGTACAAGGCATCTTTACTGTGATATAACTGCTTTCACACTAAGGGTTATGCTAGTACAACTGTTTGGGTAAAACACACCCCTAGCTGAAGCATTTATACCAGTACAAGTTGTGTGTGTACACCAGGCCTTGGGGTAAACGATAACTAGGTCCCCGAGTGTCCAGCGGTAGGGTAATACAAGAAGTGTATATCCACTGTAATGCACAGAAGTTATTTTTTGGCCAGGCAATCTAGGTCAGGTTTTAGTTACAGAAAGATAACTTGTGGTGGGTGTGCTGTGAAACTTCTGGCACCATCAGTCTGTTTCTAGAGCTCTGCTAATCATAACTTTTCTTCAGCAACAGGGGGAAGAAACATTAAATCACTCATTTTCCCCTTCAAAGAATTAGCAAAAAAATCCATCCCCACTATGAGATCAGGGTTTCCACTTCTTATTTATCAACCACGGGAAATGCCTCCATGAAGACTCCACTGGGGAGGAGAGAACCAGTCTGGATTAAATTAAAATTGACCAAGATCTGAAGAAGTTGAGGTAGCATCTTTATGTTCTATTTTCCCTGCCACATTTCCCTGCTCCCTGATGTTGGCTGGGACTGGAAGTACCAAAATACCACAAGAGGGGCTGTTCTGGTGACGTTCCAGACTAGGGGCTGGTCCACACTAACCCCCCACTTTGAACTAAGATACGCAACTTCAGCTATGTGAATAACGTAGCTGAAGTCGAAGTATCTTAGTTCAAACTTACCACGGGTCCACACGCGGCAGGCAGGCTCCCCTGTCGACTCCGTGTACTCCTCTCGCGGAGCAGGAGTACCGGCGTCGACGGCAAGCACTTCCGGGATCGATCCCAGAAGATCGATTGCTTACCGCCGGACCCAGAGGTAAGTATAGACGTACCCTAGGTCTCAGACTCGCATCTCTTGAGAAAACCTGATCTCACCAGACTTCCTGTCCAATTCCCAGCCCAGAGAGACTTGGACAAGCCTCCAGCTTTGGGATACCTATCCGGAACAAATGGAGCCAACCTCCCCGAGTCTGACTGGAGGGAAACAGATGGATGGTTCTCTACTCCAGCACTGCCCACAATCCCAAAGGACCTGGCTGTTTCCGCTAAAAAAAAGATCAGCAGCAAAAGAGTTGGTGGTAAACGTTAAATTGCCCTCACTGGTCTTCAGCCATAATGACGACCTAAGAGGCAGTTTACACCTCACTTCAAGCTACCATTTGTCTGGGTGCAGATTCAGAAAGAGAGGAGCCCATTGGCTCAGATATGGAAGACTGACTTTGCAGCCATAAAAGCTAGCAACATAGGGCCAGCTCCTCAGCCGGTGTAAATCAAAGTAGCGCCATTCGGATACAGAGACGTGATAGGCGCTGTCCAGCTCCAGGAACTTCCTAGACTTCTGCTATGAAGCAGCAAAATAAGAACTTTGCTGCAATTTTTACTCTCTTTCATAGAAACTATGCCCCAGACCGCCTTTCAGAATAAGGTCTCAGACCTGCCAAACCTCCATACCTGGAGTTGCCATTGGACTTTAACCGGAGTGCTGCGCTTAGAGGATTTGTAGAATTGGACCCTTAAGTGATACATAATAGCAGCCGGAGAGAGAACCTCAGTGGCTTGGACCTGGGGGTGGGAGAAGTGGGGAGGATGTTTTCAGATGCAATTTGAAAAGAGATGGAGAGCTGATGGAAAGGCCAGAAAGGCTGTTCTAGACAAAAGTGCCCGCAGAGCAAAAGGCTTTTGCACTAACAGTACAAATGCCAAGAGTGTGCCAAGGGCCCTGAAGTAGGTGTGAGCACATGGACGTTTTAAAAAGAAATCTGGAGAGCCTTTGCCTCCAGACGCCCACCCATTAAGGCTCCCATTCTGCAAACGCTTACACACTCGAGTAGTCCCATTCACCCGCATAGGCTCAACACACACGAGCAGTCACATTGAACTCAATGCAACTGCTCATGTGCATAAGTGTTTGCAAGATCAGGAACTAAGTGCACCCAAATGAGCTCCATCCGTATGATCTGGGAATTAAAGAATGTGCACATTAACAAAGGACTCCTGCCGTCATGTTTCGTCTGTCTGTGACAAAAGCCACACGCACACTGAGTCCATTGTGTGCGTCTCCTCTAAACCCAGAACAAAAGCCCAAGAGGTTACACTGGTGACAGAGCACAGACAGAATTGCTCATACAAATGCATCATTAAAAAGGAACATATTCCCATGTGGCCAGCCGTGGTGAAAGACTTGCAAATAGTTCATTCTTTTCCTTCAGCCTCCTACCTACCTGACCCAACGTCCTTTCCTGCTTCACACCATTCCCTGATTACAAGGGCTCTCCCCGGCACTGCTGAATCCAGGCCCAAAGCATGCTCAGTGCTGTTCAGTCATGTAGGAAGATACAGTCCCCGCCCCAAGAGTTTACAGTCCACAAACCTCTTTACGGATAAGACACTGTCCTGCTCACACTCGGCTCCTTTCCTCAACCACTGAAGAAAGTCTGGTAGCCCCTGCCTCCTTCAATAAGCAAAACAGTAGTGTAGGCTGGGGCACTCAGTCACCAGCCTGAGAACACAGGTCAGGTCAGTTCCTGGCCCTTACACCAAAGCTCGGTTTTCTGCGATTAGAAAGTTGGCAACCGTAGGTCCACAGGGTCTCACCACCTCATAGTTCTCTGCTACAGGTACAGAAACGTGTCTTCCCAGCCCTCTTGGGCCCAGGCTTCCTCCTTTACGTCCTCCTGCTGGGATTCACCAGCCCCAATCACCTCATGCTGCCCAGCTGGGTTGGATTTCCCAGCACCTACCTGCTTGCTGGGCTCTTCTTCAGAACAGAGCTGGCTACTCCCTAGCCCAGAGGGCCCTGTTACAGGGAGGCAGTGTTGTCCAGTGGTTAATGCACGGCAACCCAGAACTCTAGGATTCTATTCCCTGCTCTATCACTGACCCCCACAGCACCCTGGCCAAATCACACTCTCTTTGCCTCGGTTTCCCCTCCCAACCTTTGTGTCTTTAGTGCAAAGACCATCCCTCACTGTCTATACACTGAGTCGCACCAGGGGGCCTTGAACTTCAGTAGGGCCTCTAGCTGCTATGGTATTCAATATAAATAAAATATAATAAGACATAATAAATTATTAGGGTTTGGGGTGAAAACAGAAGGGGAGCTACCAGAAAATAAGGATGGGGGGCGGGGAGAGAATTTGCTCAAGGGAACATGCCTTCAAGGACTCAGATAATAAATGATGATATAATAATGCATATATGTTAAAAATTATAATAATAATTTTATATACTCAATTATTCATATATACAGAAATCTATATCGTAATCTAGTAACAATTAAGAACAGCACGGCCGTTGTCTTTTGTAATAGTCAGACCAGCATAGGGTGGGGGCAGAGGTGAAGGGGGTTTTGATGAGTGATTTGAAAGGGGACAGGGAGGTTGTTGGGCCCAGGGGAAGAAATCCGTTCAAGTTTTGCCTGAGTAACAACTGAGGCTTTGATCTGACTCGTGATAACTACCGCCCCCATCTCCACCCCTGCAAGAGAAGCAAATGGGTAAATACTCCATTAACCCCAGGCTACAGAGAGGCTTAGCCTAACATTTCCCAACGGGGCACCTAATGGTGGACACCTCCATAGGAGGGCTGATTTTCACACCACTGAGAGATCAGAACCCGGCCTGTCAGGTAGAGATTTATAATGAATTCAGCATTCAGTGGGACTGAAATGAAATCGCTGACTCTAAAAGTCTCTGGCCGTGGTCATACTGATGTTTGAGCACTGGAGAGAACAGCCGTATCGGATTCTAAGGACAAGGGTTCTGATTCTGACCTCACAGCAGCTTTACAAATCGGCTTCAATGGAGTCAATCCGGATTTACTCCAGTATGACCGAAAGAAAGTTCAAGCCTCTATTTTAAAGATGAAACCCGTCAGAAGTGGGTTTCAGCCCTTCCAACTCCTAGGAGTCTCCTAGGATTAAATCTGATGTCTGCCTGCATCCCATGTCCTACACTGACACTTTGGAAAATAAGCCAGGACCTCTCCATGGCCCAAGCAGCTACGGAGCTTCTTCCCTTCTACAGGAATATACAGATATAGAAGTTTCCTTCTTCCATCTTTGTCGTGTCCAGACCCGGACCGGAGCAGAAGGGCCCAACATGCTTTGAGCAGCAACTGGAACACGTGGCAAATTGTCCCAGCAATACATCTACTAAGTATTTTCAAAATTCAGTTCAATTTTTTCCCCTGCCAGTTGAACCCAAAACACTTGAAATCTTTAATGTATAAGGCCATAACCCAGGTGGTTCTGATGGTTGGGGAGCAGTGGTGACAGGCTGAGAGGCTGTGTAGGGGCTCTGTGCCCCAGAGAGCTCTGGTCTGCAGTGCCTCTCTCGCAGCACTGTCGCAGTCGTGTGCGGGGAGAAGCAGGGAGCAGCCAGTGGCTCTACAAAGACCCTGCTGAGCCAGGCCACAAAGGCTGTGATATGAAACCTAGTGGTCAGAGCAGTGTGAGCATGGCCAGGCTTGGTGAGGAGAGTGAAGTCTTCCTGGGGGGGCAGGAGGGATCTTTCCAGATGTGTAATGGGAGTTCTTCCTGGCTTTGATCCTTCTCAAGATAAAGTGAGCACGTCTGATTTTTGCAGCTTCTATTCTTTCCCCTGCCTAGCGATATGGACTCACCTGCAATTAGGGGCACGTGTCTGCCAACTGCTTCATGCAGGAAAGAGGGCTGTAATTTATTCCACAAACTCCAGGCTTCTTGTTATTTTTCGGTGCATGCCGGGAAATGAGGTGAGTGCCCAGTGCCTTAACTCTCAACACGCCTGCTTTAGTCAAGTGAATTTAGTACAGGTGAAAAGGTGGCAGATTAACGGCCCTGGAGACTGAAGTCCTGTGTTTATCCCCAGGTACAGTCCAGCCCGTGCAAACTTCTCTTCCCCTCCCCTCCAATGAGTCTCAGTTCTGATGGTAAAGACCAGAGTCACTTTGGCCCATTCTCCCTCTGGCCTAGTTACCGAGGCTGCCTCTAGATTAGGCCTAAAGCTAAACTGGGCTTCGGTGCAGTGGGACTCTGACAAGAATCAGACTTGCCTGTCCTGAGATTCCACCCGAACTCCAGGGTTTATTTATACATCGATGTACAGCTGGAAAACAAGCCAGCTTGGTCCAAAAGCCACTTGGCACTAACCCAAAGCTCCGAGCAATATGCATCCAGCGAGCATGGGTTTGTGTGCACACACCTTAAACTACCAACCGCCACTTTCCAGATTATCCAAGTGCTTGAACGGTCATTCCCAACAATTTCCGCATGCTAGCTCCCGCCCTGGCAGTCGGCCAATGCCCAAGAAGCAGATAACCCTATTCCAGCGCAGTGTTTAAGGAAATTGTTTCACCTGTAGCGGTGTCCTCAAAGGTTTGTTCGCTACCACAGAACTCCCTCTCTCTCTCTCTCTCTCTCTCTGAGGGAGGAATGGTACGAGCTGTGAGGGACTGGAGGTCTTGAATCCAGGTCCGTAGGTCCCTGCCACCCAGCAGCTCCCTGGACCCACTTGAGAGGGGGCTAGCAGAGCTGTAGCTTGTCTTAGGCTTGTTGAAGCCCAGTCTCATGGCCAAAGCTCCAGATGTAAGTGGATCTATCTAGGAACAAAGAATGCAGGCCACACCTACAGGGTGGGGGTTCTATCCTGGGAAGCGAGGACTATGAAAGATTTGGGAGTCGTGGTGGATAATCAGCTGAACATGCGCTCCCAGTGTGATGCTGTGGCCAAAAGAGCTAATCGTAGACTCATAGAATATCAGGGTTGGAAGGGACCTCAAGAGGTCATCTAGTCCAACCCCCTGCTCAAAGCAGGACCAATCCCCAACTAATTGCATTTTTAATACAATGAATTCCTAAAATACTTCAATGTAATTCAAAAAAGTTTAATTCAATACGGTTTGTCCAGGATATCCGTCACACTGCCTTTCAAATAAGAGTAAGGGCATGAGCCCTGGTGTTCCAGCCAAACTTCAACTCACATAATTACATTTGACTTCCTGTAGCTAAAATATTCCCTTCAGTTTCAACTAGATACGATTTGTGCCATTTCCTGTTGTGTGCTGTTAAACTGTCACCACGTTGCACCGCAGAAGTGGCTGCATTTCAACACCTGTTAAAGTGATCCCAATCATAGAATATCAGGGTTGGAAGGGACCTCAAGAGGTCATCTAGTCCAAACTTATATGTAAAGCTGTATGCAAACCTTACAAAGGGCTTTGTGATACAAACGGATGATGTGAGTCATATGAAATGTAAGCTACTAGATTATCTAAATTAGTCTGTATTGGAGCCTCAGAACTGCGTATCGTATGTCTATTTTGTGTTTAGGTAATCATTAAAGGCAGTTTTCCCAGGTTGACGATAGAGGCTTTGTTTTTTATTTCTATTTTTTCCCCTTCTCTTATAAAGAGATTTGAAATCAGTCTGGACTAAGGAGTTGCAAAATATAACCCCCCTCCCAAAAAACCCCCATCAGATTTCTTCTTACAGCATGTCTAGTATCTCATAAACAGTGGAATCTTGAAGAGGAGTACAGAGATTTTACCACTGTATTTGGCCCTGGTGTGACTTCTGCTGGAATCCTGTGTCCAGTTCTGGTGCCCACAATTCAAGAAAGATGGTGATAAGTTGGAGGGGGTTCAGAGAAGAGCCATCACAATGATTAAAGTATTGGAAAATAAGTCTTCTAGTGACAGACTCAGGAAGCTCAGTCTATTTAGCTTAACAAAGAAAAGGGTTAAGGGGTGACGATTACAGTCCATAAGTACCTACATCGGAAACAAATATATAATAATGGGTTCTTCAGTTTAGCAGAGAAAGATTTGACAGGATCCCAGTGGCTGAAAGTTAAAGCTAAACAAACTCAGACTGGAAAGAAGGCGCACATTTTTGACAGTGAGGGTAATTAACCACAGAAACAATTTTTCAAGGGTTGTGGTAGATTCTCCATCACTGACCATTTTTAAACCAAGGTTGGATGTTTTTCTAAAAGAGACGCTCTAGGAATTATTTTGGGGAAGTTCTATGGCCAGTGTTATACAGGAGGTCAGACTAGATGATCAGAATGATTTCTTCTGGACTTCATGGACTTAACCTCCTGCTGGACTTAACTTCCTTGCCATGAAACTTCAGAGCAGGAAACCCTGATGACAAAGCAAGATTTCAAGTGCTGCAGGTTTCCCAGAACCCTGGCTACATAATTAGGGTTACCATACGTCCGGATTTCCCCGGACACGTCCGGCTTTTTGGTTGTTAAATGGCCGTCTGGGATGAATTTTTAAATATCTAAAAAAAGTCTGGGTTTTTCGATATTTAAAAATCCCTCCTGGCCGGCCGGCATAGGGACGTATGGTAACCCTGCCGGACCAAGCCCCTGAGCGCCCGTCCCAGGGACTGCAGGGCTCGGAGAAGTTCTTCGCCGAGGAGCCGCTAGGGGTTTTATTGAGCTCGGCGCCACGTTCACAGCTGGGCGCTCCTTGAGCCCGGACCTATCCAGGGCCCCCCGGCCCCAGCCCCGGGTGGCGAGTGCCAAGGCCCTGACGCGCTGCCCTGCCCGAGCTGCAGCCGCGCCGGGGAGCGTCCGAGGGCTGCCGGCCGCGCTGGAGCTGCCGGACGATGAGTCGGAGCCGGCCCCGCACCAGCGGGCTGAGCGGGGAGTTGTCCCGGGAGAAGTTTCCCTGGGCACCCAAGTCTGTAACCTCTCTCTGTGCAGTGCCCAAGCCCGTAACCTCCCTCTCTGCGGCGCCGCCAGCACGGGCACCCTCGGGCTCCCAGCTTTCTGCTGGCCGGAGCGGAGCCTGCAGGGAAACTTCTCCCGGGACAACTCCCCGCTCAGCCCGCTGGTGTGGGGCCAGCTCCGACTCATGCTCCGGCAGCTCCTGCAACTCCAGCGCTGCCTGCAGCCCTCAGACGCTATCCGGCTATCCGGTTGCCTGGCGAGGGGGGCGGAACGGGGGGTTTCCTCCCCTCCCCTCCGGCTGCTGCATCGTGCCCGCCAAGGCTGTGAGTGGGACAAGGGAGCCTCCCGCAGCCACAGCAGGAGGGAGGGAGATTCCGGGACTGGTGGACCCTGCAGCCCCTAGGGCCAGGTGCAGCTCCCCAGCTGGAGTGGGAGGGGTTGCACCATTGACTTCAGGCGGGGTCGGGGCTTCCACTCCCTGGTACCCCACACAAGTCAAGAGCAACTCTCCCCTCTCCCCTTCAGTGAAGCAAGGGCAGGGGGTAAATTTAAAAATGGATCCTGCCACATCTTGTGCGGTGTGGGACCAACCCTCTGCCCCTCCGCTGTCTGGACAGAGAACATGGTGGGGGCAGTTAGGGTGGGGGGTCTCAGGAGGGGACAGTCAGGGGACAAGGAGCAGGGAGGCTTAGATAGGGGCAGGGGTCCCTGGAGGGGGCAGTCAGGGGACAAGGAGCGGGGGGAGGGGTGGGGGTTCTGAGGGGGGCGGGAAGTGGGAGGGAGTGGATGGGGGTGGGGCTAGGGCAGGGCTCCCCCATCCTCTTTTTTGATTGCTGAAATATGGTATCCCTAACATAATTCATCATTTATAAATTATACATGTTAAGTCTGTTGACACAAACAAATTAGGATCTGAGATGCAGGGCTGTCCTATATTCCCTGGGCCAACTGAAAGTTCGGATGGAAGAGGGGAATAAGGTCAATGAAATGAAAACTGGGACATTAAATGTGAGTGAATTAAACAAACACCATCTCCTGCAGGTCAGTTCACAGAGAGAGAACTCACCTCTAGGCACATCTGTTCTGATCCTGTGGCACAGCACACAGAATGGCTATGGCTACTCCCTCTACTGGACGATAGCTATGTATCTCCTCCATCCTTAGAGGTTTTTAAGGCCCGGATTGACAAAGCCCTGGCTGGGATGATTTAGTTGGTGTTGGTCCTGCTTTGAGCAGGGGGTTGGACTAGATGATCTCCTGAGGTCTCTTCCAACCCTACTGTTCTATGATTCTATGATCTCCAATACCCTTCACCAGAATTAATGAATGAATCCTCCCAGTACCCCAATGAAGCGAGTAAGCGTTAGCCCTATTTTACAGGGAGGGAAGCTGAGGCAAAGAGATCAGGGGCCTGATCCAAATCTCAACAAAACCAAAGGGTGTTTTTTCCACTGACTTCAGCAGGCTTTGGATGAGGTGACGTGCTGAAGGCCAGAGAGGCAGTCAGTGTACAAGATGGGGATAAGAGTTTATGAGTGGCTGGACCCCAGTCCAGTGCTCAGAGCACTAAACCAGTGGTTCTTAAACCCCTTCATATTATGGATCTGTTCTGAAGATACCTGCAGAAATGCCCTTGCAAACATGTCTTGGCCTAGCCTTTCCATCCCAGCTCTACATCTCCCCACCCGCAACTGTAGTGCTTGGTTTCAGGAAAAAAGTAGTAAGGATGAAGATGATGGGACAGAAAAATGAATCTAGCTACTTGGTTCCATCCCCCTATTTCAGACCTGGGCTGTGCATGTCTTCTCCCCGGGTATGGGACTTTATGGTCCTCTGCACCAGATCTCCTCCTGCAGCCCCTGTTGCTCTGATTTCTCCAGGTCGCTTTGCAGTTTGAGTCAATTTTCCTGTGTATGTGCAACCCCTCCAACTTTATCATCATCATCCACTAATCTGCTCAGAGTTGTAGTTACACCCACAGAAAGGCAATGAAGTGACAGAGAGAGATAGTTTTAGTTGGCTAAAAAAAGCTTTAAAACCCTAAAAGGGCCATAGACTGGGCTAGAACTAGTCTGGTTGAAAGCATCTTTGATTGGAGGATGACGGACACGCCATCATTTTATTGACAGAAGCAGCTCTAGGGACCTCTAGTGGCCATGACAGATCACAGCCTGACACGTACTGCACTACAAGGAATAAAGGGGGAAAAGCAACCTATAAACCGGGACATCTGCAATGATGCCTTAGGTGGGATGGATTTTTGGCTAAGGTTGCAGGATTCCAAGCTACCAGATGGTGGCTTCGGTGGGGGAGTCTGCCTAGGACAGGGGTCTCAAACACGTGGCCCGCCATAGGCGCCGACTCCATGGGTGCTCCAGGGCTGGAGTACCCACTGGGAAAAATTAGTGGGTGCTCTGCACCCACCGGCAGCCAAGCTCCCCTCCTCCACCTGCCCCATGTCCCCCCCCTGCCCCGAGCAACCCTGCTCCTCCGCCTACCTCCCAGCTGTTTGCACGCTCCGGGGGAGGGGGGAGCGGGAATGTGGCGCACTCAGAGGAGGAGGCGGGGAAGAGGCAGGGCTGGGGTGGGGATTTGGGGAAAGAGTTGGAATGGAGGCAGGGAAGGGGTGGGAAGAGGTGGGGCAGGGGCGGGGCATCATGGAAAGGGTGGAGGTTTCAGTGATGCAGCCCTCGGGCCAATGTACTAGTCTTCATGTGGCCCTCGTGGTGATTTCAGTTTGAGATCCCTGGCCTAGGAGCTACCACTCTCCAGTATTGCTAGTGGAAAGGCAGATGGGACCAGACCCCAATCGCACTGACATCAACAGATCAGGCCCAGAGAACAGTGAGAAACAAGACACTACTCCCAGTCACTGGGAATAGATGGAGGCCCTGGAATTGCCAAGAGCTTCTCAAACAGCTAAGTCTTGTTGTTGAGTCTGGTGGGTCTGTCGCTGACCCACCAGACTCAACAACAAGATCCCCTTAAAAGAAGCAACAGGGATGAGTTTAGGAGGAAAAGGTTGGGGCTGTGCGGGAGGGAAGGTGGTGAGAGCGCGAAAATTTCCACAGCAGCACAATAACAGTAGATTACATAATAGCATCTTGCCTCATCCTCTTCTGCGGCTGGCATCTCTGGAGGAGTAATTACATCTACGCCGCACATTTAAGTAAAATATTATCACATTAGCTTGAAAATCCTATAATTAGCTCTCTCCCAAGCATGTGCCAAGGTCCTTATTATACTTTTTTTGCCCACAAGGAAAATATTTTGAAATTTTTAGCGTGACAGACAACTCTAGGAAAACAGAGGGAGATGGGGGACTGCTACCAAAGCTAAAAAAAAAAAAAGAATCAAAACTCCTATATGGACACAACCATAGGGAGTGAGAAGGAGCTGGAGGAAAGAGAACACGATGTTAAACATTTTCATTATACGTTTAAATGCCTTGCAGGGCTGGAAGTGATCAGATTAAGGTCAACATTTGCAAACATGGGATCTGATTTTCAGAGCACCCACAGCCTCCCATTCTGCAGCCGGGTGCCTAGAGTGAGAGTCCCGAATCCCTATTTAAGCTGTTTAATAAGTGATCTGATTTTCAGAGGTGCTGGTCTCATGGTTTCCCATTGGCAGAAAAGAGATTTGTGGTCTACTCAGCCTCTCTGGTATATCAAGTCACTTGCCTAGATATGGATTTAGGAACCTAATTTTAGGTCCCCAACGTTTGACTATTTTGCCGTAAGATTCTTTGCAAAGGGTACTCATGCTTTTTAAGTTGACATACGTGATGCGATTGATTTAACTTGACGGATGCTTTTTAATAGAACACCTAGTATAGTACAGTGATGGATGCATTAAAAAAGATGCCTGAAATGGAGCCATTAGAATCATGTCACCTGCTTTTTAAGTGCAGCCACTTTTAATGCGGGACATGACAGCTGGGCTGACGGGGCACGGCAACACAGTGCTACAGTTTAGGACCGGAAGTGAAGAAAAAGTACTGTGCTCAATTGTAAGGCTATGGGGGTGAACAGAATGTAACTATCTCAACCAGAATATGGCCAGCCTTACGCCCTGACATTGCATCAGAAAGTGCCGGAAGAATGAGCGGAAGTGGTCAGGATGTCTGTTCTGCAGTTCACCTAAGAGACGCACCTCTGGCAGCGTCAAGCGTCCCCTCACTCCCCGCTGGCTCAGGCACTGGGTTCAATAACGAATCAGATGAAAGAGCATTGCTCAGAGACACACCAACACCACTTCCTGGAGTACTTGACTGTTCCTGAAGACACACGTTCAGGCCAGAAGGGACCATCATGATCATCTAGTCTGACCTCCTGCACATCACCGGCCACGGAACCTCACCCCCCCCCCACTCCTTTAATAGACCCCTAACCTCTGGTTGAGTTACTGAAGTCCTCAAATCATGATGTAAAGACTTCAAATTACAGAAAATCCACCATTTACACTAGTTTAAACCTGAAAGTGCCCTGGGCCCCATGCTGGAGAGGAAGGCAAAAAAACCCAGGGTCTCTGCCAATCTGACCAGGGTCTCTGCCAATCTGACCTTAGGGAAAATTCCTTCCTGGCCCAAAATATGGTGATCAGTTGGTCCCTGAGCATGTGGGAAAGACCTACCAACCAGACACCTGGGAAAGAATTCTCTGTAGTAACTCAGAGCCCTCCCGAACTGGTCTCCCATCATGGGCTGCTAGAGGTATTTGCTACTAGCAGTTGCAGATTGGCTACATGCTATTATAGGCAGTCTCCTCATACCGTCCCCTCCATAAACTTATCAAGCTCTGTCTTGAAGCCAGTTAGATTTTTTTGCCCCCATTACTCCTCTTGGGAGGCTGTTCTAGAACTTCACTGCTCCGTTGGTTAGAAACCGGTCTCTGATTTCCAGTCTAAACTTGTTGATGGCCAGTTTATATCCATTTGTTCTTGTGTCCATACTGGCACTTAACTCAAACTCCCTGGTATTTGTCCCTCTCACGTATTTATAGAACCCAATCATATCTCCCATCAACCTTCCTTTGGTTACGCTTAACTCTCCTCTCATAAGGTAGGTTTTCCATTCTTCAGATCATCCTAATAGCCCTTCTCTGCATCTATTCCAATTTCAATTAATCTTTCTTAAGCATGGGAGACCAGAATTGCACACAGTATTCCAGATGAGGTCTCACCAGTGCCTTGTATAATGATATTAACACTACCCTGTCTCTACTGGAAATACCTCACGTGATGCATCCTAGGCCTGCATTAGCCTTGGAAGTCTCCCATCCCAAATACTGAATCCAGTTTCACAGGTACATATAATCTGAACACCTTTCTAATCTCATCAGACTGTGACCTGGAATAAAAGGATTTGCTGGCATCTTGCTGAAAGAGACATCCATTTGATGACATTTGCACTTTAGCGAGGAACCCAGTGGCAGAAGGTGTGACACACTCAACTTGCCATCTTGATGTTATGCTGATTCAGCAGCCAGACAACAAACTTTATTATAAACATTAAGGGCCCATTTTCTGTGTGCATGCACACTCTCTATGAAAGAAGCTGTGGAGAGTCCTATGGGCTGGAGTCATCTGCTTCTCCAGTGAGCAGGTACAACAGGGCAGCCGCAGAGCAAGTAGGTCAGATTGGATGATCACAATAGTCCCCTCTAGCCTTAGAATCTATGAAAAGTTTTGTCACATTCCCTGCCAGCACTTCTTGACCCTGACCTGCAGAGTCCCCAAAGGTGGTCTGGAGAAGGGAGAGGATGCTTCAGTCTCCATGGCCCATTTCCTTGACCTCTCTGCTAGGGCTGCCAACGGTAATGTGGACATTGTACACTGGGAACTTCACTACAACCACCAAACTAACTTCCCGTAGGTCACTGAATGGTCATCAGACAGTGATAACTTCTGGTCATTCACTACATTCTTGGGATGGAGTTTAGGACATAAGAACGGCCATATTGGGTCAGACCTGTGGTCCATCCAGCCCAGAATCCTGTCTTCCGACACTGGCCAAAGTCAGGTGCTTCAGAGGGAATGAACAGAACAGGTAATCATCAAGTGATCCATCCCCTCTCGCCAGGACTGGTGCAAGGAAGTTTTGCGCCCTAGGCAAAACTTCCACCTTGCGCGCCCGCCCCCAGCCCTGTGGCAGCTCCCCGCCCCCCTCTGCCCTGAGGCACCCTCCCCCCCCCGCAGCAGTTCCCCCCACTCTGCCCTGAGGCGTCCCCCCCCCCGCAGCAGCTCCCTCCCCGCGGGGAGCTGTGCGGCAGCTCCCCACCCCAGCTCACCTCTGCTCCACCTTCTCCCCGAGCACACCACCCCCGCTCTAATTCTCCTCCCTTCTCAGGCTTACGGCGCCAAACAGCTGATTGGCGCTGCAAGCCTGGGAGGCGGGAGAAGTGGAGCAGCGACAGCGCGCTTGGGGAGGGGGCGTAGAAATGCTGTAAAAAAAAAAAAAAAATTGGGGGCACTGCTTTTTGGCGCCCCCAAATCTTGGCGCCCTAGGCAACCGCCTAGTTTGCCTAAACGGTAGCACCGGCCCTGCCGCTCACCCATTCCCAGCTTCTGGAAAGCTTCTGAAGTTGAACCTTCAGCCTATAGGCTTAAGGGTCTCTGTCTCTTTACCAATCTGGTCACAAGGGCTAGGTTCTCAGAAACAGTCACCTGAGATCTGTGCTTAAAACGAATACATGCACCTGCAATGGGACCAACAGGAAGCTGAACGTGCAATGACTCGTTTTGCGAAGGACACGTTTTACAGGTGGATTTTGATGCCTGTTCTGGAAAGTTCCATCACAGTGTTTGTAAACACATTAAAACCCTGCTCTGGGCTGCAAGACCAGCTTTCCAGCAGGGCAGACAGTGCCGGCCTTCCCTGTCACCACTGATATCATCACTGATGGCGTTTTCTTTCAGTGAGACGAGCTAGTCATCACCAGCAGTCGAAATTTGCTTTAGACGAACACATTCATCAACAAAATCAAATGCTCACCCAGAAAAGGAACACCACAGGGGGACACACAGGACCAAAACAAATCCACTGAAAAATCCAAATCAGTATTTGTGGAAAAAAATTTTTTTTTCAATATTCACCTAGTTCTACTAAAAAACATCTCTAGTGTTCACACACCTGCCTTCTTTCTATTCTTTTTCCTGGCTCCTCTTTTCCTTCCTACAACTCATCATGGTTAGTGCAAGAGCCTTTTCCTCTGTAACTCTGGCCATCTGGAACAGACTTCCTGTAACTATTCCTTTCACTGATTTTCCACCTCTTTAAAAATCTCATGTAAATACAGGATGGGCCCTACTCAAAATGCAGGATCTGAGCAGCCCCCAACTTGACTCACCTCTGCTGAAAACATCTCAAATTCCCTCCTCACCTATTAATAGCTTTAACTCTGAACGCTTTAATTTATTCTCCATACAATGGCCTACGCCGCTGTTTCCTGTAACGCGTGCCCTTGATTGCCCACTCTCTGGTACTACATTCAATTCTGTAAAGCACTTGAGGGGCTGAGTTTGTGTGAAAGACGCTGGGTCAAATCAAATTGCATTGTACTGTCTTTGGTGTGTCTGAGGACTGAGAAAGCTGCTTGTGTTACACGTGTTACCCAGCTTTGCTTATGTTTGTTTTCATTTCACTCGGTGCCAAAGGACTACTCAGTTACAACAGTGCGAAAAGCCTTCAATCACATTTATGAGAGCACGGACAAAATTAACGGTGCAGATATCCCGCTATGCAGACAGCTCCCTGAGCTATTCCTGGACAAGGCTGCCCTCATCACTTACTGCTACTGAAAGGAAATACCCAGGCTAGGTAGCTTTAGTCAATCACCAAGCTTCCTGGTAATATCTCACATGACCCACTCCTTCTCCAAATCATTAACTCCACGATCGCAAGCAACAGATGGGTGATCTGCGTTGGTGACTACAGGCCCAACAAGTGCTCGGAGCTCCCACTGACTTCCATGGGAGCGGAGCACGATCAGCACCTTGCAGGCAGGATCTGTGGAAGTTCGTTATTATCTGAGATGTATATTGCAGGAGTACAATAGGAGGCCATCCACATTAAGGACAAATTGTGCTAGGCACTGTACAAACAACCGTCCCTGCCCCAAGGGGGAAAAAAATCTAGCGCTCAGGCCTGATGTTTCAGGGGCACGTGCAGGATCTAGCATTTGACTTTTTCCAAAGTCCTATAGCTGCGTTGGTTTGCTACAGGCTTTTTTCACGGCAGCGCAGTGCCTCGATGGCAGAAATACCACGAGAAGATCAGGTCTCCTGTTATTTTGTCTCCATAAATGGCTCCCTGGGGGGACGGGGTGGTAAAGCCCAAACACCAAGATACTTCCATTTGCCCAAACAGAGATATTGATTTTTATCTGCACCCTTCACAGTGCCCAGCACTAACGCTGCTTAGAATTTTTGACTCCAGAATATTTTTCAATGAAAAATGGCCCTTCCCACCCACCCCCAAACAAAAACTTTCTACAAGTTCTCATTTTGTTCAAAATTTTCAGATTTTCAGACTTAACCTCCATCCTCCCCAAATTCTTTGTTGTGTTGTTTCCCCCTTTCTCTCCCTTTTTGATTTGTCCATTTTGCCTCTGGAGGAGAGGAAAGGAACAGAATGGGGACGGGGGATGAAAAAAGAAATCAAACATTTTAAAAGAAAAAACGTTTTAAAGATTAAACAAAACAAAGCGTGTTGAAGTTTCCCATGAAAATCAATTCCTATTTTTCAAGCAGTTCTACTGAGTGCGCCTGTTTTAGAGGCATGGGAGGTAGGGCGGGATTTTCCCACGGTCACTGGCAGAGGTGGGATTAGAACCCAGGTCTCAGAGCCCCAGTCCAGTTCCACCCAGTGGACCTTCCTGCACAACCAGACTTTTCTACAGTGCCCCACCCCAAAGAACTAATTTGCATAACATTTGCAGGCTCATTGCTATCTCCCTTATGTCTGCCTCCCGCCTTCCCCCTTGCCCCTCCTACGGTCTCCTGTAGGTTCTGACCTCTTGGAGCTCAGGGGGCCATTGGCTGCACCCTCCCCGTAATTAATCCTCTCCCTCTCCAACACACAAACCCACCTTCCCCCTCAATTGCTTCTTAGGGCTCAGGCTCCGCTTCCCCACAGCCAGAGCCACCCCCTCACAGCGGCCTGGCCTGCTGCCTCAGGATGGGGAACTCTGCTGCCAGCCTGGCCTAGCTCTGCCCCAGTGAGGGAGGAGCTAGCCTAGGAGGCCCCTGCAGGACTCTCTCTGGTCCCCGGCTGTGTCTCCTGCCTGGCAGGTAGCCAGAAAGCCCGGAGAAGGCAGGAGAGCCAGAGCGAGGAGAGAAATGCCAGGGTGTCTTTTGGCCAAGAGCCAGAGTCTAGGCCAACTTGTGTGTGCAACCCAAATGCACAGCAGTACAGAGCTGAGGTGACAAGAGTTACACATGCCCCAGCTTTTCCCCTTCCAAATTCCCCCTCCTGATGTTTCGCCAGCCCTGCTCTGTCCCCAGCTCTCCTCTGGCCCCACCCCCAGCCGCGGCCCCAGTTCCGCTCCTGGCCCCCAGCCCGGCTGCACCTCTGCTCCTGGGCTGGGAGGGGGTGACCGGGGGAGGGGGGGAGGGCGGGGAAGAGACACATTCTATTACTGGTAAGGGTAAAAGTTTGGGGACCACTGAACTAGCAACTGAAGGGTTGCTCACGAGTGTTGGGCTGCTGCCACTGCATTTAAACCAACGCCAGCAAAATCATAAATAAACACATTCAAGAAGTGCAGGCAGATACAAGCATTTGGGAAGACAGGTCAGCCCTGCCTGCATCTCTCAGAGCTGCTGTAAGTAATTTTTCATGAATCTGTCTCTTTACACACAGAGTTCCCTGTCTCTCCTATTCCCAAAGCTCCAGAACTACTTTGTGAGAGACTTTTAACCTCTCGCTAGCTGGCATTTCAGACGTGTGTGGGTGGTGAAGCCAGCACAGCATAAGACATTAACAGCCTCTCAGTGCAGTGAATGTGCTGAAAGAAACACGTTAGAAAGGAGGACTACAGATCACTGAACTTCCCTCACCAGACATCTCTTTCTCTCTGATTCAAATGCTCTGGGACCAGGGTGCT
This sequence comes from Trachemys scripta elegans, assembly GCF_013100865.1. Classification (NCBI taxonomy): domain Eukaryota; kingdom Metazoa; phylum Chordata; order Testudines; family Emydidae; genus Trachemys; species Trachemys scripta. The sequence continues at coordinate 132,509,501 of NC_048302.1, forward strand.
ACATAAGTCTCTGGAGAGGACGGGGAGTGGCTGGGCTGGGGCAAATGTTTTCTGAAACATATCTGTTATATTCATGGCATACAAGCAGAAGTTAGATAAAAAAACAGTACTCTTTATGAAAGGCTGCAACTTAACACTACTTTAACACACAAGAAAACAGGGACAGACAAAAACAGGCTGCTCCCTGAGGCAGAGAGGCACAACTCACGCCACCTTGCTCTAGGCTGGCTCTTCGCAAACTGCCTGCTGAAGAACCAGATCTCATGCGTCCCTACAGAGCCCCCTAGCCTGCAGGCAGGCCCAGGAACCCCCTTAAAACTATAAGCTATTACTTTAAGCCTAATAGTTTTCAATACACCACAGTACTTCCACCTTCTTCGAGAAATCACAGGCTGGGGACAAAGCTGCTCAACTGCAGGTTTTACTGCAAGCAAATTCAAACAGATAACTGCTAGTCCTCTAGACACAAGTATAGGCAAACATTAGGGGCTTTGGGCATTTGTTTTTAACAGTAGACTTAGAGAGTGACACCTGGGCTCAGGGGTTTGGTAATGGGACATGAGGCCTTTCAAACCCAGCTGAAGTCAGTAATGAGCAAGAGTTGTTACAAAGCGATGACTGTCTGGAGGCCCATGTGAACTGAGTTTGGGGCGGGTCTCAATCCAATTCCCAAGTCACAAACACCATTACCACTGGTGTTTACTGATGCCCTTGTACCCAGTCTTGTGCCCCAAGAGGGCAAGGACTGAGTGGGCACCTACGCTCTGCCCCACACAAGTGGTCCATCGAAGTCAGGGTTGAGTCACACAGGCAGATCATGCTGGGGAAAGCTGGTGTTGCTGAAGCTACCAGTGCTGTACCTATTCTGTGACTGGAGAACTTCCCTCTCCAGGGCTGCCATCTCCAAGAAACACTTACATGCTGCAGGAAGTGGTGTTGGTGATTAGGTAGGAGACAGTACTGAACCAACACCCCCAGTGTGATGTTAGGGGGTGTAAAGCTATGGAAGCTGCTGCCTGTCACAGTCCAGGGCAACTGCACCTGTATTTCCCCTTCGTGGTCCATCAAGGGCAGCCACTCTTAGGTTTCTGGCTCTCCAGCTGTCACCTCTCTTGGGCAGAGACATGCATCTCTCTCCCTCCTGCCCAAGGTTTTTCCAGGCTGCACAGTTCTCTGCCTACATGGTGAATCCCCCAAAATGCAGACTGTCTCGACAGGCCTGTTGGTACACAGTGTGTACTTACCAGCCATTACAAAGTACCACATTGCCCTTTCTAAGCAAGCACATTTATTCTCCAGGTGAAAGCATTACCAAGGAAACATTAAAAGCAATAAAAGAACCTACACACGTGCCAATTAGCGTACCATAGATCGCCCCGTCTCCAACAAGGGCTCTGGCCAGTAAACAGCTCTTCAAACCCCACTCAGCGGTTTTGCATTGCTTACAAGTTCATAACCTCTTTGGCTCAGAGTAAAGCATCCCCATGAAACTGAGAGTCACTCTTTAATCCAGTTTGGGCCTTCTGGATCTGTCCTCATGTAACAGGTGATCAGCAGACAAAAGAACCTACGAAAGCTGAATTTTTGCATATCCAGAGGAGTTGACGTTTGAGTGTACTTCCCTCTCGATACTTCCTGGGAAACCCACTTAGCTTTAAAAAGTTCACATTGTTCCAAAGGGTCCTTTCAAGCTCATAAAGACTAATGTAAACCCTGGGAAGTGTTGTTTCCTCCATAAAGAAGTTACATGCAGTCCCACAATAATCATAGAATCGTAGAATATCAGGGTTGGAAGGGACCTCAGGAGGTCATCTAGTCCAACCCCCTGCTCAAAGCAGGGCCAATCCCCAACTAATTGCATTTTTAATACAATGAATTCCTAAAATACTTAAATGTAATTCAAAAAAGTTTAATTCAATACGGTTTGTCCAGGATATCCGTCACACTGCCTTTCAAATAAGAGTAAGGGCATGAGCCCTGGTGTTCCAGCCAAACTTCAACTCAGATAATTACATTTGACTTCCTGTAGCTAAAACATGCCCTTCAGTTTCAACTAGATACGATTTGTGCCATTTCCTGTTGTGTGCTGTTAAACTGTCACCACTTTGCACCGCAGAAGTGGCTGCATTTCAACACCTGTTAAAGTGATCCCAATCATAGAATATCAGGGTTGGAAGGGACCTCAAGAGGTCATCTAGTCCAAGCTTATATGTAAAGCTGTATACAAACCTTACAAAGGGCTTTGTGATACAAACGGATGATGTGAGTCATATGAAATGTAAGCTACTAGATTATCTAAATTAGTCTGTATTGGAGCCTCAGAACTGCGTATCATGTGTCTATTTTGTGTTTAGGTAATCATTAAAGGCAGTTTTCCCAGGTTGACGATAGAGGCTTTGTTTTTTATTTCTATTTTTTTCCCTTCTCTTATAAAGAGATTTGAAATCACTCTGGACTAAGGAGTTGCAAAATATAACCCCCCTCCCAAAAAAACCCCCATCAGATTTCTTCTTACAGCGTGTCTAGTATCTCTGGAGCAAATTGCGATTCAGATTCAGGGTGGCAAGGTTTATTGTTCCCCCTTGTAAACTGCCGGTGACCTAAAGCTAGTTTTCGATATTCTGCTAAGTTTTGTCCAAGGAGTGAATCGATAAGTGTGCAATGATTAATGCTGCCCTGTGTCTGTCCTTGAAATAGGTCCGTCTGCTCAAGAAGAGCCATTGTTTGTTTTAAGAAGCCTTTGATTTTACTTCACCTTGCTTTACCTCTTCAGAATTTGATTCAACGAACCTGCAAAAACACCACATGTCTGGGTGCTGCCAGATGACAGACTGTTCAGGGATCTTGGCTTTGCGGGTTAATTTACAGCGACATCATCGGTGGTTGCAACCTAGTGAAAAATAACCAGGTGCTCATTTCTGCTGAGGTAAACAGCAAGGCTTACTGAGCTAAGTTAATATATCATAACAAATCTGTGGTCACCTAGGACTTCATGGGAGTGCTATGCTGCGTGTCATGGCCATTCGGAACTTCAGGTGACAGTTGGGATAGTGTTTCCTGCTCCAAAAAGCATAGGCCTCTCCCTCCTAAGAATCGCCATCAGTTGATAGCAGTATAGGGCCTATGTGATACACAGCTGAGCACTACTTTTTCCATTCAGCAGAGGACATACACATACACTATCCAGTTCATTGCAATAGTCCCCAGGCCTGCTTTTCAGAGAACCCAAAACTCCCGTTGAAGTCAACGGAAGCTGCAGGTGATCAGCATGTCAAAAATCAGGCTCTCATTACCTTCATGAGAAACACATGGCTACTGCTTTATCCCAGCCATGCATTTCTCAAGTGTATCAGTGGCTTGTTTATTTGCTGGGAACGTTTTAAAGAGGCCGTGAACCTAGAGGTCCAGAAAAATGGTATTCACCCCTGATAAGCGAATCAGGAAGCACAGATTTGCACATGTCCTTTGTTGTTTAACATTGTCCCAGAGCTCAGGAACTTCCTGACTCATCCCACGTCTGCTTTCAGTCATTTACAAGCCAGGATTTTCTTCCTTTGGAACAGAACGTTATGGCACCAAGCACTAGCTATCAGTCATCATTTACCTCTCCCTGACCTCTAGGTAACATTCCTGCCTAGTCCAAGCTCTTCCCTACCGTCTTCTTGCTACACAGGGTACAGAAAACATCCTCGCCTCCCCACCGGTTTTTAATGCATCCGTCACTGTAGTATCCAGGTGCCACTGACAGGGATTAGCACACTAGGACCATATTCTCTGCCCTTCTTGCTGTGTTTCCAAAGGATCATTCTGGTAGGTTGCGTACATGGGAAAGGATGCTGGGGTTGCTTTTGGCCCCCTTTATTAAGGGGAGGCCTGTTCAAAGAGAGGAGTCTTCCACCGAGTACTCTGAAGGTGTCAAGGCTCAAACTCAGCCTCATCTCATCTCCAGGGGTAGGGCGCCAAGGACCCTGTATCAAGAATTCTCCTTGACCCAAGGAGAATTGTGCCCTGAGCTGCCAGCAGCAGCATCCCTCCTGACTGTAGCCCACTTGAAGGGGGGGACAGAGAGGGGGGCAGCCTAGAAGTGGTTGAAACTAGCTGTCTTCACCTAGCCACCTCCAATAACCGAATGAATGCAGCCGCCTCTAATAATTCCATTACGCACCAAGAGGATCTTTGGAAAGACAGGTAGTGGAGGACAGATTTTCAAGTTGCTGGGTGAAGATTAACCTGATCACTACCTTTCCCATAGACATCATCGGCCGAGGAACCGCCATGGTCAACACCCCCACTGCTCTCTGCCCTATATAGGCAGAGATAAGGCACCTTTCCCCTCCAGCGCAGGGGCCATCCAAATTTTGCAACCCCCAAGTGCCACGTCGGCAACTTGCCAGCATCCTCAGCATTGATCCGAAGTGTCCCATAACTCTACATAATTAAGTCACCCAGCGTATTAGCTGGTGCCTGGATCTCCCTTGATAGTAGGGTAGAAATCACTTCCTGTTTGCATATCCCAGCAATAAAGCTTTGTCCTCCCATAGGGAAAGCATGGTTGGAGACCATGTATTATGGCCCCAAAACACGTACTTGGATTGCACCTAATACTTAGGTCAACATAGGCATGTTGCTCAGGTGTGTGAAAAATTCACACCCCTGAGAGATATAATTAAGTCGACCTAAATCCCGGTACAGACACTAGGTTGACGGAAGAATTCTTCCATTGACTGATGGAGAAACCCCTTCAGTGGTGTAAGAGCTGCAGCTGTGCTGTTGTAGCATTACTGTGTAGACATGCCCTTAGACCAGTGGTGGGCAACCTGTGGCACGTGGCCCATCAGGGTAATCCGCTGGCGGCCCGCAAGACAGATTGTTTACACTGACTGTCCCCAGGCACGGCCGCCCACGGCTCCCAGTGGCCGCAGTTGCTGAAGATGGCTGCCATAGCACCTGGACAGCCTACCTGGTGCTAGAGGTGGCTTTTATGAGATGATCCATCGGCAAAAGGTGGCTTAGGATTGTCACAGAGTCAAAAATCACGCACACAAACAGGCAAAAATACAGGCAGAAACATTGCTCAGCAGCTCTATTGATTTGGAAACCTACGCGCAAGCCACAGGGCAGTATGGGATGAGACGCAGGATCCTGGGAATTGAAACTGCTCCACCTAGTCCAGTATCCTTCCCCGGATGGTGTCCAGTACCACCTGCTTCGGAAACAGGGCAAGAAACCACGCAGCAGGCAGAGGTGGGATAATGGGGCCCCCAGGCAATGCTTTCTTGTGACTCTCTTCAGGCATAACACCTAGGTCTTAGCATTTTTCAGCAGTAGATTTCAAAGTGCTTTACGAAGGAAGTCTGTACCATTATGACCATTTTACAGGTGCGGAAATTGAGGAACAGAGAGGTGACAACTTGCCCAAGGCCACTTGCAGAGCCAGGAAAAAAAGCCGTTTCCTGTATCCCAGTCCAGTGCTATATTCCCCCTGCTCACATTGCTCTGAAGAGAAACCAGAGTATTTAGCAGTTGGTTTAGGGTTACAGTTAGGGTCATATCCCTTCCCAAGAGTTTGCTTATTCTTTAGTATTTACCATTACAACTCCGGCTATGCTTGCTCTTCGTAGGATTAGACCTTTCTTTCTTGGATCGGACAGCTGCATGGTGAGGTCTACAGGGGTCTGGACGGCCAATTTCTAATTTCAGCCTGGGGTCAGACATACTGCGAGGTCAATACAGCCACACTAAGTGCAGAGTTTTTGGTGCAGGCCGTGGGTACACGTTTCATTTGTCTGGACCAGCTCTCCCAGGTTGCCAGATGAAAGGAGTTTTTAGAACTTCCCATGTTGGCTTAGGGGCCAATTTTAAATGATGTCATATGCCAGTGTAATACTGACAGACCCTGGTCGTCAGCGGGCGGGATCGAACCTGGGGCTTCTGGAGCTTAGTGCATGAGCCGCTACTGCATTAGCTAAAAGCCATATGGCTCTTAGCTTAGGCTGTAGAGCAAACTCAATCTCTCTAAGCGGTCTTGGTGCCACTGGATTGGACAGAACACTACACCCAAGGGGTGTGTGGGTTACACCAGCTTCATTTCTTTAATGCTCAAATAGCAGTCACCTTGTAAGCTCTTTGGGGCAGGAACGGACTTTTTGTTCTGTGACTGTACAGCACCTAGCACTGTGGGGTCCTGGTCCATGAATGGGGTTCCTAGGTGCTACCCCAATACAACCAATTAATAATAATCAGTGCTCATGTACACAGCAGGGGTGTCAATTCAGCACTAAGAACCTTTTCTTGGCCTTGACTTCATGCTACTTATTTCAAAATGACATGCCTATAGCTGCCTGCACTGCACTTGAAGAGGCCTGAGGGAGCAGGAGGCCTAGTGGGAAGAGCTGAGGAGGGAACAGTGTTTAATAAACCAATAAGAGGTCTTGAATTAGCTCTGCACGGGTCTTTAACTAAAGAGAGGCACCTTCTGCCGTCCCACAAACCCTCAAAATTAGCCTCTTGCTAGTGAGCTCTTCAGTGCTGGCCGCCGGACTCAGACTGAAAAGGCAATTTGGGCCTGTGTAGGGAACAGGTTTGACCTCCCTGCTGTGCAGAGTGGACTACGTTTTTACCGTCGAGCCTACTGGAGGGGGCAGTGCGGCAGTGCGCTGCCCTGGAGACATTGCAAAAAGACGTTGCACCCGAAGAAGTGAGGTTTTTACTCACAAAAGCTTATGCCCAAATAAATCTGTTAGTCTTTAAGGTGCCACCAGACTCCTTGTTGTTATTGCAAAAAGAGTGTAGCATACCTCCCCCTGCCCAGCCAGCCAGGTTCCCTGGTGCATAGAGGGGATGGAGCCACAGTTCTGATTACTTTCCTTTCCTCAACCCTCTCCCTGCCCCCTTTATAGCAAGTCCCTCCTTGCAAAGGGGTGGGACGGGGACTAACTGGGCAGCAGCCCCCGTAGCAGTGAGCTCTTAGGCTGAATAACTAGAATAATGTGTGCGCCTGACCTCCGAAGCTTAGAACTGAATGAAAGGAGTATGAGCCAGGGCTTAGAGTGCTAGCTGGCGACCTGGGATCAACTCCCTGCTTTGCCACACACTTCCCGTGTGACCTTGGTCAAGTCACTTAGTTGCTCTATGCCTCGGTTTCCCCACCTTTAAAGTGGGGATAAGAGCACTTTCCTACCACACAGGGATGTGGGGATGACAAATACATTAAAGATTGTGAGAGGTGCAGATGTTAGTGTAATAGGCACCCAATAGGTAGAATGAGGGGGGATGGGGTGGGGGTAATGAAGACGCTATAATATGCGCAGTAACAGTCAAAGCATTTATAAGATCTCTGAAGTAAGAAAGCATATGTGACTCTCAGCCAAAATTAAACTCCTGGCCCCATACTTTGATGGCCCAATTTTCTCATGTTGATTTAACACCTCTTGGCACAGTTCATGCCTAAACTCCCAGAAAAATCCTGAGTTAATCTATAATGAATTAATTCTCAACAACAATCTCCGAAACTAAAAGGGTTATTTCCCCGACTGGAAGTGAGGTTTTGGTGACTCAGACACTTGCTGGCCATGTTAATGTTTTAAGTCTTACGTCTGTCAGGAACAAGCAGATCACAACTATTAATAGCGAGTCCTTCGCTAGCACTTTGTATCTTCCAAGCGCCGCATAACAGTCGTTTGTCCCCATTGTCGCGTGAAGGGCTGTAGGTTGGAATGATTATTCCCCATTTTACAGAGAAGACAAACGACTTGTCCAAAGCCACGAATCAATTTAGCAAGAGCACTGGGATTAGAATTTTGGGCTCTCTAACACTCTAGCCTATGACCCTTCCCCTAGGCAACTCTGCCTGAACAGTTGTTGCCGCACTCAATGCCTACTGAAGTCAGTGGGAAGATACCCACTAAAACCAATGGGAAGGCATTGGATTGGGCCCATTTTTATTTTCATTAGGATGGGGCAGATTAATTTAGAGAGGCAGGATGGCCTAGCAGATAGGGCACCTTAGTGGGGTCTCAGGACAGCTGCGTTCTATTCCTAACTCTAGATGGTGACTGGTAGTACATAAGAATGGCCGTACTGGGTCAGACCAAAGGTGCATCTAGCCCAGTATCCTGTCTACTGACAGTAGCCAATGCCAGGTGCCCCAGAGGGAATGAACCCAACAGGTAATGATCAAGTGATCTCTCTCCTGCCTTCCATCTCCACTCTCTGACAAACAGAGTCTAGGGACACCATTCCTTACCCATCGTGGCTAATAGCCATTAGTGGACTTAACCTCCATGAATTTATCCAGTTCTCTTTTAAACGCTGTTATAGTCCTAGCTTTCACAACCTCCCCAGGGGTCACCCAATGGCATTAAATAGGCAGCAGGTTTAAAGCTAACACAAGGAAGTACTTCTTCACACAATGCATGGTCAACTTGTGCGACTTGTTGCCATGGGATGCTGCGAAGGACAAAAGTATAACTGGGTTCAAAAGAGAATTAGATATATTCATGGAGGATAGGTCCATCAAAGGCTATTAGACAACATGGTCATTGATGCAACCCCATGTTCCAGGTGTCCCTCAACCTTTGAGTGCCAGAAGGTGGGACGGGATGACAGGGGACAGATCACATGAAATTATCCTGTTCTGTTCATTCCCTCTGAAGCACTTGGCATTGGCCACTATCGGAAGACAGGATACAGACTAGATGGACCATTGGTCTGATCCAGTATGGCTATTCCTATGTTCTCAAGTTCCTAAACCCTCCATTTCAACTCCTTGGCCAGTGATGAATCACAGACCATGAGAGGGACATCTCTGATGATGTTACATCCTGTTTTATAAACACAAAAAACTGTCGCGAGTGGTGATAAAATCATCCGGCACTTTCTAAAGTTGCATCATGTGACTCAGTCTGCTGAGGCAGCAAATTCCAGAGGTGCACTACACATTGCACGTAACAGCATTGTCTTTCACGGATTCCACATTGATTAACCCTTAGTTTTAGTGAATGACCTTTTGTTCTTGCATCATGGACCATCAGCACTCAGGTGCATCACCATCACTGACCACCGATTCCCCGATGGGCAGGAACCCTGCTGTTGTACTGGCAGACATCCATAGGGGAAAGCCCCCTGGCTCCTGATTCTAGGAGTGTGCAAAGGTGACACTGAACACAAGGAAATGGTCGGGCAAAGGATGTGCAGAGTCTGATGGTTAGAGAGAGGTTCCAAAGGCACCACCATTGGGGGACAAGACGGCTAACTAGACACAGTCACTATAGATATAATTTATAACTTTCAGTTATAATTGATAGTTCCACCATCGAATTAACCTGACCTGTCTAGTATTTAGCGTCCATGCTCCTTTGCTCATTCCCATCCCATTATTCCTATTATTGTGGCAATGCCCCAAACTCTAATATAGGGACAGAGCCCTATTGCACCAGGTGACCCGAACCTGACTGCAATTGCTGCGTCTGGGTTGGGTGGGAAGACAACCGGACCTGCTCGGGGCAGCTGACACTTCTGTGCTCCATCGAGTCCTTCCATGCCGACGTGTGAACTCCCTAAGAACCTGGGAAGTCTCCTCTTTCTTTCCAACCTCAGTACTTTGAACCCCATTAGAAATGGAGCCCGATGGACACAAAACTGCAGCCCCGTTCCCTGGGCGAGGGAGGAGTACGAATGGACCCGGAGGGGGAAAAACACGGGAGACAAAACCTAGACAATCTCTGACCTCCTGGCTCGTGCGGTGGATGAATTCCACTTGGCTGCCCTCCAGAACTTGCTCCTGCCTAGACAGTCTCCTCTAAAAGCCGCAGCTAGCCTGACAAACAGCTTAATGACCTTCTCAATGCACATCAGAGCTGGGCAATACAGGGAGCTGAAACGGTCTAGCCTGAAATTGGCGGGCTGGGGGGGCAAAAATTAATGGGGTTTATTCCAGTCGATCCAAATGTGATACACGCTCCTTCTTCGGATGCCAGTGGCTGACACCCTGACCCTTCCAACCTGACAGCTGAGCTGAATGGTGTGGTCTGAATCCAGGCTTCATGCCTAAGTCTCCATCCCGCCAGTCCTCGCTGGGGGGGCTGGGGAGTGGCAAGTTTGCTCTGTTGCATTGGAAGAAATGGTGGGAGTTGTGTTTTGCACCAGTAGAAACGGCTGAGTACAGAGGACTTACCCCAAGGCTGTATGCCTGCTCCCATGCTGGGTAGAAAAGGGGCAGGGCATGGAGAGGAGCGGGCATGCCTGGCATAAGTGTGATTCTCACTGTGCTGATAACATATCATGTGCCTCTCTTCACCCTCATTCCCGCCATTAGGCATCTCTCTCACTAATGAGGGCGCAGGGTCACCTCAGGTCACCTGCACTCCCTGTCCTACTCCTCACCTTTCACCTTGTGCTCATAGATGCAGAATTCTGCCCCTGCCCTGTGCATCACCCAGGCCATGTCCCTACTCTGCCTTCCTCCACCAGCCACGATAAAGGCTCAGAGAGGATGTGCCAGAAAAGTTCTACGGAATCAGACGTAGGTTCTTCTCCCAACTCTGGTAGGTACTGACTAACCTATTCCTAGGGAGGAGAGTGTCAGGTTGTTCCTCACAGTCCCAGAGCCTCAGGGGTGGTGTTCACCACCGCACTGGTGCAGCAGTGCCAATGTAGCACATCTGGCGAAGACGCGCTAAGTCGACGGGACAGTGCTCCACCTCAACGAGAGGTGGAAGCTCTGTCAGTGGAACAGTGTCTCCCACCTACACACCATGGTGCAGACAGCTCTTTAAGTGGATGTGACTTACATTGCTCAGTGGAATGGTCTTTTCACACCCCTGCGCGATGTAAATTACATCGCCGTAAGCCATAGTATAGACAAGCCCTCAGCGTGCCAGGTGCTGTCCACGCACATAGTAAAGGACAGCGCCTTCCTTATGGAACTTGCAGTCTAAACAGGCAAGACAAAAGAAGGATGATCAGAACTGATCAGAAAGTTTTTGTCCAAGGAGTTTTCCATCCGAAAATGCCATTTCAACAAAACCAAAAATATTCAGGAAATCTTACCAATTTCAACGTTTCGTGTTGGGGGGAGGGGGAGAAACCCCACATCAGTGTAAACTGACATTTTTGGATGAAAAAAGTTTTGATTTTTCATTTCAAAATAATATTAGATATTATTTTTATATATATATTATATATATATATATAAAATAAAGATCAAACTCAAAATGAAATGTTTTGACTGACCCGAAGCAAAATTTTTCCCCCAGAGTGTTGTTTTGCAAATTTTTTTCAAAATTTCAGCTTTTTTGTCCCAACGTTTTCTGTGGGATGGAAAATCCGTTTTCTGACCAGCTGCAGTTATGATCCCCACTTCCCAGAGGGGAAACTGGCAGAGAGAGATTGAGGCTAGGACCACACTAGGAAAAAAGTGTGTTTAATGTCTTAACTAACACGTCTCCACAAGAATTTTCACACAACACATATTAGCTGGCGGAGGCAATGTATTAATAGTACCTGCTTTTTCTCAGTGAGGACATATCTCCTCAAAGATATTTAGACTCCTAACTGCCATTGCAATCGGCTTGCCCAAGCTCAGACAGGAAGCCATGGCAGAGCTAGGAATAGGAGATCTGAATCCAAAGTCCCAGCCCACTCTGTTAACCACCTCTCCTCCCCTCCTTACACACGCAAAGTACATTCGTGGAGCCCCCTCCCCTCCTGAACTGCCGCCAGCCGTGTCCCCCACCATTTGTTTACTTCTGCCGCACTCTTCTTTGCGCTTCCTTCCTCTGGGCCTGCCCTCCCAGCACTAATTCATCACACCGCTCTCCTGCCCCACAGGGCCTCGGGTCAGCAGTGAGGTGGGGATGGCAGCCATGTAAGGAGCTGGATAGATGTGCTCAGAGTCATCCTGCAACCTCTGGGACAGTTAAAGAACCCCAGGAAGTAATTGGGAAGCAGTTACACAGAGGGGACAAGAAACCCATTGAAGGACCATGGGGTGACGCTCATGAAATAAGCTGGAAACTCACACAAATGGGAATCTCTGCATGTATGTCTCCTACCAGATTATTCTCCCTTTGATGAGCACCATGTCCTTACCCAAATCTTCCTTCTCTCCTCCCGCCACACATACATCATCCTCTGCAAAATCGTTCAGCGGTAGACTCCCCAAGGAAAGCAAATGGTGTCTGTGCTGCTGTGAAACTGGCCAGACGGCATCTGTGTCTGAACTGGACGTTCGATCCAGTGTAGATTAGAAACCTCTTGGGGCAGAGACTTTCATACAGCACCCAGCACACACACGGCGCTCAGTAAATCACAACCTGGCTATTATTCCCTAGATGAGATCACATCTGCTCATGGCCTGATCCTGCGTTTCTTCTGCATCCAAACTCACGTTCCAATGGGATTTTTGAGTGTGCAAAGAATGCGGCATCCAACTGCTGCCCAATTTTCACCTTCACCAGCTACTCACAGATAGCAGCAGCAGGGTCCAAAGGGTTCTGGAAACGTCAGACTAGCACTGACCTGCAAACCTGGCTTCCACAGGTGAACTAGGTGATATCTGCTAAGGTGACTCAGATGAAAGCCACTCCTGCTATGTACTATGTTTCTAACAAAGCAACTGCATGGAGTGTAAACACTAGCCCTAAAAACCACTCCTACTTGCCCTGGCTCTCCGGAGAGGTGGGTTAAATCTCTGAAGAGCAGCCCTGCAAGAAGCTGAACCTGTATGGAAACAGGGTGACAGGATATTTCCAGGCACTGCCGAGCCAGAGTTGCGCCAGGGAAAATCAAACGCAGAGGATTTGAGAAGGCATTAGTGACTCATGCTATCTACGACCTCGCTGCACTCACTCGGAGCTATTTTCAGCTTCAACTGGTTCCCACACGTGAAGCTTCAAGACTCGAGATTTGTACTAATGCCTGCGTGTTTTTCCTCACCATTTAAAGAGATGCCTAAACACACCCTTCCTTTCCACCAGGGCCAGAGCAGGCCAGTAACAAGGAGAGGGGATTTTGTTGTGTTTTTGAGGAGGGAAAAGTAAGGCACTTGCCAAGGGACGTAGCTAGCTCGGAAGAGATTGGTAATGGGACACGGGGCTTCTGATTTACAGGTCATTAGGTCAAATCCCGCCCAACGGTTAGTGACCTTAAGTGGCTAGCATTGGGTGGTGGCCTGTGTGAAATGTGGTTGGTGGCCTCTGTCCAATGTGTCTACCTGATCATTAGCAATAGTGTTGGCAATTTTGACAGAGGGACCAAGGACTGAACGGACCATAGTGGGACTACACTCTATCCTTTCGCTCAATGTGCAATTGCTTTTTCGCACAACACGGAATTAGACTGCGGAACTAACTGCCACAGCAGATCATCGAGACATAGAATTTAGCAAGCTCGAAAGAGGAATGGACGTTTATAGGGATAACAAGACTATCCAGAGTTATCATCATTAATGCTAACAATAGCATTGCTCATATTTCAGAGTTTAAACCAATCTCTAACTATTGGGGATGAGGATGAGATCTTCAGAGCAGGCAGATTATCCCGCACGTACCTATTGCTGGGTTCTTACACCTTCTTCAGAAGCATCGGGGGCTGGCCAGTGCCGGAGACAGCACCCTGGACTAAACAGACCATGGCTCTGAGCCATTCTGGCAATCCCTAAATTCCACTCTGCAATGGACTCTGTATAGGTCAGAGCTGGGACAGTGTGGGGGAAGCCAGTGATGCTGCATCTGGCCTGTGTTTAAAGTCTATATAGCTGTCCACCGAGCAGCTTCCCCCTAGCACTACATCCTCATTAAGGAGCAAACACTGCCCCCCCTTGACCAGCGCTCTAAGCAAGCTAAGAAACTCCTGAGCTGGAGCTGGTCTATTGGGAGGTCTCACTATGCCACCTACCTGCTGCAGGCTCATGTTCTCTGCTGCCTCAGTTTCCCCTCTCAGACTCCTCAGTAACTCAGACAACACCTCCCCCCGTGCTTCTTGGGGGGGGGGGGTTAGTTTATTAAGGAAAACAGAACCCCGCCTACTTGCTCCCTACGCTCCAGCCTTTCTGCACTCCACAGCCCTGTCCTTGGGAGCTAAGAAGAGTCTTTGTGTAGGGCTGCTTGCATCGCTTTTCTGCTCCCACTCAAGCAGTAGGTTTCTACCTGGAGTCTCCCTTCCCCCTCTGGAGAGGACCCAAGGCCTCCTCTGCCCTCTCTCTTGGTCTCCACAGGCTTCTCTTATCTGCCCTGCCCTCCCAGGCCTGACATAGCCACCTGTGGCATTCCTCATTCTCTCCACCAGGGAAGGTGAGGAAAGTGCATCAGAGGCAGGGCAGGGACCCATCACCCTGTAAAGAGGCCAGCCACCCTGTGACAGGAGGGTCAAGGGCAAGTCTCTTGGTGCAACGTGGCTCTACGGTGCTGGGGCCCAGCCAAATAATGCCCCTTAGTAAATGATAACGTGACACAAAACTCAAAGGATCCCAATGTGCTTTAGAAACTAGACACGGGTGTTGCCAAAATGCAGCCCCCCCGCTCTGGGTAGGAGACACAGTAGCTGTTTATAGTCCTGTTAACTCCCTGTGATCTGCGGGTTTTGAGGCTATGGTGAAAAGTTTTCATTCTAAAGAGATATCCACTTCTGATTGGCTGCCCTTCCCTGGGAGGTGGGACAATGGAGAAGGCAGCCAATCAGAGCTGTTTTTGCTCTGGGGTGCCTCCTTCCTTCAGGCACATGCAGCAGGCTTCCCATACCTCTTCCCCTGGAAAAGAGCTGGAAAGCTCCTGAAATGCTCCACCCTCTCACTTCAAAGCTGGAGGCACTGTCTCCTGTCCCCTTTAGCCAGGGCCGGCTCCAGGCACCAGGCAACCAAACACATGCGTGGGGCGGCACCTGGTAAGGGGTGGTGGGGGGAGCGCGGCGCGGCATTCCGCGGGGGG